>NC_083719.1:167522975-167828650 GCF_028564815.1 Eubalaena glacialis
TGGAGATAGGACCTTTAAAGAAACAGTTAAGGTAAAATGAGGTCATATTGGTGGACTCTAATTCAGTATGACTGGTGTCCATATAAGAAGATTAGATTAGGACACAGACACACATGGAGGGAAGACCACATGAAAATATATGAAGGCCATGTACAAGCCAAGGAGCGAGGCTTGCTGGCACCTTGATCTTGGATTTCTAGCCTCCAGAATTGTGAGAAGATAAATTCCTGTTGTTTAAGCCACCACATCTGTGGTATTTGTTATGGCAGCCCCAGCAAACTAATACAGTAGCACACATGCAAAATTCCTTACTTTACTCATTATTTATGACAGGAAAGATTGGTAACACTCTAAGTGTTCATCTAGAGGGTGCCCACAGTTAATAGATGGTGCTGATTAAAATTACTGTGGGCCACCTAAGTGATAGAATGCTAGGGAGCTGTGTGAAAAATGGCAGAAACTGTGTACTAAAAAAGACATGATGTTTATAAAAAACAAATTGCAGAACAGTATAGTATATATATTTAATATTTAATATATTTAATGGGTAAATATATTCATTTTACCCATGTTGAGAGAGGGGATAAGATATACGAGCCTTTATTTGTATTTGCATAAAGAAATATGAAAAATGGAAGTCTACACAGAAACCAATAAAAGTGCTTATCTGTTTGGTGGGGAGGATTGCTTGATCTCTGAAACATTTGACTATATCCCAGTGATAGTACCCCATGTGAATGTATTACATGTGAATATATCCCACATGAATGTCCCATTCTGATAGTCATTAGTGCTGTTCACTGATCCTTCTGGTTTTCCTCCTCCTAGACCCATGATCAGACTGCACTTCTGCATCCCCTGGAAGTTAGATGCAGTCATGTGACTTGCTTTCGTCAATGAAATGTGTGCAGAAGTGACAGGTGCTATGCATTTCCTCTCGCTCCAGAGATCAGTAGTGTCCAAGCAGTGAGATCTCTGCCAGCCAAAGTCCTTGAGTAAGAAGTCCATGCAGTGAAGCTGCCAACAACTCAGGATGAACATGGAGCCCAAACAAGGTTGGAAAGTCAATGGAACTTTGGCATTGTTTGTTACCACAGAACAACCTAGCCCATCCTGACTGACACACTTACCTGTTCAAGAATAAAATAAAATTGGAATTAAAAATAAAAACACATGTATCAGTCTGAATCCAGTCAGGAGAGAGAAGTCACTGAGTAATTTGAAAAGAAAAATTTAATACAACAAATTATTAACCACAAGAGGGGGTTGGAATAACAAGGGGTTGGTTGGTAAGAAGTAAAGAGAACTATAAAGAATAAGAGAGCATTATAAAGAAGAACTTCATGCTAAAAATAAAAATGACATGATAAATGTGGCAGTTTCCTAAAAAATAGAAAAATTTAAAACTGACAAGAAATTGAAAACTTTGAATAGGCCTGTAATCTTAAAGTAGTCAAGCAGCTCTGCATTCTGTTTTATTAAGGAAAAGGGCCTTTATTTCCTCACAGGCTACATCTGCCAGGACTCTTTTGGTGGTGAATAATAGGGATCCAACACAAACTGGTCCCAGCAAAATTCCAGAGTCCTTGGCTCAAGAAACTCGAAAGTCCAGCTCAGCTATGCCTTGAGGCCCACCTGCACCTGCGATACTATCAAAAGCGTGTTCTTTCCTCTTGTCCTGGTTCCCCTCTTGGGAAGACCCTCCCCAAGTGGGTGGGCAGCACAACCCCTCTCCCAACTGTAGCTCACAGCTGACGCTCCATGAGTTTGGCAACCCTCCTCCCCATAAATTCCAGCAAGGATCTTGGAACACCACTCCCTTGCAGACCAGCCAGAAGCACATGTCCACACTGGGCTCTTCGCTGGCCTGTCAGCAGGTCTGCATCGTGGCTTTCAGGCCCCTGGGACTTCTGCCCTCACGGGCCCCTTCCTCCATAAAACATATTTTATAATCTATTTCACAATTGCATTGGTATGAAGATGAATATAATCTTAGACCCCTAAAAGATCATGTTTTTTCTTCTGATTTTAAGAGAAATTGAAACACTGCTGTGAGCCCCTGGAAGTATTGTGGGCCCCGGACACTGTGCCTTCTGTGCCTAAAGGACAAATCAACCTTGCTTGGGGGTGACTTCCTTGGCCAAGCTGAGACAACCAACTCCTCTTGAACCTAAGGAGGCGGGGCTCACCCAGAAGCACATGAGCCAAGAGTGGAGTGAGGGTTCCAGAAAGAAAACTCGAGGGTCTTTCATCAAAGAAGGTAGTTATGTAAAGAGGTTCCATGCAAGCAAATCACAGATGACCCCAGGCCAGGCACAGCTGAGGAGCTTGCACCCCCTCTCAGATCCACACTTCCTGTGCCAGATCTGAACCTGAGCTGGGGTGGGAGTGAGGGAAATGGGAGTAGGCAGTGAAGGTATGGAGAAAAATGTATATTGAGCTCTGACCTTGAGGGGTTCACAGGAAGGACCTGTTTCCGTGGAGATCGATCTGTTTGAGAGCTGTATGGCTGTTAGCCTAACTGATGCCATCTTGGGCCCTTACAGTTCCTCCTGTCCTTTCTCTGACCCTACCCAGGACTGTACTGTAAAGTAAGTCACCTCTTTGTCATCAAGGGCTTTTTAGTTAATAGATATTGCTTAATAATCATTGGGACCAAGTGGCCTCTATGTCCCCAAACAACAATGAAAAGCTTCACTGACATATTCCCAGTACCCATGAGACTAGTTACACATTCACACATTTTGACTTAGGAATGTATGCCCTATTTCCAAGCATCTTGTGCCAGTGGCCCCTTGATGGTGTGGCATGCAGCTATAAATACTCCCGGATCGTTGTCCCTCAATCCCACCCTGTGAGTAAGTAAGTTACCCTATAATCAAGTGTTCCATGGATTATATGGAGCTACCTGCCTTGTTTTTTGGTCTCCAGATGCCTTCTCAGTTCAGTGGGCACTTTCCATTCCTTCCGTCCTCCAACAAGAATAAAATCTAACATCCTACTAGAAATGCTGGCTGGTCAACAGACCTGGGGCTGAATTCATTCATTTGTTCTTCAGTCAACTTTCATTGAGTGTTGAAACCACTGGTCTAAATGGAAAGCACAAATAGGGCCTGCAGGGCACACAGCAATGACATGGGTGGGGAAGGGAACACACCATATTTTAGTGTGTTTAGTGTTTCCTTGAACTTTTAATTAGCGGTCTTAACTATAGTCACCAGGCTGTACATAGATCCCCAGAACTTACTCGTCTTATAACTGGAAGTTTGTACCCTTTGATTAACATGTCCCCATTTACTCCACCCTCACCCCCTGGCAACCGCCAATCTACTCTCTGTTTCTATGAGTTCAGCTTTTTTAGATTCCATATATACAGGCAAACCTCGGAGACATTGCAGGTTCAGTTCTAGACTATCACAATAAGGCAAATATCACAATAAAGCAAGTTACACGCATTTTTTTTTGTTTCCCAGTGCATATAAAAGTTATGTATACACTATACTGTAGTCTATTAAGTGTGAAATAGCATTATGTCTATAAAAAAATGTACATACCTTAATTTAAAATGCTTTATTGCTAAAAATGCTAACCATCATCTAAGCCTTCAGCAAGTCATAGTAGCAACATCACAGATCACTATAACAAACATAATAATAATGAAAAAGTAAAATATTGCAAGAATTACCAAATGTGACACAGAGATGGCACTGATAGACTTGCCTGATACAGGGTTGCCACAAACCTTTAATTTGTAAAAAATGCAGTATCCACAAAGTACAATAAAGGGAAGCACAATAAAACAAGGTAAGCCTGTAGGTGAGATCATATGATTTTCCTCTTTGTCTGACATTTCATTTAGCATAATGCCTTCAAGTCCATCCATGTTGTTGAAGAAGGCAAGATTTCCATCTTTTTATGGTTGAATAATATTCCATTTTTGCTCTTGAGTTGTATGAGTTCCTTATATATTTTGGATATTAACCCTTTATCAGATATATGATTTGCCAATATTTTCTTCCATTCTGTAGGCTGTCTGTTCATTTGTTGATTGTTTCTTTTGCTGTGCAGAGCTTTTTATTTTGATGTAGACCCACTTGTTTATTTGTGCTTTTGTTACTTGCATTTTTGGTGTCATATCCAAAAAATTATTGCCAAGACCAATGTCAAGAAGGCTTTTTCCCTATGTTTTCTTCTAGAAGTTTTACAGTTTCAGGTCTTATGTTTAGGTCTTGAATCATTTCGAGTTAATTTTTGTGAGTGGTGTAGGACAGAGGTCCAATTTCATTCTTTTGCCTATGAATATCCAGTTTGCTCAACACCATCTAGTGAAGAGACTATCCTTTCCCCATTGAATATTCTCCTTTGTCATATATTAATTGACCATATATGAGAGATTTTGTTTCTTGGTTCTCGATTCTGTTCCATTGGCCTATGTGTCTGTTTTTATGCCAGTATCATACTGCTTTGATTACTACAGTTTTGTAATATAGTTTGAAATCAAGAAATGTGATGCCTCCAGCTTTGCTCTTCTTTCTCAGGATTGCTTTGGCTATTCAACCTCTTTTGTGATTCCATACAAATTTAAAGATTGCTTTTACTTTCGCTGTGAAAAATACCGTTGGAATTTTGGTAGAGATTGCTTTAATCTATAGATGGCTTTGGGTAGTATGGATATTTTAACAATACTAGTTCTTCCAATGCATGAAGACGGCACTCAAGGTTTATTCTTATCTTTAGTTTTCATTAGCTTGATTATAATGTGTTTTCCTTTGAGTGTGGTTTTCTTTGAGTTTAGCCTCGAGATTTGCTGAGCTTCTTGAATCTGGAAATGTTTGCCTTTCATCAAATTTGGGGATTTTTCAGCCATTATTTCTTCAATTTTTTTTCTGTACTAATCACTTTCTCCTCTCTTTCTGAGACTCCAATAACACGAGTCATAAACCTTTTGATATTGTTCCATGATCTGTGAGCTCTTCATTTTTTTCACATTTTGTTTCTTTGTATTTTTCAAATTGAATAATTTCTAGTGCTCTACCATCAAGTCAACTATTTCCTCTGTCATCTCCATTATGCTATATATCCCACCCAGGGAATTTTTAATTCAAATACGGGGGAGGGGGGGTGTTCTTGTTCTAAAATTTCCATTTCATTGTTTCTATTTCTATGCTGAGAATATTTATCTTTCCTTTTTTTAAAGAGTGTTACTTTTACCTACCTCCTGAAGCACAGTTATAATATCTCCTTCAACATTTGGGTTATCTGGGGGTTGGCATATTTGTAGATTGTCTTTTCCCTTTAGAATTAGTCACATTTTCCTCATCATTGGTACTTCAAGTAATTTTAGATTGTACCCTGGACATTTTGAATATCATGTTGTGAGGTTCTAGGTACTGTTAAAATCCTCTGGAGAATGATTTTTTCGTTGTGGTGCTTTTAGCAATCAATCGGTCCTGGTTAGGTTCAGACTATAAGTTCTGTCTTATCTTCTGTGGGTAGTAGATCCAATGTCACCTTAGTTTTCAAAGGCTTTGTTTGGCAGGAATGTAAAGTGGCACAGCTACTCTGGAAAATATTTTGGCAGTTCCTTATAAACTAAACATGCACTTACCATATGACCCAGCAATTTCCCTCTTGGGCACTTATCTCAGAGAAATGAAAACTTATGTTCACAAAAAACCTGTATACAAATGTTCATAGCGATAGTGGCTTTATTTATAATAGCCCCAAGCTGGAAACAACCCAAATGTCCTTCATCAGGTGAATGGTCAAATGAACTCTGGTATAACCATACAAAGGAATATTGCTCAACGATAAAAAGAAACAGACTATTGATACATATCACAACTTGGCTGGATCTCATAGGAATTGTTAGTGGAAAAAGCCAGTCTTAGAAGGTTACATACTGTATGATTTCATTTATATGACATTCTCAAAATGACAAAACTACATAAATGGATACCAGGTTAGTGGTTGCCAGAGGACAGGGATGGGGGTGGGTACAACTATAAAGGGGCAACAGGAAGGGGTCTATTTGTGGGGATGGAGCAATGTTGTGTCTTGATTGTGGTGGTGGTTACACAAATCCATACATGGGATAAAACTGCATAGAACTACACACACACACACACACACACAAGTGCATGTAAAAGCTGGTGAAATCTGAATAAGGTCTGTATCTATTAATAGTATTACACCAATGTCAACTTCCTGGTTTTGATATTACATGTGTAAGTTATATAAGATGTCTCCACTGGGGCAGGTGGGTGAAGGGTACACAGGATTTTTAACCTCCTATGAATCTATAATTATTTCAAAATAAAATGCTTTTTAAAAGACTTTGCCACTTTGCTTTGCGTCTGCTCCGTGCAGGTTGGAGGTGAGCCTGGGATTTATATCTGCTCATCCACAGAATTCGGGATCCCTCCTCCAGCTATCTCCTCTCTGGGAATTGCCCCACACTCTCTGGCTCATATGAGTTTCCTATTGGAACTTTAGGTATCCACACTGTTGGTACAGTATTGCAGGTTTGCAACTAAGGCTGTCCTCAGGGCAAGGACAGGGTAGAAAAAAGAAAGGAAAAATAAAATGAGCCGAAGGATTTTACCACACATACTTCATCTTACAGAGGCCCCTTTCCTAGTCCTCTGGCTAGAGAGATGGTTTCTCTGCACAGTTCTATACTGGGACTGACCTCAATTCAAAACAGGGAGATGGGGGCTTCTCTGGTGGCGCAGTGGTTGGGAATCCACCTGCCAATGCAGGGGACCACAGGTTCAAGCCCTGGTCCAGGAAGATCCCACATGCCACGGAGCAACTAAGCCCGTGAGCCACAACTACTGAGCCTGTGTGCCACAACTACTGAAGCCCACGTGCCTAGAGCCCGTGCTCCGCAATGAGAAGCCACCGCAATGAGAAACCCACGCACTCCAACGAAGAGTAGCCCCCACTCGCCGCAAATAGAGAAAGACTTTGCGCAGCAGCGAAGATCCAAGACAGCCAAAAATAAATAAATTAAATAAATAAATTTATTTAAAAAAAAAAACTGGGAGATGAGAGAAGAAAAGAATCTGGGAATCTTGTGTCCATTATGGGTTATTCTTCAAGTTTTGGCTCTTCTCTCCAATCTGCCTGTCATTGCTAACATGTTTACTTGTTTACTTTGTCCAGAGTTTTTAGTTGTAATCAATGAGATAGAATTTAGTGGTCTTACTTCATCTTGGCTAGCATCAGAACCCTTAAATGTAATGTTTAACCTTTCCAGTTACCATGTGAGATCAATATTAATTCTCCTATTTTAAAGATAAATAACTTGAGGCTTAATGAGGTATAGTCTCCTGCCCAAACCCATATAGCCAATGCTAAGGTGAAAATATATATACAATTAAAATTAGCTCACGAAACAGGCTGTTGAGTGGAGTCAGAAAGCAGGAGGGGGCAAAAAAAAACCACTCTGTTAGAACAGAGTGGTGGGGAGATCAATGGTGAAAAGGGACAGGAAGAGGAGAGAGTAGGGAAGGCGAGGAGGTCTCTTCCTGATGGGTCAGGGCTGTATCAGGCAACAGCTGCTCTGCATTGAGGGTACTTACCCAGAACTCACCCCCTTTACACGCACCTCCATGGATTTCTTGTGAGCAAACAGGCCAGTCTAAGCAATGATGTAATCCTATTCCCTTTTCCAGTCAGGGCCCAGGCTTAACCCAATCAGCCTTGGCATTTCCTTGTTGACCCCATTTGTCCAGGGGCACCTGGGCAGGTCACCACAATTGGCTGAAGATGAGGTTTTTATTCCACAGATGAGAGAAGGCTTTCTCTCTTCCCACCCAACAGGAACAAGGAAATATGTTGTTCTACTTACTGCTGGCATCCATCTGCAGCTGTGAGAAAAGACAGGCTTGGACAAAGCCCATGCAAGATAGCCTGCCTGGAACCTCCTTTTCCACTAGATTTCCTTCTCAAGTGAGTCAATTTAGGTCAGTGTTTCTGTTACTTGCAGCCTGAAACGTCCAAATGGACCCCTCCCAGCCTGAGCCACTCTTAGACATGTTCTAGGAGCCACCTGACCCCAAGTTGGTGCTGGATAACCTTCTGACTCTGAGCCCAGGACAAGAGCAAGCCTGCCTCTGGTCACAGGTTGGGACTCCAAGTGCATCTGTTATTGTCCCTACCTAGATCTAAGTCCCATATGCTTGTGAGTGCACCCTTGGGAAACCACTGTGTTATTTTTTTCCACACCAATAACTAATTCCTCAACTCTCCAGACACCAGCCAATTCTGACAACTGGGTGTCCTATAATCTAGTTCAATTCTGACACTAACTACTTGGAGTTAACATCAGACTCCACAGGTTAAGGGCTCAGTCCCACAAGACTGTCCCCACTTCAGATGCCAGTTGCAAGTATCAGATCCCCAGGTAATCCTCACTTCTGTCCAGCTTGGCTACAAAACCAGGTGTTCCCCCCCCACACACACACACATGTTCCATATTTGATAGAATGACTCATAGGATTCAGTAAAATACTAATTATTACCAGTTCATTATAAAGGACACAACTCATGGGCTTCCCTGGTGGCACAGTGGTTAAGAATCCACCTGCCAATGCAGGGGACACGTGTTTGAGCCCTGGTCTGGGAAGATCCCACATGCTGCAGAGCAACTAAGCCTGTGTGCCACAACTACTGAGCCTGCACTCTAGAGCCCATGAGCCATAACTACTGAGCCCACATGCTACAACTACTGAAGCCCACGCACCTAGAGCCCATGCTCCACCACAAGAGAAGCCACCACAATGAGAAGCCCGTGCACCGCACCAAAGAGTAGTCCCACTCACCGCAACTAGAGAAAGCCCGCGTGCAGCAATGAAGACCCAATGCAGCCAAAAATAAATAAATAAAATAAATAAATGAAAGGATACAACTCAGGAACAGCCAAATGGAAGAAATGGGGACAAGATATGGGGAGGGAGGGTGTGTGGAGTTTCCATGCCCTCTCTGGGCATGCCACCCTTCCAGCACCTCAATGTGTTCACCAACCTGAGAACTCTCCAAACTCTGTTGTTTAGTAGTTTTATGGAGCTTCCAATACATAGGCATGATTGATGAAATGGTTGGCCATTGGTGATTAACTCAATCTCCTCACTGGAGATTGGGGGGTGGGGCTAAGTGTTTCAACCCTCTAATCATGCCTTGGTCTTTCTGGTAACGAGCCCCTATGCCTGAAGCTATCTAGGGGCTCCCAGCCACCTCATCTCCTTAGCATACAGAAGACACTCTATCACTCTGTAGATGCCATGGTTTTAGGGGCTGCATGACAGGAACCAGGGGCAAATACCAAATACTTATTTTTTACTGTACCACAGGCTCCATTCTCAGTCTATGGGGTTGTGTTGAAGGGACTCCATGTCTGCCTCCAGGAGTGCCCATGTGGTAAGGTTTGGCATTTATCCACTTGGTCACAACGGCTGTCTCAGTGGTGAACTCATGGCATAAGACAAACCAATGAGACTCAGAATATAGAATGGAAAATCCGTTGAGAAAGAAAAGAATTTTCTGTCCTGTTATGCCCTCTGGGATTCTGAAAAAACACAATGTACCCCCTGGACCTGCTGGAGGTCATCTTGTACGCATATGGGGAGAGCCCACCTGAGAATGAATGAAGGCAACCAAAAAGAGAGCAAGGCTGACAGTGGGTCAGAGGAAGCCCAGCTCTGATGATATCATTTGACCTCTTAGATTCACTTGTGCCTGAGCTTAGACCATGCCCAGACTTTTCATAAGTGACCAAATAAAATTTCCTCAATAATGAGCTGGATTTCTGGTATCTGCAACTAAAATGGCCCCAATTAGTACATACCACCCCATGCCTACAGGGCCACCAGGCTGTTGTGGGGTCCGCCCCAACTGCCCTCTTCACTCATACCCCCAAATCCTCACTCCTTCTTCATTCTTAGAGTTGGGTCCCCTCAGTCAGGAGGCCTAATTTAAGAGTCTTCTAAAATGAGCGGGACAGGCAAGATTTGTCTTCAGGATGTCAAGACATCCAGAGGCCAGGCATAGAGTTTTTCTGCGCTCCCACTTTCTCTATATCAGGGAGGGCTGCTTTCAGATACAAATAATGGGAAATCTTCCACACAGTGGTTTAAAAAAGAAGCACAAAAGAATACAGAAGGACCCAGGCTCCTTCACCCTCCCTTCTCCACCACCCTTAGTGTGTGGTTTCCATCCTCATGATTCCATGTGGGCAGCAGAAAGGGTAAGATGTGGCAGCAGCAGACCTTCCCTCCCAAGACACTAGCCAGAAATGCATCTTGGTTGGAATGTGCCCTGAGGGAGGGGATCTTTATTAGCTTATGTATTCCAAGTTCTTAGAACCGCTGCTCAGTCAAAATGAGCTTAATGAAGGAGTGAATAGATGAATGGATGGACGGATGCCCGTACAGGAAAACTGAGTTTTTACCTCCTATAGCCTCTACAGTGGAGTCAGGCAAGAGAGGAGGGGCTGGAATGGCCACTGAGTGATACCTCACAGCACCTGCCACCCATTCCCCAAGTTGGCATGCGGTCTCCTGGCTCTCCCCATGGCCCTTCATCCTCCACAGGTAGGATCTCTTTTCATACATCTGAGCAGGTCTGAATACCCCCACCCCAAACTTTCTTAGGAGATTCTCACCCACCAGGGGGCATATGCTTCACTGGGAGACGTGTTCTCCACCTTTTGGTAACGTCTCCTAGGGCAAAAATGATTGGCAGGAAGGAGATACAATTGTGACTCCAGCCTGGGTAACAAGCTGCTCCCCCCTGCCTTCAGTAACAACATTAAAACCAAACTGGCACAATTTTTGAGTAAGGACTTACAGGAATATTGCCTGCATTCATACCCGATGTGCTGCAATAATGTGAGATTTATCTTCAGCAAAGATGCACACAGTCAATAGACCAAATTTATGTCTATTTTTGCTCCAAGGTCTGGGGATAGAATCATTCAATGTATGGAGAGTATTAGGCCTGTGAAGGAGAATTTGACTGAGGGTCACTGGGAGCCACTGTCCCCCCCAATTCTGCCAGCCCAACACTGCACTATCTCCCTACCCTTGGCTCCACAATCCCACTTCTTCTAATAGGTTCTAATAGGTTCCTCAGTGGTCTCTTGATGGGTCAACAGAGAGAGCTTTTTTATAATTGCAAAAGGAACACAACATTTTGAAAATAGAAAAAAAAAATGTAAAGTAAAAACGATTACCTTCTTGGCCTTGTTCACACATGTGGACTTATTTTACAGAGTGACAACCAGAGATTTAATTTGTATTCTGTGTCTGCACTCAACAGTACATCATAAGCATTCTTCACATTGCTACAACTTGTTCAGTAGATTAATAGCTGCATAATCATCCTCAAATTTGTTGTACCATAATTTGCTTAACAAATAAATGAGCTTATTTCCAACGTTTTGCCCATATAGCTAATGCTGCAATAAACATCTTTGTGCACATAGTTTTATTTTTTGTGTGTTGCACGTTGGTTTAAAAGCAGCACGAAGGCTGCTGTCAGCTCTAGACTGGCAGTTTGCTTTGCACTAATCCACCTGAATCCCCAGGTCAGAGAAAAGCTGCTGGGACTCTAATATTAGTCTTGGAGCTGATCACAAATAAATGGAAGCAGCACGGCCTCCCAGCTGGATGACAGGTCTGAAGAGAAAGATTCGAAACCCCACTTCTACTTCTGGAAGAAACCAGCGGCACTCACCTGGCAGGAAGTAGGATCAAGCAGCCTGTGTGGTTTTCCTGCAGCAGACAGAGCTGCCCTTGTCTCCTGTGCCATTGGGCTATGTCAGCTCTGGGGGCTATTTCTCCTCCATTGATGTTCCCTTGGCAGGCTGACAGTCTAGGTGCCCTGAGTTTCTAGGATCAAGGTGTAGGCACCTGACTCAAACTAGACCAGTCAGATGCTTTCTTCCTGAACGGATGCAACGCTGACTTAGCCCAACAGCTGTGCCCTGATGAAGCCACCCCTCTGTTCCCACTGCCCAGATTCCCAGAGTCGGCTGGGTGTTGTCCTTTCTGAGACTGGCCCTGCTGCCTTGCCTTCACCAGACAGCTTTCCAAGAGTCTCTTTCTGTACACATCTCTCCAGCCTGTGAACAGAGGGCCCTTCCAGATACAGCCAGGCCCCCTGGCAAGGGGCCCTAGGGATCCGAGGGACCACCACCCCAGGTCAGCCTGAGGACCAGCAGTCAGACATGAGGGCTGGTCTGCCCAGGCTAGCTCAGCCCAGCTGGCGTCTCCTCTCTCAGTCATTCGTCACTCTGACCAAATAAATCTTGACAAAGGACGAGGTGATGCCTTCAATCCTGCTAAAAGGTTCCCACCCCAGCAGCCTGTGCCCACTCAGCATCAGCCCCAGGCCCCACCCAAATTCCTGGAGGAGCCTCTGGCTTCCTGGCCTGGGCCAAGTACCAGGAAATCCAGGCATCTTCTGAATCCTGAGCCTGGCAGCAACCTGCAGGAGTGAAATGAGTGAGGGTCCTGGAGCTGGCCAAGACTGGTCTCCACCCCAGGGACGACACCACATTAGCTGGGACAAGTTCACTGGGCAAAAATCTCACTTCTCTGAGCTTCAGTCTCCTCATCTGCAGAATGGGCATACAATCCCTATGTTTGAGAGTCCTCAGGAGAGTTAAATTCTGGACCCAGGACCTTTACAGGTTCCAGACCTGAGCTGTTTTGTCTCTCATCACTCCTCTGTCTACAGGGATTTTCATAGCATCACCTGATCCGACGCCAGGCCCACTCTCATGGAGGTGGCCTATGAGCCCTGGGCTCAGAGGACCGCCAGTGTGGCAGGCCCTCACTCCCCACGTCCCGCCATTACTTCCCTGACACCACCCCACCAGGAAAGGGAGGGAAGGCTGCCACTTCCTTCTTCTAGTGGCCCTTTTGGAGGTGAGAAGACCCTGGGTCACTTCCATTTTTTGAGGTTCTTGGTATATTAAAAATGAGGAAAGTTACAGTAACTGTGGTATAACTTAAGTGTCCACACAAAAAAGTATGAAACAATAGTATTCATATTATTGACAAGACAATGGCAGAAAATGCAGTATATTTTTTGGTGAACTCCAAGTAGTGTATCTGGGGTAGGACACAAGCTCACATTTGCAGGATGGCCATCTACTTCTTATAATCTGCTGGAGCTGGGCCTGTGACCTCAAAGTCTGAATTTCTAGAAAAAGACATAACCAAACCCAATGCAGAAACTTCATTTGATCCCATTCAAAGAAAACATGGGGGCCAGGGGGGATTTTTAGACGTTTAGGAACCTTTGAATAGGGTAAGATATGGATTATTTTACAGAATTACTATTCATTGTTTTGGTCGTGGTAATATAGAAGAATAGCCCAAAGGGTCATAAAATGGTTCAGGAAAACAATTTTCAAATAAAAGCGATAGGTAAAGCAACCAAATGTTAACACTGGTTGAACCCAAGTGATGAGGTACAGGGCTTCACTGTGCCATCCTCCAACTTTTCCTTATACTTGAAGTTTTTAGTTAAGAAAGATTAAGAGTTTTGGATTACCAGTACAAATGTATTTTACATTTTTCTAAATAAAATGCTGTTACCTTGTGCCCCTGCTTGCAGTGGGGCTCCCGGTGCCTGAGTGTACAGGACATTGACCAGCCTGAGGGTCTATCCGTTCGGGACGGTCTGTTCTGGGTAATGGCTGTGGGAGGCCAGCACTGCAGTCCTCACCCAGGCAGCCACTCAAATCCTTCACAAGTCCCTGTGCCTCCAGTAGCAAGTCAGAGGGAAATGGGGTGACTGCATCAGCTATAGCTTCCAGGCACCCATCATCTGATTTGTAGCTCTCAGGACTATAGAGGGAGAGGTCATTAGGATCACTTCACAGAGGGAAACTTACCTCAGAGGGAACATGAGCTTGCAGAGGTCACACAGTTGACATGTAGCCAAGCAGGGATTTGAACCAGTGGCATTCTGGTAAACCACTCACAATAGTCGAAAGGTTGAAGCAATCCAAGTGTCCATTGACAGACTGATAAACAAAGTATGGTATATACATACAATGGAGTATTATTCATCCTTAAAAAGGAAAGATTCAGACACATGCTACAACATGACTGAGCCTGAAGGACATTATGCTAAGTGAAATAAGCTAGTGACAGAAGGACAAATACTGTATGATTCCACTTATATGAGTAGAATAGTAAAATTGGTAGAAACAGAAAATAGAATGGTGGTCCCAGGGGCTGGGGGGAGGGAAAAGTTATTGTTTAATGGGTACAGAGTATCAGTTTTACAAGATGAGAAGAGACTGGAGGCGGATGGTGATGATGGTTGCATAATAATGTCAGTGTATTTGATATCACTGAACTGTGCACTTAAAAGGGTTATGATGATAAATTTTATGTTAGGTGTATTTCACCACAATTTTTTTAAAAGGTAGCTTTGTATCACTACTTATAAGTGAAAAACCTCTTGCCCTAATGGAAAGGTCTCCATAAAATTAAAGACAATTACACTCCAAATGCAGGTTGTTGTTAACATTGCTCTAGATGCTGGTGACTGCTGAAGCTGTGCACGAAGACCTCATCCCACTTTGTTTGAAGGGGGATTGTGTTAAAAGCACTTTAGATCCAACTTTCTCCTTGACAAATTCAGAAGGGCCAAAAGAGAGCTTGAAAGGGACCTGCTTTCTCCCCAGCTGACTTAACAGGGTGGTGTCTGTGGGTCTCTATAATTGTTTTTCACGCCAGGGGGCAAGAGCACCCCACACTTTGAAAGACCCCTGTAAGGACAAGGTCGTAGGGGGCATGAGTTTTTCAAGCAGGGGCAGGCCACAGCACGTTAAGTAATAGGAGCAGAGTAAGAAGACCCCTACCACAAAGAGCCCTACCATGTAGGCCCGAAGAGGCCCAGGGCTGTTTGGAAAGGGAATTCCTAGGTCTCAGGTGCCTGAGCAGAGGTACCTTGGTTCCAAGGACTCCTTGCCCTGTGAGAGGGGTCCAGCTGTGAGAGGGCCAGAGCAGAGCCCTCTTTCAGTACAGGGCCTAGGATGGTGGCCTGGTTACTTCCTGTATGCAAGTAAATAAAATGCAGTCTCAGGACAGGACATGGACTAGACAAACAAAGGTAGTGGGGATGGAAGGGAAGGAATTGGAGGGAGAAATTGTTAACAATGTCGATAAGAAGGCACCAGTGGGCTTCCCTGGTGGTGCAGTGGTTGAGAATCCGCCTGCCAATGCAGGGAACATGGGTTCGAGCCCTGGTCTGGGAAGATCCCACATGCCGCGGAGCAACTGGGCCAGTGAGCCACAACTACTGAGCCTGTGCTCGGCAACAAGAGAGGCCGCGATAGTGAGAGGCCCATGCACCGCGATGAAGAGTGGCCCCCACTCGCCGCAACTAGAGAAAGCCCTCGCACAGAAACGAAGACCCAACACAGCCAAAAATAAATAAATACATTAATTAATTAAAAAAAAAAAAAGAAGGCACCAGTGGACATCTGATGTGTTGGCCCACACTACATCCATACCCTTTCCCTGGAAACTGCGCCTCAGCTTTCCTTCGGGAAGCAGCCTCTCTCTGGGATTCTCAGTACAGTTGGTTGAGCAAGGATGACTTCCACCCCTCTTCCACTAGAGGAGGCAGGAGATCCAGGCCTGGCTAGTCAGAAGATGCCATCCTTCCTCCCCGCTTCATGGCAATGATGAGTATGCTGCCCAATATCATATAAGCTCCTGAATTCAGCTACACCCAAATCTAGACTCACCCTTCCCATTTATGCTTTAGAAGGGTGCACAGCTTAACTGACACAGGGTGTGTGTGTGTGTGTGTGTGTGTGTGTGTGTGTATAGGGTAGTGTGTGTGCTGGGGGGTCCGGGGTGGGGGGAAAGTCTCACCACAGTCTCCGCCTTGTCCAAGGGCCTTTGGAGGTTTCATCTAGTCTGTAGAGGTCCTTCCTAATAACTCAGATGTCCTTAAAGATCCGGGTGTAGTAAGCCCCTGTACTCTTATTCGCACAGAACCATCCGCCCTCCCGTGATGCCAATTATATGACTTGGAGTTGACCAGTTGAAATGTGAAATCCCATAGACATTTAATCTTTAAATTAATTTTAAAGTTTTAGCTCTTTTTCTTTTGTAACCTCACCTCAAACTCTTCCAGGGGCCTTGGAAAGCCCCCAGGCTCCAGATCCTAGGCGCATCAAGCCTGACGTATAAACACGGCCGGGCGCGGGTTAAGAAAGTGCCGGGGCCTCCTAGGGCCCTCGTGCAGGCGGGCGGGAGCGGACAGGCCCTCGCACGCATGCGCATGGAGGCGGGGCTGAGCCCCAAGCCTGCGCCGTGCCACCCGGCTGACAGGGGGCGGGGCGGTGGCGAGCGCGCGCCTGAGGCGGCAGCTCGGCGACCGGGACTTTGTGCTCTAGAGACCCTCCTTCGGGCGCATCTCCCACCCCTGTTGTGTCTTTGCGAGGCGCCCCCACTCGGCGGGACCGGCCCCGGGGAATGGAGAGGGCCCGCCCCCACGGCCTTGGAGGGACCCGGAGAAGACGACCGCGCGTGGTCTGACCCGTCGTCTTCGCCGAAGGGGCCCATGGGCGCGTCCCCGCGGGCGGGCCGCGGACGTGAGGGCGGTGAGCAGCAGGGCCGCGGCACCGAGGAAGGCCGTGCTCGTGCCCGGCCCTGCACCGGCCGCGCGCGTGCGCTCCCGCCGCCGCGCCGGCCGCGCCCGCACCGCCTCTCGGCGCCGGCCCGGGAGCCCGGTCCGAGAGCAGCGGCGGCGGCGGCGGCCGGAGGGACGATGAGCGGTGCGGCGCGGGCGGGCCCGGCCCGGCTCGCCGCGCTCGCGCTGCTGACCTGCAGCCTGTGGCCGGCGCGGGCAGACAACGCGAGCCAAGAGTACTACACGGCGCTCATCAACGTGACGGTGCAGGAGCCCGGCCGCGGCGCCCCACTCACATTCCGCATCGACCGCGGGCGCTACGGGCTCGACTCACCCAAGGCCGAGGTCCGCGGTCAGGTGCTGGCGCCGCTGCCCATCCACGGAGGTGAGTGCCTGGCAGCGGAGAGAGAAGCCGTGGCGAGGCGGCGGGCGATGGTCCCTGGTCCCTGGCCCCGCGGGAGCCGCCGCCTGGGCGCGGGGGCGGCGGGCGCGGCGCCCCCACCCCGGCCCGGATTGTCGCGCAGCTCGGCGGGCGGCCCCAGAGTCGAGGTTCCCGTCGTGTGCACCCCCGCCTGCTCACTGCTGGGATGAGGCTTCAGACGCGTTATTGGGTTCTTCTTTTGAGAAAGACTTAGAACGTTCCTTTTGGTTTAGTTAGCTTGTTTACAGGAAGGCATTGAACTGCGAGTTTGCAGGGACAGCTCAGACAAAGGAGGTTGTGGAAGAGCGCAAAACTAGTTCATGATGGATGAGGTCTTAACCTGTATTTCGGAATCCGCAGGTTCGTTCCCGAAATCACAGACTTAGCGCTGCATTGAATCTCGAAGGATGAGGCCCTTTTCTAACGTAGAAGCGTGCCGTTTTTCTTAAGTGGCAAGTGAAGGGAGGGTGGAGGAGAAAAATGGGCATCTTCCCTGTTGCTTTTGGCTGTTATTCTGCCCCACCAGCTTTACTGTAATTTGACGCCTGAAAATCACACGTTATGAAGAATCCAATACCAGTTGGAACCTGTAGCCAAGTCTTCAGGTCACGGGAGTCTACCAAAGGGAAAATAGGTAAAATTTTCGAGAGTTGTCTCTGAAGCGTTTGGCTTAACCTTCCTATAATCATAGGCTCTGTTTAATTATTTGGTATAAAGCGTATATTTGTATAAATTTCTGGTCATGTTTTAAAGGAAACTTTTCCCACACTGTGGAGTATGATTTTGTTTTTTGGCCCACAGCAAACTTTTTGGAAAAATGCCTACTATTCTTCTCAACCCCCACCCACTCTCACCCTGAGAATGCTGAGAGGGGACTTTTTTTTAAGCTGCTATTCATGTTAAGATGACCTAAACTAGGCAACCTAAATAAGGTAATGGTGTTTGTTTTTATACTCTAAAATATTAAAACATCATGCGCCTTCTGAGATCTGTATTTGAATGCTAACGTGCTAAGCTGTTTTCTTCTTTGAGGCAATCTAGCTGAGGAAGAAGAATCAGGTAAAGCTTTCACTGTAGCCTGTCCCCAGTTTACACCTGCCTTTTAAAAGTTCATTTTTACACCAATAATCAAGTGTTAGGGTACACTTCTCATCTCCACTTTGTTAAAAAAGGCAGTTAGGGTCCCACCTTGCCCACAGAAACAACTTTGGCCTTTGGTTCATTCAGTAAATATTTGCTTGCTTGTTCTGTGCCAGTCACTGTGGTTGGGACACATAATGTTGCCAAACTATGGCACTGACAATAGTAGTCTATTTTCTGGTGCTGAGATCTGTGAGGGTCACGTGGAAGGGGAGGAAGAGGAAGAGAGAGAGGCAAACTGTTCTAGAGCAAGAGCTGGCCCTGTGCAGTGTTTTGAAATCTGTGGTTTGCTTTGGGGCTTGATTCCCCCAGGCACCCCAAATCCATGATCCTCACTTTAGATACTTACCTCATAAGTGATCCATGTTCTGAAACTACTTGTTGCTTGCCTGTCACTCCAAACAAAAGCCCCATCTTTAAGAAAACTTGTTTTAGGTGTTTGTATAGAAAGGTATTAGGCACTGATGTGTGGGTAAAGGTTAGTCCTATTCCCCTGTCAACAAGGAGGTAGCATTAAAGGATTAAAGGTTCTGAGTCGTGCTGTACATAAACTGTGTGACACTGGGGAAGCACTTTGTGACTCTAAGAAAGTAATTCGGCCTTTTAGCCTCAGTTTCATCTGCAAAGTGGAATGGTGAAATATTTACACCATAAGATTATTGAGAAGTTTAAATGATTCCTGCATTCTTACAAGAGGAGATTTGTTAACCTAAATGAATCTCTAAATTGGTGGAATTTAAACATGGCATCAATGTGAATACATTGGAGCCGTGTGTGGAAACTGAGTCTGCAGTCAGTTCCCCTGAGTGTCTGTCTTCTCTTCCTGTTCTCTGTTCTCTAGAGGCTCAATTTGTATCTGCACAGCATGAGATTGCTCCATGTTTTCTCATGGTGTTGGTGGGATCCTGCAGGTTTGGGTCTGGCTTTGTACTAAGGGGTCTGCACACATAGCTTCTTTCAATCCAGCAAATACTAATTGAAAACCTACTGGTACCAGCCACCATCCAAGGCACTGGGGCAGAGGGAGGGGCCACAGCAGTGAACAAAACAAATCTCTCTCTTCCTGAAGCTCACAGTCTAGTGGCGGTTTTTATGTCAGTTTACCTGTAAATTGTTTCTAAACCGATGATGGATTAACATGAAATCTAAGACATTTTTGTGCTTTTGCAGCAGGAATTTAGGAATGTATTTTATTTTTGTTTTTTTTTTTTGTTTCTTGGTTTTTTTGGCTGCGCCATGCGCTTGCAGGATCTTTAGTTCCCCGACCAGGGATTGAACCCTTGCCCCCCACAGTGGAAATGCAGAGTCCCAACCACTGGACTGCCAGGGAAGTCCCAGGAATGTATTTTAAAAACAAGAATGGTGGTAGAAATCTGTTAAAATTTTTCCTGTTTAAGAAAATGGCTTATGTCAATTATACCTCAAATAAAAAAAGAAAGAAAACAGTTTAAAATTTGAGTAATATTTGGGTATTTCACATTATGATATTCTTGATTTAGTGAGTCTCAAATTTTTGTATTTTTAGAAAAAATTACGCATTCCTTCTGACTCTTATGCTCTTATAATTTGATTCTTAACATGTTTATTGAAGATTTACTGTGTGTTGACACTGAACAAAGTGATGTTCAAATTACAAAAAACAGTTATGAGACAGAATTCCTGGCCAAAAAAACAGCTGTGGTCAATAGATGGGAAATTAATGAAAATTCATTTTGAGGACATATGTTTGGTAGAAATGAACATAAAGACAAAATAACTTTACAGTTTTCCTAGAGCTTAACATGATGACTCATTTTAAATCTATGACTTGGTTTGTGAAAGTAAAAACCTTTCTTGTTATTTTGCATTTTTTCTATTGATTAGGCATGTATGAATTACTGAGGAAGACTTATTTGTCTTATATCTTTAAAGGGCAAATTGGCCATTTTTTCCTTAGATGCTTTAGTATTTTAAAAGTACATTTTGGAAAGTGTTAAACTTTATAAAATATTTCATAAACAAGTGTTGTACTTTGAAACTATATTCTTTATCATTAAATAGATGTAAATGGAGATTCATTTGTTTGGTGATAAATTTCATATTTTAACTGATAAAGAATTCATTTTTAGAAATGGACTTTTGAAAGAACACACCTTATATTTATGCACAGATCGTGGTTGTTCATGGTTGTTTTCTTACTACTTACTCAAAGGGTGAGCTTAGATCTAGAAACAAATGTAAACTAGCTAGCATTTACTGTGCGTGGACATTGTAAATGTGCTTTATGTGTGTGCACACTAACTTTTTGTTTGACCCTAGCGTGGGGGTTGGGAGAGGAGAAGGCCCTGTTGTTGATGATGTCATTTTGTATGCAGATGTGCTGGTGGGAAGAATTTGGTAATGGCCACTTAGCCTAGAAATTTTCAGGATTGGATGTTACAGCCTTGGAGAACAATTTTACCAAATAATAAACTTTTTTTGGCCATCCTGCTGACTGTAGGGATACAATAACATTTAAAAAAAAATCTTAGATTCTTTTGTTTTATGTGATTCTGTTGGATGAATCCATTAAGCCTGAACTTGGTTTTTAAAATTCTGAGAGTAAAGGCGATTGATGTGGAAACAAGATCTTGGATGAAAAGGGCCATGTGATGTTCAATTTCATAATGGCAAAGGCAGGGGCTACTGGATATAGTTAGAGATTTCAAAATATTTAGAGAAAAAGTAAGTGTGATCCTAGAAGCAGAGACCCTGACAGGAAAGAGAATTCAGGAGCTGGAGGCTCTAAAAACCAAATTTTGATATAAATTAGATGACCAAGCAATATATGATAAATTATATTTGTATTGAATTTTAATAATTTAGAATTTAACAATTTAGAAAATGTTTTTACATACTGTATTTTTCCTTTGCTTTTGGATGATTCATTAGCATATAAATATTTGAATATATATATTTAAACATTTGACCTCCCCACCAAGTATCCATCCTGCTGCCATCCCATTTCTCTGTTTCTCTTTATGGCAAAGTGTTGTCTATACTTGTTGCCTTCAATTTTTCCTCCTGTTATTCTTCACATTGTGAAGTTCTTTGATTGTTGTGCCAGTGATTTTGATAAAGACATGACATAGTTAACTGAAATATTGGACTACAGGATCCTCAGGATCTCAGTGTATGGAATGGTGGGCTGAAACTAAGAAAAAAGTTAGTAGGAATGAATATGTAGCTTTGATTTGGGTAAAAAAAAAATTAGCTGCAGGGAAGGGAGTGGAGGGGAGATAAGGCTTAGAGCTGCATGTCACAGGACAAAGCCTGTGAGTGCTCACTGACGAGCTCATTCTACTCTTGCATGCATTTGAGCATCTGGATCCTGGGTAGCACTGGTCGCACCTCGTTGTAGGCCAAGGACACCTTTAGTTCATGTTCAATTCTGACTATGAGTTTTAAGAGATGAACAAACTACAGAGCATTGTTTTGAATATTACAAAAGGGAAATCCTTCATTTGAAGGAACGTTCGATTAGATGGCTTCTAAGATTCCCTCCATCTTGAACAAAGTGTGACTGTAAAGTAATAAAACAAATCTTGTTAACCAAACCTGCCGGAATAAACCCATTAAGGATACTGTTCTTTTCACACCAGTCACATGGGTGTGTATGTGTGCATATATATACATACATACTGTGCAACAATGAAAACAAATTTAAACATTTAGAATTTGTTTTGTGAGATTATCTTTTTGATTGAACAATTTGAAAAATACATGCAATATACCAAATCTTTGTCTTTTCTGGATAGATTTTAATTTTGACAATTGAAAATTATTTTTGATGCAGTTTTTTAATGTGCTTGTGAACTCTTTCTTTAGATAATTCTCAAAGAAGTCTGGTAGTGTTTTGGACCATGTCCACATCACTGGGATGCATGGATAGTCCTCAGAGCTGGTTCTTTTAAGTATAGGAACCTTGACTTACAAAATGAAATTAAGTTGTCAGGATCATCAACATTTGTTTGTTTTATCATCTTAGAGTATTTTATGCACTAGGCATTCATTTTTTTCCATAAATCATAGTACGTGTAGATTTCTTTACTGTTGGAAGCAATTTTGAGTGAAATAAAGGGAACCCTTCAAATGTCAAATGAAGTAAATTAAAAAGTCCTTGATAAGCACCTACTCTGTGCTTGTGTTATACAGGTTCTGTGTTTGTGCAAAAGACATGGTATGTAATTCTGCCTGAGAGAACTTGGTTTTCTTATTGAGATCAGTCTTGTCTGGATAGCACAAACAGGACATGCCATTGTAGAAGGTGGTGCAAGCTGTCTGCAAACTCCAGCCAGGGGGCCAGCCACCTGTTATTGTAAACAGAGCTTATTGGAACACAGCCATGCCCATTCTCTCACATGTCTGTGGTTACTTTCAATGTACACCAGCAGAGTTGAGCAGTTATTACAGGAGCCTGTATGGCTTCCAAGCCTAAACTGCTTATTCTCTGGCCCTTTAAGAAAACTTTTGACAACCCACAATCCCTGTTCTAAAGGTTCATTTATACCTTAGTTTTTCCCATTAAAACTATGTTATGGATTTATGGGTGAGAATTTGATTCCTCAGTTGTCCCAAACTGTGAGCTCTTGGAAATTAGGGACAGTGTCTTCTTTGTTTCAGCCAAACACCTAGGACTGTGCCTGGCACTAGCAAGCCACTGTAATATGTGATTGCATTTAATCCTGTGGTGCTTGGTCTGGTAGTGAAACTGATAGCAGGCATTGCTGGAAGCTGTATGGTGGGATGGGGGATGGTGGGGTGTTGATGGACAGAATATACTGTAGGGCCTCTGTTATTATGCTAGATCATAAATGGTACAAAGACCAGAGAAATGAAAAATTATTTGGACTTGTAGTCTAGAGAAGTTTCATTGAAAATGTGGAAGTTGAAGTTAAACTTGATTAGTTCTGCTTCCAGCCATAATGGAGTAACAGACACCAGGTTTATCTTGCCACCTCAAGTGACTGGAAAACCTGACAAAGTTGTGAAACAGCAGTTTTAGAAATAGGTCAAAAAACAGCACAAGATAGTGATCCCTGAGAGAAAGGAAATAAACAACAGAGCTCTGTGACCGCCTCAGTTTACCTCCTGGAGAGTTTCTAAGCTGCAGCACAGGGAGGGGGGACCCACAAAGAACCTGGTGGTCTCCCCGAGTTGATGAGACAGAGTTCAGAGCTCAAGGAGGCAAAGGCAGCTTGAATGTGTGAGGAGGTCAAGTATAGGAGAGGAGGGAGCTGCACAGAGAGCAAGCTCTGGAAAGCTGCAAGGGGTCCCCTCAAGCCTTTGGTTGAGTACTGATCTGCACGTTTTATGCAGAACTGTTAGAACTTAGCAGGTGGAAGAATTGTTGGAGTTCGCACAAGGCTGGGAATAGTTCATATTCTCACTAATCAGAGTAGAAAGACCTGATGCACAAGGCATGGAGTGAGGCCAGATTAGCCCTGGAGAAAAGCCTGTTCTGGACCCACCTACCAAAACTTAGAAGCAAACCTTAAAAGGATCAAATTTATTCGAAGTAACTAATCCTGAACAAACCCCAATAATATTTAAAGGAATACAACAAAATCCAGCTCCCAAAAACATGAAATCCAAGACTAGCATCCAATCAAAAATTAGCAGACAAGCTAAGAAATAGAAAAACATGACCCATAACCAGGCAGGAAACAGGCAGTAGAAACAGTCCCAGAAATGGGGCAAATGATGGAATTGCAGATAAGGATGTTAAAACAACTATTACAAATATACTCAGTTTGTCAGGGAGGTAAAAGAAAACTTGAACATGATAAGGAGAGAAATGGATCTAAAAAAGACCCACATCAAACTTCTAGCAGTAGACTCAAACCTGAAAAAGTGTAGGATTTATATTGACAGAGAAAAGAAGAGGAAAGAGTATATTGAGAGGATGGTATTTCCTGCTTTGGTGTTCTCTCTTTATCCCAGGCAGTGATATAGTTAATATATATTGGGTACCTACTGTGTACCAAGAATGGTGCCAAATACTGTACGTGGATTATCATTTAATCCTTGTAACAGCTCTCGGTGGTACTATATCCTCATTCTGTGGATGGGAATTCAAGGCACTCCAGTCTCGCACTTAGTGTTTTTTTTTTTCTTTATAGCACTTAACATGGTTGGAAATTATATATCTATCTTGTTTGTTTCTGAAGGCAGAGATCCTGTCTCAGTGTCCACTCTTGCATACTCAGTGCTTAGTGTTGAGCCTGGAACATAAGAGGGTGGCACTGGTAATTAGTGTTGGACGAATTAAAGCGAGTGAGGTAATCCACCAGCTGAATCCTGTGGTGATTCAGTAGAGTTTGGACTTGATGTAGGTCTATCTGACTGCAGAGCTTATACTTTAACCACATCTTGTATCACTTCCCAAGTGGGTTTAATAAATTATGATATATCTATTTAGTGGAATGTTACACAGCCATTAAAGGGGATCATTGTGAAAGCTGGCTATATCCTACAAAAGTAAATACATAATGATTGAACTGTGACTGTGTTAAATATGCTTACAGTAGACAGGGACTCAAAGTAATATGCAAAAATAAAAATGGTTGTGTTATGTTGATTGGATTGTGGGTGACATTTCTCATTTTCTTTTCTCTCTCATTTTTTTGAAATTATTTTTAATATAAAACCTTCTCCATAGGGGGAAAGTCATACTCTCTGACTAGAAACTAGAAAGGGAACAAGTAAGTGTCTACGGTTGGTATTTTTTTTAAGCTTATTCCCTAGCTTCAAGAAGAATTGAATGAATTCCAAGCAGTGGTTAGAATGAGTAGAAAACTGGAAGATACTAGAAATAACTGAAGAGGGCATGTTTTTCACCATTAAGAAAAGAGGAACTCTAAGACCAAGTATTCTTGTCTTAACAGGAATCAAGCTAAAATGTGTCATCGTTTTGAGCAGTTAGTGAATCCTAGAAAGGGACAGGACTTGGCTTTTGTATAATATTTTTATCATGATGATATTAATGCTTTTATTGGTTTTGTTGGCTTTCACTGTTTAAGATCAATCTGTAGTTAAAGCATGAAGACTTAACTATGGGTAATCTCCACTTTTTGAAAGTTCGCTTTACACTTTGCTTTTACGAAACACCTACATTAGTACCTATTTTTGATTTCCTCTTCAGAAATCTGAAGAGGATTTTCGCTTTTAATGGAAAAAAGGCAAGAAGCGAAAATAGCATTCAACGTTTGTTTTGTAGCGAGACGAGCCAGTGTAGAGGCAGCCGCACCCAGAGCAGTGAGAGCGGCCCCGCCAAGCTCCTGCCCCGGAACGACACTCAGCATCTTAATATTGAGCTGCTGTAGCTGTGAACCGTGTCTGTGAGCATCTGTGCTCTATCTTGATTTATTTTGTGGGTCCATTAGCAAGATGTGTCCCGCGGTAATTGCTTCTTCCCTTTTTGCCATTTTGGCTTACAAAAGGTTTTACAGGAACGCTCGACTTTTGTATAGCAGAGAAACCTGTATAATTGCAGACCAGAAAGGAAATGTTATCAACCTTAAAAGTATACAATTATAAATAGATGACAAAGCTGGAGAAATAGAAGAGAGAAAGGAGATATTAGGGACAGGTGAGGGCCAGTATCTTCATCTCATCTCACAGGTGAGGATTCAAGAGATAGTCTAATTGCAGAAACTAGAAAGGTTTAACTGCAGTGGAAAATAATGAAATAATAAAATCAGAAGAGAGGGAAGATGGAGAAGTGTTAAGTGAGCAGAATCCTAATTTGTGACATCGTAAATCCACAGACAGTGTCTAAAGTTGAAAAACCAGGAAATAATGGCTGTAAGCCTTTTTAGAACTAGTGGAAGGTGACCACCGGAAGAACTAAAAAAGAGCTAGTTAAAAGTGGTTGCCTCTGGTGACTGGGGGTGATGGGGTGAATGGGGCTGGTGCACTTTGCTGTATGCCATTGGGTGAATTTGTCTTTTCTTAATCCGTGTATACAGTATGATTCCCACTCTTTCCCCTGTGTGCACTGCAAATGAATTCTGCCCCCTATTTTTTTTTTTCTTTGAAGAAGCTCCCTGTTTTCCCAACATCTGAGCTCTTCTCCATTCATCTTCTCCATGCTTTCTGTCGCCCAAGCAGCTGAATGTTGCTGGAGAAAAATCTTAGAACCCAACTGACTGAGGTTTGAGATCATAAAACTTAAGCAAAAATAAATGGGCACTTAACAATATCCAGTAATCCAAAAATATTTTCTTGTAAAGAAATAAGAGAACTCTTTGTGACAACAATTTTTCCCTCTCTCCACATGCCTCCTGCGACAGCTTCCTATATCTTTACTTTTAGCCTAGTCTTCTCCTTTGAGCTCTGGAGTCATATATTCAACTGCCTACTTGGTATCTTTAACTTAGATTTCTCAGAGACATCTCCAGATGGATAAGCTTCAAATGGAGCTTTTGATATATATCTATTTTTTGCCTTCCAGTCTGCTACCACTGTTCCCCAGTCTTCTCCATCTCAGTAAATGACATCGCTGTCCACTCTTGTTATTTAAACAAATTTCATCCTGGCTTCTTTTCCTCACATTCCACATCTGATCTATCCTCCACAGTTTACCTTCAGGGTGTATCATATCTACCTGTTACTTGCCATTTTCACTCCTGCCATCTTAGTACAGGCAGCTACCATCTCTTACCCTTTTTTGGTCTTTCTGCTTTTTCTCTTAACTTCCATCAGTCTTTTCTCCCAGGTAGCCACAGTGATCTTGAAGCTTCACCCAGTCATGTCACTCCTTGCTTAAACTACTCTTCAGTGGCTTCTTATTGTCCTTAGAATGGAAATCTGAACTCCTTACTGTGGTATACAAGGCACTTGCTGCTTGGTCTGCCTCCAGCCTTTCCTTCCCTCAGGCCATTCATCTCACCCTTGCTCACCATGCTGAAGCTACCTGTATTCTGATATTCTTTCGTTCCTAGGGCTTCTAAGTTTTCTTTACAATGTGTACCTTCTTGCTGGCATCCCACTCACCTCTACCTCTTACTCTCCCACACAGTGTTTGCTGTATTAGTAGAGCTTTATGGTTCTTTGATACTGTATAATGGCCAGTTAAAAGGGCCATGGAGATGGAGACATGGGAAAGGAATTGTAGAATCTAAGAACTTAACAGTCATCAGTGATCATCAAGTCTAACCACCCATCTGAGGCCTCAGCATTACTATCCAATGGTTTTACAGCTCAAGCTTGAAAAAATGAGTGACCAAAATCTACCACATTCATCTCTGGAAAACAGAATGTTAGAAAGTCTTTTTTCATTTGGAGGAAAAAAAAGTCAGTTCAAAAATTTGTAGACAGTAGTTAATTTCCTTGTCTGACTCAAGTCCTCTAACCCTTAGACTTCATATTCCTATTTCTATTGACCATTCTTAAGAATATGGTATTGTAAACCATAGAATGCAATATTCCACTTAAAGGATGCAGTGAGTTGAATAGTGTCCTACAAAACTTCATGTCCACCTGGAACCTCAGAATGTGATCTTATTTGGTAATAGGATCTTTGCAGATGTAAGTAGTTAAGGATCAAGATAAGATCATACTAGTTTAGGGTGGACCCTAAATCCAGTGACTGGTGTACTTATAAGGAGAAGAGAGGATACAGAGAGACAATGGGAAGATAGAAGTAGACAGAGATAGGAGGTACGCTGCCAACGCCAGGGAGTGCCAAGGATTGCTGGCAACCACCAGAGGCTTAGGAGAGAGTCATGGGACTATTTCTCCCTTGGAGCCTCCAGAAGGAGCCAGCCCTGCCAGCACCTTCATTTCGACTTCTGGCCTGAACTGTGAGACAATACATTTATGTTGTTTTAAGCCACCAGGTTTGTAGTCATTTGTTATGGCGGCCCAAAGAGAAAAGCAAAATTGAACAGTGTTGCAATTTGGTTTCACCAATGCAGAGAAGAGTAGAATGCTTTTTTTCCATCATTCTGAACACCTGCCTAGAGTCATATAGGTTATTTTGGTAGCCCTGATCACTGACTCATACTGAGATTACTGCTGATTAGACCTTCTAGGTCTTTTTCATAGAGGCTGCCCTAAGCCAATCTCATACTGAGATTACTGCTGATTAGACCTTCTAGGTCTTTTTCATAGAGGCTGCCCTAAGCCAAGTGATTTTACCTTTACGGGGTTCAGCCTGTTCATTCAGCCTTTCAGGATACTTTTTGAATCCTGATTTTTCATCCAGTCTTTACTCTTTCTAGCAGCTTTGTGTCACCCGTGAAGGTGATGAGCATACTTTCTGTATCTTCATGTAGGTCAGTGGTTCTTAACCTTCTGGGATTATGGATTCCTATTAAGACTTTAATGAAAGCTGTGGACCTTTCTGATGAAAAATACTTATTTGTGTATATATACACAAAGTTTTCAATAAGGTTTAAGAGGTTCAGATGCCTCTTGAGGCCTCAAGTGGTCCACGGACCCAAAGTTAAGAACCCTGCTCTAAGTTATTGATAAAAGTATCAAAGAGTGTGAATGAACAGACCCTTGTAGTGTGTTTCTAAAAACCTTCTAAGATGGTTGACATTATTCCACTAATCAGCACTTCTGGGGGAGTGGGGAGGGCATTTAACCATTTTCTAATTTACTTTATTGACTTTGCATTACATATTTCTTTGTCTTATGATATCATAAAAGACATAATCAAGTTCTTTGATGGAAAAAAACAAATATATTGTATTTACTTTGTTTCTGATTTGCTAGGAAGGAGAAGAAGTGAGTTTTTATGGCTTAACCATAGTATGTTATTTTCCTATTGCCACTGTAATCAATTACCTCAAACCAGGTGGCTTAAAAGAACAAAAATTTATTATCCTACAGTTCTGGAAGTGAGAAGTCCTAAATGGGTTTCACTGGGCTAAAATCAAGGTGTTGGGCAAGACTGCATTCCTTCTGGATGGTCTGAGGGAGAATCCATTTCCTTGTTTTTTCCAGCTTCTAGAGATTGCCTGCATTCATTGGCTTGTGGCCCCTTCCTCTATCTTCAAAATCAGCAGTGAGGCATCTTCAGAGCTTTCTGTGACTCTGATCTCCTACCTCTCTTCCACATTTAAGACCCCTGTGATTACATTGGGCCCACCCACATAGTCCAAGGTAATCTCTTTATTTTAAAGTCAACTGATTACCAACCTTAATTCCCTCTTGTCATGTTACCTAACATATTCACAGGTCCCAGGGATTAGGATGGAGACATTGGGAGGATTGGGAGGAGGGCATTATTCTGTCTCCCACACATAGTGAACCTGTGCAAGCACCCCATGATTATAGCTTTCTCTTCTAAGTGTCTACAAATTATTCCTTGAATAATTATTTCTGAAATTTTGCTAATGATTAATAGTACCCTAACTAGCCCATAATCTACACAGTCCGTCTTTATCAGTTTATAAATATTGGAGTGCTATTTACACAGGTTAGTTTTCTAATATCTCTCTTCTATGATTCCTCAAAGATCATTGTCAGTGATGCAGTTTCTCATTTGCATGTTGTCACCAGACTATAATTCATCTGGATCAGAAATCCTAAACTCATGTGGGACAGCTCTTCAAATACTCATTCAGCAAATAATTATTAAACACGTGTACGGCAGGCAGGACAAGAAGTTCCTTCATGCTGTCTGGTGGCTGTCTAGTGGAAGAAGCAAGGTGAGTCAGCCCCCGTGTATTGTCTAGTGGTGAAAACAGACATTAAACAGATAATAACACAAGTAATTATTTAATAATAATTCTTGGGGAAAGTATCAGGATGCTGAGAGAGCATAAATGAGAGAACTAACCCAGTCTAGGATGCTCAGGGCAGGCTTCTCTGAAGAAATGATGTTTAAGCTGAGGCTAAAGCGGGAGCAGATATTAAACCAAGAGGGGCACAGAAAGGAAGACCATTTCAGGCCAGGAACATATATGAAGACCAAAAGGTACAGAGAAACCCTTGGTGTGCTTGAGGAACTGAAAGGAGTTAAGAGAGTAAGGGGGAGAGTGGTATACAGCAGAGGTGAAAAGGTGGGTCAGTACTTTCTAGGCTGTGTTAGGATTTTGGACTTTATCCCAAGAGGAATAGAAAATTATTGAAGGGTTGGTTGGTTGGTTTGTTCGTTTAATTTTTAATTATGGTAAAATACATGTAACATGAAGTTTACCATCTTAACCATTTTAGGTGTACAGTTCAGTAGTGTTGACTAGATTCACGTTGTTGTTGAACCAATCTCCAGAAGTCTTTTCATCTTGCAAAACTGAAACCCTATACCCATTAAACTATGCCTTTCCGAGAGGTCTGGGCAAGATGGCGGAAGAGTAAGACGCGGAGATCACCTTCCTTCCCACAGATACAGTAGAAATACATCTACACGTGGAACTGCTCCTACAGAACACCCACTGAACGCTGGCAGAAGACGTCAGACCTCCCAAAAGATTCCACGTATAAGACAACAATTAAAAAAACAAACAAACAAACAAAAAAAACTATGCCTTTCCTTCTCCCCCCAGCCCCTGGCAGCCACCCTTCTACTTTCTGTCTCTATGAATTTGACTACTCTAGAAACCTCATATAAATGGAGTCATACAGTATTTGTCTGCTATAACATACACAGAAAAATACACCATCATAAGTCCACAGCTTGATGAATTACTACAGCGACCACATTGACGTCACTCTGAACCTTTTCAAGAAATAGAGCATTATGAGCTCCACAGAGCTCCCTGGGAGTCCCCTTTCAATCACTACTTCTCCCTTGCTCCCTCCCCAAAAGTAAATACTGTCCTGACTTTGAACACTAGAGATTATGCCTGCTTGTTAACTTATATACATAGAATCATGGTATGTATTCTTTTTCATCTTGTGATTAGTTTCTTTTGCTCACATCATACTGGTGAAATAAATTCATGTCATTGCATATAGCAGTAGTTTTGTCAGTGATCCAGTGCATGAATATATCACATTTTACCTATTCTGCTGTTGAAGGACATGTGGGTTGCCTGTTTTTTGACTGTTACAAGTAATGCTGTCATAAACATTGTGTACATGTCTTTTGTTACATAAAATATATAACATTTTATTGGAGGTACGCTTTGGGAGTGGAATTATTCTCTCCCTCTCAATTTTCTTTCAAGCCCAGTATGTCCACAACAGTTCATCATCTTTCCTCCAAAAATCTGTTTCTCCTCCAATGTTTGCTGTTTCAGTCGACACCACCTTCTACCCAGTGTGTTATGCCAGAAACTAGGACGTCATCTTTAGACCCCCACCCCCCCATATCTAATTAATTGCCAAGTCCTGTTGATCCAAATTCCTGAATATCTCTAAAATGTATCCATTTCTCTCCACATCCACTGCAGCCTTCTCTAATCTCTTACCTGGACTGTGGCCTCCTAACTGGCTTCCCTGTGTCTACTGGTGCCCTCTCTAACCCATTCCCTGTAGTACTGGGGCACAAACTTTTTTGGTTGTGCGTGTACATTTATCCCCAATATATGTATTATACTTACAAATGTTAAACCAAACTATTGGTTTTCTTTGACATAGTACCTTAAAGCCTAACACTTAGGTTAATAGCTAATAACAGCTGTAATAAGTGTATTTCTAATAGTCTTTCATGATCATTTCTAATTTGGGGGCTTTCTTTTACAAATCTGATTAGTTGGGTTTTTTAAAACCTTTTATGGTAACTAAAAAGAGGTTGTACAGGAGTAGAAATGTCAGCTCTGCCAATTTATTTTTGCTTTATTTTGTAGGGATGTTTTTAAGGCATTGTCCATTTAGTGAGGGACATTTAGTTAAAAGTAGATGGTATCATGTATAAATCCATGTAACTGAGTATATATGCTATTTTGCAATAAACTGAAAAAACACATGTGTGAGGGAGTCACTGACATCCACTTTACATTTGTGGGATCACTCTTCATTCAGGATACCTCAGATACCATATGAGATACACAACCATCTGACATGGATTGAGAAAGGCAGCCAGTGTTAATCCATAATTAAATGTCATTAAACCTTTGTTTCTCATTTATTATTACAGAGTGATTTTTTTAAAGTTGAGTAAATTTAGAAAGGTCACTAGATACAAGATCAATACAAACACACAGTCAATTGTACTTCTGTATGCCAGAACAAACAATTAGAAAATATATTTTTAATATCATTTAAAATGTCATTGGCCCTGAAAACTACAAAATACTGTCACAGGAAATTCCAGAAGACCTAAATAAATGGAAAGACATCCCATGTTCATGGATCTAAAGACTTAATATTGTTATAGTGACAGTACTCCCCCAAACTGACCTACAGATTCAATAAGCCTAAGAAAATACCAGCTGGCTTTTTGCAGAAATTGGCAAGCAAAATTTATGTGGACCTAGAATTGTCAAAACAATCTTGCAAAAGAAAAACAAAATTGGAGGGCTACATTTACTGATTTCAAAACTTACAAGTCACTGTGGACTGGCATAGACATATAGATCAATGGCATAGAACTGAGAACCAGAAATAAACCTTTAATTTATGATCAATTGATTTTTGACAAAGGTGCCAACACAATTGAGTGAGGAAAAGAACAGTCTTTTCAACAGAGGGTGCTAGGACAACTGGATAGCCAAGAAGACTGAGAAGGAGAGGGAAGAGACCAAAGAAATATATATTGTCTTAAAAGTTAAGTGGTTTGCTACCTCTGACACTGCTGAGGAGGATGGCATGCTGAGGACTGGGAAGTATTCTTTGCATTTGGTGATGTAAAGCAAAGTGACTAGAAATTTGGAGGAAAGCAACTATAACATTTTTAAGTTTGCAAACACCGGAGCAAAGAAAGCTGGGTAATTATAAATTATTTTAATGGGATGAGAGATTACTTGAAGAAACCAGCATGAATGCACAAGCTATGAACAGCAGTTTTACTGAGATGTACTGGGAGACCTATCCTAAGAATATATTTGCTTTCTTATGAACTCAACCCATTTCCAGGGTGCTTTAGCCTTGCTCTGGTCGTCTTAGTTCTCAGGTTGTTCTCCTTTACAGGGAAACAAAAGCAAAAAAGTTTTTGAGAAATGTTTTCATCCATTGTTTTGTTGGCCCTGAGCAGTGGACCTATTTCCTATTCTTCTTGCTCTGAAAAAACTGAAATCTTTTGGGAAGGGATTGAGAAAAGCCCCTTTGCTTGTTCCTGTCATTACTGGCAACTTTCAACTCTTTCTGAGCTTTTTAGTTTTGGGGAGAATTTTTATAAGTCTATATTGTCATCCTGCATTGGCCTTTACTTTGTACGAGTCTTCCTTAAAGTTGAATTTATTTTGTGCATTCTTGCTGGTTTCTTCATTTTCTTTCTCATCAAGATGATTTGTAATTACCCAGCTTTTTTGCCTTGGGTTTTGCATACTGTAAAATGATAGGTCGCTTTCTTCCAAGTAACTAGTCACCTCACAATCTGGGTATATGTTATGTTCTGGGTAGCATTTTCCTCTGGTTATACCTAGCAATTATCCTGTGGGAGACTAAATGAACAGTAAAGCAGATCAGGAACTTGTTAGACCTCCTGCTTTTAGCTAAATGAGATTTCTGCAGTTTTGTAGATGGCTGGAACCCCTATCAGTACTCTATCTTGTCGGCCAGTTTTGTGATCTGTAAAGAACCTTTGTATTTACTCCATTGGGCCAGTTGACCTTGGTATATTGCCCCCGTCAAAGTCTCATTTCTATCTCTCAGACGTGTTCTGAGTTGTTTTCACTGAAATTTTCTTGAAGGATGTACATTATCTTGATGTAAAATAACTGCTTTTCCTTTTTTCCTCCGAATAGTAGGTTCTTAGGTAAAGTATTCTTTTCTATTATTATCAGCCAATCTTGAGACCCACTTCAACAAATCTCATTGGTTATTTTGTATATTTAGGGTAAACTTTAAATATTTTTCTCATTACTTATATTTATTGGTTTACAAACATCTCAGATTATGAAAACTTTAAACTTCCTGTTCTCATTTGTTTTCTTACATGAATAGTCTCTCACCGTGTTATTTTTTTTCTAATTGTCCTCCATAGGGACTGATTTCATGATTTTTTTTTCATGTTCTCTTACCTCCTTCCTCAGCAGTTTCGCTTAAAGTCCTTCAGTCAGTGGTCAGTTAGCCTCTGGACAAATACTTATCCTGTTAGTGTGAGTGACAGTGTTCCTAGCCCATAATTTTTTTTTTTTTATGAGAATGAGTCATCTCTTTTAACTAACATCATTAATTCAAGGGATAACAGCAATATCACACACTTAGCTAGCACCTGTGAAATGTTAGGAATAGTGGGAAACTGTGTCAATAGAAATTTGCATGAAACAAGGACCCTTGTTTTTGTGTATGGTGTAAGATAGTGGTCCAGTTTCATTCTTTTGCATGCGGCTGTCCAGTTTTCCCATCACTGTTTATTGAAGAGACTGTCCTTTCTCTATTGCATATTCTTGGCTCCTTTGTAGTAAATTAATTGACCATATATGTGTGGGTTTGTTTCTGGAGACTATTCTGTTCCATTGATCTATGTGTCTGTTTTTATGCCAATATCATACTATTTTGATTACTATAGTCTTGTAATATAGTTTGAAATCTGGAAGCATGATGCCTCTAGCTTTGTTCTTCTTTCTCAAGATTGCTTTGGCTATTTGGGGTATTTTGTGCTTCCATACAAATTGTAGGATTGTTTATTCAGTTTCTGTGAAAAATGTCATTGGACTTTTCATAGGGATTACACTGAATCTGTAGATTGCTTTGGGTAGAATGGACATTTTAACAATATTAATTCTTCCAGTCTATGAGCACAGATTATTTTTCTATTTATTTGTGTCTTTTTCAGTTTCTTTTGTCAGTGTCTTATAGTTTTCATTGTATGGGTCTTTCACCTCCTTGGTTAAGTTTACTCCTAGGTATTTCATTCTTTTTAGATTTGATGTATTCATTTATCTGTTTATTTATTTATTGGCTGTGTTGGGTCTTCGTCGCTGCATGCGGGCTTTCTCTAGTTGCGGCAAGCGGGGGCTACTCTTCGTTGCAGTGCGAGGGCTTCTCATTGCCGTGGCTTCTCTTGTTGCAGAGCACAGGCTCTAGGCGCACAGGCTTCAGTAGTTGTGGCATGCGGGCTTCAGTAGTTGTGACTCGCAGGCTCTAGACACAGGCTCAGTAGTTGTGGTGCACGGGCTTAGTTACTCCGCAGCACGTGGGATCTTCCTGGATCAGGGCTCGAACCCATGTCCCCTGCATTGGCAGGTGGACTTTTAACCACTGCACCACCAGGGAAGACCCTATTTCATTCTTTTTGATGCGATTGTAAATGGGATTGTTTTCTTAATTTATCTTTCTGATAGTCTGTTATCAGTATATAGAAACACAGCTGATTTACATATATTGATCTTGCATCCTGCAACTTTATGGAATTTGTTTCTTAGTTCTAACAGTGTTTTGGTGGAGTCTTTGGAGTTTTCTATATACAATATCATGTCATCTACAAATAGAGACAGTCTTACTTCTTCCTTTCAGATTTGGATGCCTTTTATTTCTTTTTCTTGTCTAATTGCACTGGCTAGGACTTCCAGTACTATGCTGCATAAAAGTGGCAAGAGTGGGTATCCTTGTCGTTTTCCTGACTTTAGAGGAAAAGCTTTTAGGTTTTCACTGTTGAGTATGATGTTAGCTGTGGGCTTGTCATTATGTTGAGGTACATTCCCTCTCTACCCATTTTACTTTGTTGAGAGTTTTTATCATAAATGGATGCTGAATTTTATTATATGCTTTTTCAGCATCTACGGCGATGATCATATGATTTTTATCCTTCTTTTTGTTAATGTGGTGTATCACATTGATTTGTGGATGTTGAACCATCCTTGTGGTGGAAGGAATACATGATGGATAGGAGCCAGCAGAAAAGAAGGCCTCAGAAATAGCTGTATTCAGTGTTATGATGCTTTTGTGGAATGGGGAGTGATGTGGATAAAATAATTAGCACTTGTGTATGTGTACTATGATACCATGATTGTACAAGGACCTATCAGTGATTTTTAGTTATTTCGATTTATAGCATCTCTTATGCATGAAGTATTTGTTACATCAGTTGTAATAGAAATTATTTCTGAACATGACTTTTCAAGTTAAGTGATTTGAGTTAGCCATCATTTAAAATTACTTTTAAGATGCTTTTTATTATGTCATGGAGAACATCCAACAGATATATATAAGTTCTAAGGATGTAAAAAATAATCAAAATCCATTTGAGATCTACAGTAACTAAGTATAGAAGACAAACGATAATGGATAGCTATTGGCAATTAAACTTGCTGACGGTTCAGCTACGTATGACCCTTCTTGCAATGTGGATTGATATATCCAGCACTCTAGGTGTACAGAAGATATTTTATTGTTTCCTTTTCCTTTAAAATTCTATATGAAAAGGTAGTGAAAAGTTTGTTTCTTCAGAATATAACCAAAGAGGTAAAAATTGGTGATTAATCATATTTATTTTACTTCTTAAAAATATTAGATTCAAAAGTAAAAAGTAGGTTACATTTGAGAGCCTACATAATTAAAATGTTTTGTTCAGCCTCTTCTCAACATAAGAAGCAGAAGACAATGGAATATTATCTTTAGTGTGCTGACAGAACAATAACAATCTAGACTTTTTACCCTAATTTATCATTCAAGAATGAGCGAAAGTGAAAGAAGTTTTCAGATGTGTAAAGACAAGTTTACCCGAAAAAGCAAGTTTACCCTTAACAGATCTTCACTGAAAGAACTTCTAAAAGATGTAGAATAAGTAAGAAGGAGGAAACACAGAAGGGAAAAGTGAGATGTGAGGAGTACTGTGATGATTAATTTTATGTGTCACCTTCACGGGGCCACAGGGTTCCCAGGTATTTGGTCAGACATCATTCTGGGTGTTTCTGTGAGGGTATTTTTCGATGACATTAACACATAAATTGATAGATTGAATAAAACTGATTAAAGCAGATTGCCCTCCCTGTTGTGGGTGGACCTCATCCAGTCACTTGAAGGCCTGGATGAAACAGAAGGGCTGATTCTCCTCCAAATAAGAGAGAATTCCTCTTGCCTGACTGCCTTCAAACTGGACATTGGCTTTTTCCTGCCTTCGGAGTTAAACTGAAACATCATCGCGCCCTGGGTCTCATGCCTGCCAGCCTTTGGACTGGAACTCCACCATCAATTCTCCAGCTTGCTGACTTACCCTGCAGATCTTGGGACTTGTCAGCCTCTGTAATCGCATGAGCCAGTTCCTTACAAAATAAATCTCTTTATACACACACAAATAACTTACTGGTCTGTTTCTCTGGAGAACCCTGACTAATGTAAGGACTGACAAGCATCTGTAGGTAAAGTGTAACAAACATTGACTGTATGAAACATTGAATATTAGGGAGGGGATAATTAAAGCAAGGTGGAACTGCATAGTGGAAAATTACACATATGATGAAAGGTGGTGGTTGGAGTCTCATTCTGAAGGGGGCGGTGAATGGTAGTCTCCCCGGAGTACACTCATGTCCTAATCCTTGGAACCTGTGAATGTGGAAACGTTATTTGGAAAAAAGGTCTTTGCAGATGTAATTAAATTAAAGATCTTTAGATGAGATCATCCTTGATTGCATAGGTGTGTCCTAAATCCAATGATGAGTGTCTTTAGAAGAGACAGAAGTGAAGAGACAGACACAGAGGAGAAAGCCATGTGAAGACAGAGGCAGAGGTTGGAGTGATGCAGCCACAAGCCAAGGTCACCTGGAGCTACCAAGCCAAAAGAGGCAAGCAAGGATTCTCCACTAGGACCTTCAGAGGGAAGATGGCCCTGCCAACAACCTTGATTTAAGACTTCTGGCCTTCAGAACTGTGAGAGAATAAGTTTCTGTTGTTTAAACCACCAAGTTTATAGTACTTTGTTGTGGTAGCCCTTTTAAGAGCCTTGTGTTATTTAGGAAGAAGATAGAGACATTGATTAAATGTAAACTTTTTATCAGGTATGCATGTTAATTTTTTAAGGGTAACTTCTAAAAAATAGAACTTGAGTATATAGATGGAAGAAAAGAGAGGAATAAAGAAAATTTTTCTTTAGTCATTCAGAAGTTGGGGGTGGGGGGAGTATAAAGAAGCTTAGGGATAATAAGAACAAAGTAAAGTAATAGAAACAGATACAAATATATCATATAAATTAAACAAACTAAACCTGGCAGTTGAGACTCCTTTTGCAGTCCAGTGAAAAAGAAAACTACGGACTTCTTCTCAGGATAGTGATCAGTACAAAAGTAAATAGGATTAAAGGAAACCAGGTATACTGAAACACAGTATCAACATATTTAAAATATTTGTGACATAGTAGTAGATGTGATTCTTTATTAACATATTAAGTAACAAGCTCTTGGTGTGGGTTTATTAACTTTAATTACCAGTATTTTGAGATAACAAAAATTAATGTAGTTGCTATTGGTTACAGAGTTATAGATGAAGAAAATGCTAAATGTCAGTTAGCGTTTAGTGAAAGTAAAGACGATTTCCCTGGCCTCCTGGATTCTACCCATGTATCCTTGTCAAGAACCCTTGCTTTAAATGTTAGTCTTCAAGTGAAGCTCTCCACTCCTGAATAGCTACCACTCTCCTCAAGGAAGGGAGGGAGGCAAAGAATTGGCATCATAGCTGCCTCCCTGTGTCAAAGGACTTTTCCAAGAAGCTTTCTTCTTATGATTTGATCTTCTTGGTGGGCTTGAGTTGCCAAGGATCCTGATGGATTAAGAGAACCCCTCAGCAGGGATAAAGCCCCAGTCTTGACTTTTGCCGCTTGACTCACATGAGTGTGAGTGCTCCAAGTAACAAATTCCTGCTTAGATTGATTACAGATAAGGAGGACATTAATCCTGTGTCAGAACTGGAAACTCCAAGGTAGGGCAGCTTTCAGGGTTCAAAGATTCAGCCCTCAGCAGTGTTACCAAGGATCTTGTCCCTTTCAGTGTCCCTTTGCCATCATAGCTTTAACTTTATCCTAAGATTGTTCCCCTCTTTATCACAAAATGACTGCCAGCAACAACTGGAGTCACATGTTTCCTTATTCACATCCTGTGGAAAACAGAGAAAAGGCCTCTCCTTCATATGTAATTTAACTTCTGTGTGCCTCATCTTAGGTCATCTGTCTGCCTCCCTCCCCTCTAAAGCTTGCTCTCAAGTAGGTGTCAGTTAAAGCATATGACTGTGTAGAGGTGATGCCCAAATTAAATTAGGTTTCTGTTTCTGGTTTTGGTTTGAGGTGGGTTTTTTTGGCAACTGATAGAATCCATTTGAAACCTCAAGGTGACCCATGGCCTTGCCTGGAAGTGGGGCAAAGCTGCCAGGAAACAAATAAATTAGAAAGTGACGGTCCATACACCTGCCTACAGGTGCTCTCCTATGCCTCCTTCTGTGTGAACCAGTAAAGACATTCAAGGATGTCTGTTAGCTCATCAAAGCAAGACCATCTCTTCCCTGCGTGTAATTATCTGTATTCCTCTTCTGATTCTTAGCATTCTGATTTAGTTGTATATATTGGAAACTATGGATTTATAGAAGTAAAATTTGAAAAATAGTGTCTCAGAAAAGGGCTGATTGGCATTAAATGTTAGTAAGCATCGTTATTCCAGTAAAAAAAAGTCCACCATCAACGTAGAGAGAATTCTAGCTCTGGAGAGTCTTAGACCTACGTCCAAGTGGTTTGAGTGCTCATGTGGAGGGAATGGAGTCAGTCAAGAAGACTAGGAAGGAGGGCTGTGAAGGAAGAGGAGGAAGAGGAAAGCCAGGAGGATGAGAGCCCTGAGAGCCAAGAGAGAAGAGTGCTCAGCTGGGACAGATGTTGCTGCGAGGTCAGTTTGGAAGAGGATTAGGCATGTCCTGGGATTTAGCAACACCGAGGTTATTGGTGCCTTTTAATCAGAGCACTTTTAGTGGAGTGGCTGGATGCAGAGATTAAAATGTGATGAGGAATGGGTGGATACTGAGGAGATGAGGATCACAGGTACAAGCAGCTCTTGAGAACAATGGCAGTAAAAGGGAATCTTTTGAGATATCTTTCTTTCTTCTTCTCCTTTATTTTTAAGATGGAAGAGACAGGCAGGTTTAAATGAGAGGAAAAAGAAAAAGAGGGAAAGATCATTAATACAAGGTTCCTGAGAAATCAAGAAGGGCTAGGGTCCAGATCATTTTTGCAGACCATTATGATAACAGATCCTAACAGAAAAAAAATGTAACAGAAGTATGGGGTGGGGGGGATTTTAAAAAGTATATACAAGGTTAAGAGAAAAAATTGAAACTTACAAATAAGTTAACAGAAAATTAAAACAAAAGGAAGAGTAAACATTTTCAACTAGACTAAATAACCGATAAAGATAAGTTATAAAGAGAAATAAGATGTTAGATTTAAGTGAAAGTGTAGAAATAGTAAGAAAGTAAATTTATCCATGGAAGTGTGAAGGGATGAAAGCTAGATACTTTTTTTTTAAACTTTGGGTTTATTTATTTATTTATTTATTTATGGCTGTGTTGGGTCTTCGTTTCTGTGCGAGGGCTTTCTCTAGTTGCGGCAAGTGGGGGCCACTCTTCATCGCGGTGCGTGGGCCTCTCATTATCGCGGCCTCTCTTGTTGCGGAGCACAGGCTCCAGACGCGCAGGCTCAGTAATTGTGGCTCACGGGCCTAGTTGCTCCGCGGCATGTGGGATCTTCCCAGACCAGGGCTCGAACCCATGTCCCCTGCATTGGCAGGCAGATTCTCAACCACTGCGCCACCAGGGAAGCCCCAAAACCTAGATACTTAAGTCCAGTAGCTGAATGTATTAAATTAAGAAGTTGGGTGAAAAACAAACTTGTGGTTACCAAAGGGGAAAGGGCAGGAGGGAGAAATTTGGGATTAACAGATGCACACTACTATATATAAAATAAACAACAAGGACCTACTGTATAGCACAGGGAACTATATTCAGTATCTTTTAATAACCTATAATGGAAAACAATCTGAAAAAGGATATATATATATATACATATACACATGTACATACATGTACACACACACACACACACACATATATATATATAACTGAATCACTTTGCTGTACACCTGAAACTAGTACAACATTGTAAATCAATTATACTTCAATTAAAAAAAAAAGTTGGGAACAAAAATAAAGAATTGTATTTTTTCCTTTGAATCATAAAATTAAAATTTAACAAACAGAAAATAAAGACAAGGTAGAAGTAAGAAATCTAAAGATTAAAGAGATTATAATTAATGTGAAAACAGAAAAGCAAATAATCAGAACGTACTGATAATGGAAACATCTAAATTTAGGGTAACTAGTTAGGCTCATTTTTATTTTTACTTCTTTTGTAGGAAACAACTGATAGAACATTACCCCTGTCAGAACATTACCACATGAAACAGAGAGGTCTTTGGCACAAGCTTTTTCTTTATATCAGGTCTTGCTTAATCTCCCTCTGTCATTCTTCTCTTGCTCCCGTCATCAGGTAAGTTAAGCGTCTTCTGTATGCCAGAGATACTGGCGGAGATGCTAGATCTCATGCTTTAGGAGAGACTCAGAATAAACAGCCAGTTACTAATAAAGTGTGATAAATGCTAAAATAAATGGAATCTCAGGGTACCATGGAAACATGAATAAAGCACCCAACTCAGCCTTAGGAGACTGGGAAGACGTTCCAGAGAAGATATTTTAGCACAATCCTGAGGCTTAGGAGGTGGTCAGGAAAGGAGTGGTGGGATTGGCATTTAAGGTGGAGGAAACAAGACACGCAGCCTCTGAGAGCAAGAGTCACATTGGGGTACCTGTGCTGCGTGCCTAAGGAATCCAGCAACCATCCATCAAGTGCCCTAGCCCCACAAGGCTCTTGCAAGTTCTCAGGGCGCAGGAGGAAACATCACCCACACAACAATGTGGACATCACTACTTAGCAGATGGGGTGTTTGCATTTTTAAGAAATGGGGTGAAATTATTAAGTGAAATTAATCAAGGTGGAGAACTTCAGGCTGCTCTGGGGTAGGGAAGAGAGATTTTATTTATTTATTTACTTATCCACTCAGAGAGCCCTTTAAATATTCAAATATTTAGTATTAGTATCAGCCTTTCAATGTATCATCTTATTTGATTTTCACAAGAGTTGGAGAGAGGCTCTTAATCTTTGTTCTGTGTTCTTGTGCTAGTCTTGTACACCCGCCTCCTTTCTGCTTGAGCAGTTTTCAAGTGTTTTAGCCTCCAACTTCCACTAAACCTTAACCATTATGTTGCTCTTTTCCTTTCCTAAATTTCTAAGCACTCTCTGTGTTGGCACTTTAAACTACCTTGCTGATATTTAATTTCTGTGCCAGGCATGCCTCCTCAATACATTTAGTGGTTCTTTAACATTTAAGACCAAGATGTTTGGTTCTATTGTATTTCTCTTTGGTATTTAGTACGTTGCTGAGCATTTAAGCTAATATTCGTTGAGATGAGGATTCCATAATTGTTCCTGTCCAGAATTGTTTGGGTCTTGTCAAGGAATAAATAAAAGTCTCATAACTATTTCTGGACTCAACAGGAAAGGCCATACAGAAAAAAACTGAAGTTTTTCAGTAATGTAAAATTTTTTTCCAGATTTACTGAGGTATAATTGACAAATAAAATTGTAAAATACTTTAATATTTTATATCACCTATAATTTCACATTTTCATTATGACTTTTAATGAAAAAAAATTTACTAGTTCATAGATCTTTTATGCCATTCTACCATGTCTTCACTTAATAAATTGCTTCAAGTATAAACAACTGGTATTAAATTTTGCAGTAGTGCCACTTAATCACAATCAGTCATCAGTCCTCTTGGGAATTTGTTTTAGAGCTGTTGACATTATTTTCATTGTTCAAGTTATTTTTTAATTACAGAAAAGAATAGATAGATAAAATAAGCATACCATGGTACTAAGTGATTATGAAAACCGCTTATTTTCTTTTTCTGAATAACTACTTCCTTGAACAAGAACTGGAATTTCTTATTATTGCATATTATATTCTTACTGATATAAATGTTTTCAAAGACCTTTTGTGAATGATGATTTGGATAAATTCGGGGGAGCAGGAACATTCTTTTGCTCATACAGTCTGTTGTTGGCATTTGTTTTGATGATGCAGTTGTTCATAGAATCTGTTCTTAGTGGGTGGGCATTCCTTAAGAGAATTTTAAAGTTTTCCTTCAGTGTGTTTGATTTTGCTCTGTTGTTGCTCCCCTCGGTGTGTCTTTTCAGTGTTAGACATTGTGACAATTAGTGAACTGCTGTTCTTCTAAGTGGACAATGATACTGTCAGAGCATCAGGGAGAAAGAATGAAACGGAGTGGTAGCTATTAGGAGCAAGGGATATGGGGTGGAGGCATGCTGCTGGGCTGTGGTAGCTATTAGGAGCAAAGGGTATGGAGTGGAGGTGTGCTGCCAGGCTGTGGGTAGACTTCACACACATTTGTGTAGAACATCCCCATGGCACCAAGCTGGATCACTAGGACAAGATAGGATGGCACCCAGAAAACTAAGGGAAAGGAAGTTAATTTTTTCAGCACTCAAGGGTAGAAGAATTATTATAGACTTTTTCACATACATAACTCTGGTAAGGTAAGAATTGTATTTCAATCTGTTTTTTTTTTTAATTGGGGTATAATTGATTTACAGTGTTGTGTTAGTTTCAGGTGTACAGCAAAGTGAATCTGTAATAGAAATACATGTATCCACTCTTTTTTAGAATCTTTTCCCATATAGGCCATTACGGAGTATTGAGTAGAGTTCCTTGTGCTGTACAGTAGGTCCTTATTAGTTATCTATCTTATATACAGTAGTGTGTATGTGCCAATCCCAAATTGGAAGATTGGGATTGACACATACAGTCTTTATAAATTAGTAGAAATAGAAGATCAGAAAATTGAACCTGTGACAGTACTCGACTAATAAATCGTTGATCTAGAATTTGGACCCCAGGTCTTGCTGCTTCCATAACTGTGTTGTTTTCTCTTTACTATACTGTGAATGAGTAAGAAATCATAGGGAGGACAGGATAAGTCACAGGAAAAATAGTGAATGTTTCACAGAAGACAAGCATACAGATCTCTTCAGATATTCTTGAAAATTTTCCCAAGACAGGTTATCATAACACATTGGCTAAACGCTTATTTTTTTTTTTTTTAAGATTTATTTATTGATTGATTGATTGATTGCTATGTTGGGTCTTCGTTTCTGTGCTGGGGCTTTCTCTAGTTGCGGCAAGCGGGGGCCACTCTTCATCGCGGTGCACGGGGCCTCTCACTATCGCGGCCTCTCTTGTTGCGGAGCACAGGCTCCAGACGCGCAGGCTCAGTAGTTGTGGCTCACGGGCCTAGTTGCTCCGCGGCACGTGGGATCTTCCCAGACCAGGGCGCGAACCCGTGTCCCCTGCATTAGCAGGCAGATTCTCAACAACTGCGCCACCAGGGAAGCCCTAAACGCTTATATTTTTAAACAGCATAATTATCTGTGAAACAGATATTACTGAAAGTAAACAGTCTGTTTCAGGATTTCAAAGTTTCATGATGCCTTGACTGTGTCTTTCAATAGTTGACTACTAAAATCATTACATAAGCTTTTTTCTCTCTGTTTAATTTGACTGAGAAAGGACTAAAGTTTCAGAATGCAGAAACTGTTTAAGGAAAAGGATGAGTCATAGTCGTCGACAGTATCAATCATGGCGAATTGTGAAATCATTTATCTCCCACATACTGTGTATTAGGAGACCTCTGGTAGCAAATATGCTCTCATTGCCATCCATCACCATGATAATAAGAGAATTTCTTTTGCTAAGCAGTGTGCTTCTGGGGTGTAGAAAGCAAACATTTCCCCACTGGTATTGTCTTTTTATACACTTTATTATTGATTAATATTTATTTAATATTTTCATTATTTATTTGCTTCTAGTGTTACCCTTTTGTGCTGTGTTCCTCTCCCTCCCTCCCTCTCAGCCCTCAAAGTACTGGCGACCGGCTCCAGGAGGACTTGGGCCCATTGTCCTCTGGAACTGCCTACCTGCAGTCTTCAAAATAACATTTGTGACTTTTTTCCTCCTTCTGAACTGCCCTTCCCTTTTCATTTTAACCTGTTATAAATGCGAGGATGAGGAGTGGAAAGAGCAACCGGGACAGCTTTTTAAGATTTGCGAAGAGTGCCTGATCTATGATTACCATATTTGCAGGATCAGAAATTGATGAGCTTCAAGTACAAATTTAAATGTACTTGCAAAAACTGTCCCTCCAAATGTAGGACAATGACCATGTAATTTATTGTCCCAAGGGATAGTTTTGGTGTCTTTATGTATCTTGTTAGACAAGTGGATATAGTAAGTTAATATATGTATCCTAATGTGAAATTGTAGGGTAATATTTACCAGTAAATATAAATTAGAGGAATAACATCTTAATTCTAGTTTCATGTTATTTTAGCTAATTTAAACTTTCAAATACAGGCCTGAACTTTTCTAATTTCCTTTGACACTTACTGAGAAATTTGTTCAAGCATGCTTGAATTTCAACAAGACTGCTGGGTAACTGAACCAAAGATTAGTTTGGCTTCCTCATTTACCCCAAGCAAAATCAGTCTCCTTGTGGTGATGGTGGGAGATGGGGATCAAGAGATGAGTAACTGCAGATGAATGAGCAGAAGTCAGGGTAGCTCAGTCACTTGGGTTTCTGGGGGGTTCTCTGTGTTTGCGTTTTTTCCCTCCTCTTCACCAACCCACATTGGATATTATCGGTCTTTTATATTTTTGTCAATCTATAAAGTTAAACAGAATTTTTCATGGTTTTAATTTGCATTACAGGTAACATTTTAATGAAGCATCTCTCTCCCTGTGCAGATGTAGATTCAGATTCATTGCATTGTCCTTTGTGGATGTATTTATAGCTCTGCTGGCAGTGAACTGCTTGCAGTGCTTTAGAGCTGTATGGTATCCAGAGAATAGTTGAGCACTTTGATGAAGACTTGATTGATTTTATTTACTTGAAAAAATTAATGTCTGTTTTCTTTTTCTTTTCTCATCTGTTTAGTTGCTGATCATCTGGGCTGTGATCCTCAAACACGGTTCTTTGTCCCTCCTAACATCAAACAGTGGATTGCCTTGCTGCAGAGGGGAAATTGCACCTTTAAAGAGAAAATATCACGGGCTGCTTTCCACAATGCAGTTGCTGTAGTCATATACAATAATAAATCCAAAGAGGAGCCAGTCACCATGACTCATCCAGGTAAACAAAAAAAGGAAACTGTAGATTTTGTTTTTCTTCTGAGAAATGATTGCTTTATAGGTAGGAATTCTACCTCTTGCTCAAACCATATCATTTCCAACATAATTCAATGATTATATTTATTTTTGGTATTGCCATTTCTTTGTTGAGGTGCATGTCTTTTTTTCCTTTAGTTGAACTTTTTTCTTTTTCTTAAATAATGACCATAAAAGCCTGTAAAACTTGCACTTATTAAGTAACTGGCTGTGACTGAATCCTTAGTCATTTTACATTTTACTTGATAACTTTGAAAAATAACATATTAGATTTAGAATCACTCATCCAAGTTATGTCATGGATTCTTAAGGATTACCTGTTTGAGAAGGATGCTTTTTATCTTATCAGGATAAATGTTGAAACTGACTTAGTAATTATTATAATTACAGTAGTAATAATATTTCTTCATTTCTTGTGGAAGCATTTAGGATATTTCTAATGTACCTGTTTTAATAACAGTAGTTGCAATTTATTGAGCACTGCTGTATATATGGCAGGCACTATATGGCTATGAGCTTTTTTGGGTTTTAATAGAATTTATTTTTTAGAGCAATTTTATGTTCCCAGCAAGACCTGGGCTTTTTTCAGACTGGCTTTTTTCATTTAGTAATATGCATTTAGGTTTCCTCCATGTCTTTTCATGACTTGATAGCTCATTTCTTTTGAGTGCTGAATAATATTCCATTGTCTGGATGTACCACAGTTTATCAAGTCACCTACTGAAGGACATCTTGGTTGCTACCAGGTTTTGGCAATTATGAATAAAGCCACTATAAACATCTGTGTGCAGGTTTTTGTGTGGTCATAAGTTTCCAGCTCCCCTGGATAAATACCAAGGAGCATGATTGCTGAGTTGTATGGTAAGAGGATGTTTAGTTTTGTAAGAAACAGTCAAACTGTCTTCCAGAGTGGCTGTACCATTTTGTATTCCCACCAGCAGTGAATGAGAGTTCCTGTTGCTCCACATCCTCACCAGCATTTAGTGTTATCAGTTTTTGTATCTTGGCCGTTGTAATAGGTTGTTTTAATTTATGTTTCTCTGATGACATATGATGTAGAGGAGCCCCTTTTTTATATATTTTCGTAGCCAATCCTCACCATAACCATGTATGGTACAGGTACTTTCCCACTTACAGACCAGGAGACTGAAGCAGACAAAGGCCAGCAGAAGAGAGGCTTAGACAAAGGTTTTTTGGTGTTCTTTCAGTTCACCAGTTCACTCTCTTAAAGTTGAAACCTAGATAAACTTTCATTCTGCATTCATAAAAATTTTAAAGATTAATGACTTATTTAAAGAATTAACTTTTTTTTTTTGGCTACGTTGGGTCTTCGTTGCTGCGTGTGGACTTTCTCTAGTTGCAGCGAATGGGGGCTACTCTTCATTGCAGTGCGCGGGCTTCTCATTGTGGTGGCTTCTCTTGTGGAGCACGGGCTCTAGGCTCACGGGCTTCAGTAGCTGTGGTTCGCAGGCTCTAGAGCACAGGCTCAGTTGTAGCACACAGGCTTTGTTGCTCCACGGCATGTGGGATCTTCCTGGACCAGGGCTCGAACCCGTGTCCCCTGCATTGGCAGGCAGATTCCTTAACCACTGTGCCACGCAAGAAGCCCAAGAATTAACATTTTAATCATGTAGTTAATATTCACATAATCGATTTTAGACAGTTATCTTGCAAAGATCTCACCCTAATTGAGGGTCATTGGTACTTTTGTGTGTATCTTGATAGGATAATGCAGATGGATTTAAATTTTATTGCTCTGACTTGTTTTCTTCCCTTCAAATTAAGCGTTTTAGAACCAAAATTTTTTTTTGTAATTGCAAAAGTAACACATGCTCATTGTAGAAAAACTGAAACTAAAGAAAAGTTATAAAGAATAAAATAGAAAGAACGTGTGATTTTCACTATCCAGAGATCACTTTTCATTTCTTCAGGGAAACCAAAAGGAAATTAAGGGTCAGTCTGATTTTGCAGGACAACTTGTGTGGGAACACTGGATTCAAGACTGGTTTTTTAAACTTTTGGTTACCAGGGCGTAAGGTGGGGGGATAAATTGGAAGATTGGGATTGACATATACACACTACTATATATAAAATAGATAACTAATAAAGACTTACTGTATGGCACAGGGAACTCTACTTAATACTCTGTAATGGCCTATATGGGAAAAGAATCTAAAAAGAAGTGGATATATGTATATGTATAACTGATTCACTTTGCTGTACACCTGAAACTAACACAACATTGTAAATCAACTATACTCCAATAAAAATTTTTTTTAAAAAGACTGGTTTTTCTGCTTAGGTCTCAGAGCAGGTGACAGTTTGCTCTCCTCAGCTGCCTTAGAGGTAAGAAAAACTATTTGAAATTTTGGACCTTACCGATTTCTTCTTACTGAAAACATGAAAAATGAATAGGGAGAAATTCAGCTGAGCAGAATGTATTTTTCTTTCTCTGTGATGTTATTTTACGTACACAGAACCACAGAGAAGTAGCGAGAATGAGAGTCTTTTAAGTATGAGAAGATCTGGGGATTATTAGAGAGGGAATTGAATTTTTTTAATGATTTTTGTTTAAAAAAGGAGGAAATTCTCTATAAATTAACATGGATTTCCCATCTGTGTTCCTTGAAATGTTAGTGTATCCAGATATGTTCCATAGATGACCCATGGAGAAAAAAGGTAAATGATAAAATAAGTTTTGGAAAATGCTTGAAAAGTATTCCACTTTTATCCTAATAAACATAATGAGGTCTCTGAGAAGTCTTAAAGACTTGTTTTAATTGATTAACCTATGGTTTCCTAAATTTATTTGACCATGTAACTTTTATCACATTTTAGTATATAACAACACAAATAAGGAAATTTAGGGATAGAGTTTGAGGATATATTCTTAGGAAATGGAACTTTCGTAAGGCAAATGGAATGTAAGATCAATAGGAAATGGCTTTATGTTGTAATTAGATACACAGAAAATTAGAAAGAATAATGTGAGACAGTGACTTGATAACAATACTTTGGAGAGAAATTTAGCACCATCTGATACATTAAAGAACTCACACATTGTGATCCAGTAATTTCACATCTAGATACATGCTCTGGAATACTCTTCAAACTTTGATGTGCGTGTGGATCCCCTGGCAATTTTGTTAAAATGCAGATTCTGATTCAGTAGGTCTGGGGTATAGCCTGAGATTCTGTATTTTTAATAAGTTTCTAGGTGAGGCTAATGCCACTGGCCCACAGATCTTGCTTTGAGAAATAGGTAAAGACAAGATAACTAGGTTTTAGTCTCAGATTTTTCACTGACCTCCTCTGTGATGTAGGCCACGTTGCCTCCTGTGTGGGAAGACCTTTATCGTCTCTAAATCTAATTCTCTGGAAGGCCATGAATCCCTATTATGTAGGACGACAACATAGAAAATCTTTATGCTCTGAGAAGCACTTGTTTTCCTGGCTCATTAATGTGTCACTGCTTCTCTCTCCCTCCATAGAGCCCCTTCTTTTCCTGTTTCTACATGAGGTTCAAGGACCCTTCCATCAGAGTCACTAGATTCCCCCAGTGACCTATATAACTCCACATCTCAAGGGGTAGACCCAAAGATCCATGCTTTAGCCCTCCCTTGCTCTCACGTCAATTCTATCCACCCTTCATTTAAGAAAAGAAACCTTTGTGCTATGCATTGTGACATGAACTAATACGAAATGGTAAGAGTTGAAAAAAAGACCCCTGGGTCACACCCTCAGTGAGTTTACTATCCAAGGCCCCTGCAGTCTTCACGGTGTCTTTTTGTACCTCTTGACAGTACTGTCCTTTTGCTTTTATGTTGTCATCATTTGCATACTAGACTGGCAGTAGAGAGAAGACTGTGGGTTTCTTTAAGTTAAAGTTTGTGTCTTATCTTTCTATTCTCTGCAGTGGGCAGCAGAATACCTTGAACAAAATAAGTATGTGCTACATTGAAATGAGTTCATGAAGACATTTAGCTTTGTTAAGGTTTCTTTCCATTTAAGGATATATTTTATAACTAATTTTTAAATTCCACATTGTTAAGTATAGGTATTTCGTTTTCTTGCCTTGTTGATGATGTTTCAGGAGCTTGTTCATGTTTGTTCTAATGAATGCCCTTCATCTGGTGACTGAAGGACATCTTTTCTGGCGCAGTGTCCATGACATCACTGACAGGAAAGACCGCTCAATTTGTGGTTTTATTTGTTACCTCTAGTTGGCAGAATAAGTTCTTTGTAGTGAACAGATATGTGGCAGTATAAAGGGGAAGTTACGGGCTCTTGGATAGTTTAAAATAATGCACATTAAAATAATGCACATTTGTCTGAAAGTTAAGGATTTCTTTTCCTGGTTTTTAAAAATTGATATAGACTTTACTGTTTAACAGTCATAAATTGTGTCAGATCGTTGTCAAATTGGAGATCTCTTTTATAGTTTTATTTGTATGTCTGTAAGAATCTGTGGACATTTTTTTCATTGTTAATAGGAAGATGAGGTAATTTAGATAAACATGTAACCAAATAATAATGTTGCTTTTCTATCTTTATGTCAATTAGCACTATCAAATGCTGCTTAGTGTTTCTTTGGCTGGTTGAATAGAATTAGTTAAATAGCTCTTCACCTTTTTTCCATCATATTCTCTTTAAAAATATATATATAGCTCTATATTTATTATCTAGCAATGAATAGAAAAAAAACATACTTTGTAAAATATAGAATAAATCACTTTGTGAATAGTAAAAATTCACACTTTATGAAAACAAATAAAGATAAATCACAAACATATTGCAAAATATCTTTAAATATCCATAATTTGGGGCCACTTAGTGTCAATCTGTTATTTTATTCTAAAGCCCATCAAGAAAATGGGCTTTTAATAATATATCATATATTATTAATATATAATATTATATATTATTATATAATATCAATATAATAGTCATACTGTTGTTTTAACTGTTTAAAGTTTTTAGGTTCTAATTGAATATGGATTTAATTACCTCAGAAAAGGTTGAGCTTGCATTTTAAATGTACTGCTATAGCAGGATATAGAATCTTAATTGTATCTTTTTGCCTGAGTTTGCATATATCTCTTCTGTATCTTCCATATGATCCATCCACTTTTTCAAAAATTCATAATTATCAAGAAAAATCTGACACTGAAACATATAAGCAGTAACTTTTAAAAAATAACAGCTTTTTTAAAAAATGCTGATGATTCTGTTTAAAAACTTTTCTTATAAGCTCTAAATTTGTCCTTTATTTCTCTGGAAGTGGAGAGCCCCTCCCTCTGCCAGATACTTAAGACAACTTATCTTCTAGCCTTCCTGTCTAACACGGACATTGCAGGCTCAGCATCCTGAGTAAATTGTTTGGACTCATCACTTGATTTGCCTTTTTAAAATTTATGTATTTATTTATTGGCTGAGTTTGGTCTTTGTTGCTGCGTGGGCTTTCTCTAGTTGCGGCAAGTGGGGGCTATTCTTCATTGTGGTGCGCAGGCTTCTCATCGTGGTGGCTTCTCTTGTTGCGGAGCACGGGCTCTAGGCTTGCGGGCTTCAGTAGTTGTGGCTCACGGGCTTAGTTGCTCCGCGGCATGTGGGATCTTCCTGGACCAGGGCTCGAACCTGTGGTCCCCTGCATTGGCAGGTGGATTCTTAACCACTGCGCCACCAGGGAAGCCCCTTGATTTGCCTTTTTATCTTGCCTGTGCTTATCCTTTCCTCTCCAGCAACAGAAGAGGAAGAAGCTAAAATAATATAAAGGATCTGCATGGGGTTTAGAATACTGGCTTAGAAATCAGTTCCATAGGTTACAGGACAAAAGACATTTTTTACTTGGTAGCTGTTCATATGATGATGACCTGGATTTACAGTTGCAAGCTCAATTAAGGCACATCTGCTAAGGAAGATGATGCAGCCTGGCTGCATGTGTCAGAGGTCTGGTGAGGCTACCTTACCCCTTAACTGATGCCTTACAGTGCTCCTCAATTCAGGTTTTTCAGGGGGTGGGATGTGAAGCATATCGGGGCAGGATAATTCTTTGTTCTGCAGAACTGTCCTTTGTAGTTACAGAATGTTTAGCTTCCCAGGCCTATGCCTACTAAATGCCAGAGGCACCCCTCCATGTTTGTAACAGTGTAAAATCCCCCAGAGTTTCTAGACAGACTCTCCCTAGGAGGGCTTTTCTACCTACCGTCAAATTCTAAGTCTACAGAGCCTTTAGAGGAGGAATGAAAAGAGATCCTTTGTTGGTGAGGGTAATGGGAACAGAAAAACCGATGAAGGGAAAAGTGATAGGCTTTTATATTTACTCACATATAAGCATTCCTGGTGTTCTTTTTTTCTTTCTACAGTTACAAGTTCCATCTGGTGTCATTTCCCTTTCAATACAGATAATTTTTTTAATCATTTCTTGCAGTGCAGATCTGCTGTGATGAAATCTCTCATCATTCATTTACCTGAAAGTGTCTTTTTTTGCCATCATTTTTCAAGGACATAGATACAGAATTCTGGGTTTCAGCACTTTAAAAGTGTTGTTTGTTTTCTAGCCTCCTTTTTTTCGGATGAGTTGTTCCCTTTTATAGAATGACTCTTTTTAAAAATAAACCTTTTAGAACAGATTTACATTTACAGAAAAATTGCAAAGATAGTACAAATAATTCCCATAGACCCTGCACCCAGTTTCTCTTATTATTAACATCTTACTTTAGTATGGTACATTTGTTATAATTAATGAACCAATATTGGTACATTATTATTAACTGAAGTCCATACTTTATTGAGATTTCTGTAGTTTTTATCTAATGTCCTTTTTTAGTTCCAGGATCCCATCCAGGATATCACATTACATTTGGTCATTATGTCTCCTTAGGCTCCTCTTGGTTATGACAGTTTTTTGAGGACTACTGTTCAGGTATTTTGTAGAATGTCCTTCAGTGGGATTTGTTTGTTTTTCTTATGATTAGACTGAGGATATGGGTTTGGGGAGGAAGACCACAGAGGTAAAGTGTCATTCTCATCATATCATATCATGTACTACCAATATGAGTGATCACTGTTGATATTGACCTTGACCACCTGGCTGTTTGTCAGGCTTCTCCACTATAAAGTTTCTCTTTTAGGACTTCTTTAGTGGTCCACTGGTTAAGAATCCGCCTTCCAGTGCAGGGGATGCAGGTTCGATCCCTGGTCGGGAATCTAAGATCCCACATGCCGTGGGGCAACTAAGCCCACATGCCACAACTACTGAGCCCACACGCCACAACTAGAGAGCCTGTGTGCTGCAACTACAGAGCCCACGCGCTCTGGAGGCCACATGCCACAACTAGAGAGAAGCCCACGTGCCACAACGAAAAGATCCTGTGTGCCACAACTAAGACCTGATGCAGCCAAAAAAAATTATAATAATAAAATAAATAACTAAATAAATAAAGTTTCTCTTTTCTCTCTTCCATGCAACACTCTTCAGGAGGTCATTGTGCACAGCCCACACTTAAGGAGTGGGGAGTTAGGCTTCCCCTCCTTAGGGTAAAGTATTACATATTTACTTGGAATTATTTCATCTGGATGATTCATCTCTTCTCTATTTATTAATTGATTCAGTCATTTGTATGTATTAGTATGGACTCATGGATATTTATTTTATACTTTGTATTGTAATACAGTGTTACTTTGCTTATTTTTTTGCTCAAATTATTTCAGCTTTGGCCATTGAGAGTTCTTTCAGTTGACTCCTGTGTCCTTTGACACGTTGCCATTACCATGGGTGTTGGTTTTTTGTTTGTTTTGCTTTTTTGAGCACTTCCTTCTTTTCTGGTGCTGTAAGATGCTCCAGGATCATCTTGTATATATTTCCTGTCCCAGTCCTAAAATCAGCCATTTCTCCGAGGAACCCTAGTTTCCATTTATTGGAGAATGATATTAGAAACCAGGCTCTGGGTATTAGATATACTTGTTACTACTAAGGTTCTGTTGCTTCTGGGCCTTCCCAGTTGACAGAGCAAGGAAATATATGTGTGTATACTAATACCTGTATATGCACATATCTATAAATATTTCTACATATAACCATTTGTATCTATATTAAGCTAAGAATAAGTTCATACTTAGATCTCCAACTCTAATCCATTACATTCTAACCCATTACATTACATAGATCATTCTAGTTTTCTCTCTTTGCTTATCTGTAAACTCCTACTCCAAAAGCGAGAAACCTGGCTGACACCAACCACCATCCATTTTCTTAATTGTTCAGTTCACTGAGCTCTCAGACTTAGAAGTTCTTAAACATAAGTAACATATTGTAAGGCCTTTGGAGTGCTGGTGCTTGGTGTGAAAGCTAATGTAAATTACTTTCTTCTCAACTTAAATCTTCCCTGGCTGGAATGCCTAACTGTGTACTTAACTTTTCTTTCTCCACTCATTAAAAATTTTTTATCAAGAACTTGTACCTAATCAAACTTATAAGCTTTTACACAGCTAAGGAAACCATAAACAAAACGAAAAGACAACCTGTAGACTGGGAGAAAATATTTGCAAGTGGTTCAACTGACAAGGGCTTAATTTCCAAAATATACAAACAGCTCATATAGCTCAATATCAAAAAACAAACAACCCAATCGAAAAATGGGCAGAAGACCTAAAGAGACATTTCTCCAGAAAAGACATACAGATGGCCACTAGGCACATGAAAAGATGCTCATCATCACTAATTATTAGAGAAATGCAAATCAAAACTACAATGAGGTACCACTTCGCACTGGTCAGATGGCCATCATTAAAAAGTTTACAAATAATAAATGCTGGAGAGGGTGTGGAGAAAAGGGAACCCTCTTACACTGTTGGTGGGAATGTAAATTGGTGCAGCCACTATGGAAAACAGTATGGAGGTTCCTCAAAAAACTAAAAACAGAGTTGCCATATGATCCAGCAACCCCACTCCTGGGCATATATAAAGACAAAACTATAATTCAAAAAGATACATGCACCCCTATGTTCATAGCAGCACTATTCACAATAGCCAAGACATGGAAACAACCTAAATTTCCATCAACAGATGAATGGATAAAGAAGATGTGGTATATATATACAATGGAATATTACTTGGCCATAAAAAAGAATGAAATAACACCATTTATAGCAACAGTGACGGATCTAGAGATTAACATACTAAGGGAAGTAAGTCAGAAAGCGAAAGACAAATACCATATGATATCACTTACATGTGTAATCTAAAATATGTCACAAATGAACATATCTACGAAACAGAGACAGAGAACAGACTTGTGGTTGCCAAGGGGGAGGGGGTATGGAGGAGGGAAGGATTGGGAGTTTGGGATTAGTAGATGCAAACTATTATATATAGGATGGATAAACAACAAGGTCCTACTACTGTATAGCACAGGGAACTATATTCAGTATCCTGTGATAAACCATAATGGAAAAGAATATGAAAAAGAATATGTGTACATATAGCTGAATCACTTTGCTATACAGAAGAAATTAACACAACATTGTAAATCAACTATACTTCAATAAAATTTTCTTAAATTGAAAAAAACTTGTAAGAAAACATAAATATAAGTATCTTAACTTGAAAATGACACAAAACTAGGTGGATCTTGGAACATATAACAACAAAAAGAAAGTATTCATTAGGTCAGCCTGCAAATGGGTTAAAAAAAAGTTAGTAAGAAGGTTTTGTGGAGACGTGGCTTAAGTAACAGTTCAAATGGAGGACAGCTGGGAACCATCAATCATGTAAGCTCAGCATATGCTAACATGTGCCATGGCTGCTAAAAAAATATATTGAAGGCTTGGCCTGTATCCCTGTGAACATAATATTCAGATGAAGGAAGACATTAGTCTCATACTCCTCTTGATATTGGAAGTATTCATTCTTTGTTGAAAGGATTGAAAAAGACATTGAAAAATGATGTCCAAAAAAAGAACAGGATGGAAAAAGTCTATAAACGTGTTTTATCAAACACAGTTTGGAATTTGAGCATCAAAATGAATAATGATAGTATTTTAGACGATTAAGTAAAAAAAAAATAGTAACTGTGACTTCATACTGATCTAAAAAGTAAAATAAATTGAAAGTTTGATGAGGAATGGAATACTTACCTGGTCACGAAATACCTCCCTACAGAATATTTAATAATTACTAGGGGAAAAAGAGTAACTTCACAGTGGAAATGCCTGGAGGACATCTATTTTACGAAATGATCAAAGTGAACGTCACCAGTAATGGGATATATCAAAACTGTGCCACCTGAGAGTATTCACTGAAAAGAGCACAGCATCACTTCTGTGATGTTACTGCCAGAGGTATATGACCTGAGTCTAGCCACAAGGAAACACCAGATAAATCCAGAATGAGGGACATTCTAGAAAATAACTAGGCTGTAGACTTCAAAAGTGTCAAGATCGTGAACATCAAGCAAAGTCTGAGAGACTATTCCAGACTGATGGAGACTAATGAGACATGACAGTTAAATGCAATGCATGGCTCTCATCTGGGCCGCTCTAGAGGACATTATTGGGAAATTGAGTAAATTGAATAGACTCTTAGATTAGTAACGTAACTGTTAATTTCCTGATTTTGATGGTTGTACTCTGTTTATAAATAGTTTTTTGTTTGTAGAATACACACTAAATATTTGGGGGTGATGTGGCATCATGCCAGTAACTTACTCTTGAATGGTTTGTTTCCCAAGGTGGTGGGAAAGGTTTTTATATGATATTTCTAACTTGTAAATGTTAGATTCTTTAAAAAATCTTTTTTAAAAAAGAATAATTTGGGACTTTGTGAATAATTAGTATGGAGAAAAGACTGAGGTGGAGCCCCAGGGAAGATGTCTTTAACTATCAGAAGGACTGTTGTGTAGAAGAGGAATTTTCATTGATTCTAGAAGGTGTTTCTTGTATTTGATGGCATCTTACAGTTTATTGACAGGATACAGTGACGATGCACCTTACAGTTGATGGTATTTTACACCATCAGTAAGTGAAATACAGTTTATTCAGTGGTGCTTCTCCAGAGAAGAGAACCAAGAGCCATGAATGGGCGTTTAGGAATCAAGATTTTAGTTATAAAAAAGACCTTTCTAATACTTAAAACTACCCATGGATAGAACCAGTTACCTAAAAGAGTCAGTAATTTATAGGGTGTTCCTGTATTATGTTGAAGATGACCCCTAAGAACTCTTCTAACTAAAAGATTTGATGACTCTCTTAGTGTCTGGTGATGTCTTCCTAATTACTTTCCTACCTTTCTGCCTCTCTACATGAAGGAAGAAAGTGGCTTTCTTTTCCATGCTGGTCTTTGCTCCTGCCATCTTTTCTTTTTTATGATGTAGAGATTACCTGATGAGCGCATATAGGCAGGAGATAGTATAAGAAGAAAAGAAACTGACATTTGAGTGCTGGGCATTGAGCCTTTGCTCCGCTTGTGTGAGGTTGAAGAACTTCCTACTCAAGGAATAAAAGAACAAGGATTCAGTAGACCCTTGTTCTTTTTGAGGACAAACTACAGTTGAGGATCATCAGGAATTATCAAGCAACTCTGGAATCGCTCGGTGGCTCACACATGGAGCTCCTGTATGTCAGCCTCGGGGCAGGAGTTTAGATTCAAACTTCAGCACAATTTCAAGTTAGTCAGTGTTGTGAACCTTGTGGGCATCAGCTGTATACGCATGGTGCTGGCATTTTCTTGAATCAGTACAGCTGCTTTCACACCAGTGCACTTCCACAATGACGAAACTTCACCTTTCATTCTCTTGCTCCACACCCTGTGTCCCTCCTTTATCACAGTCATTCACTTCGCTGCCTGTCACTTCTCAGAGGCCTTGACTCCTGCTGACTTACCCACACATGGTCCTGCCATCATCCTGGCCAACTTCAGAATCCTTGTGGAGAGTGAACACCCAAACCTAAAATTCTTAACTCAGATCCTTTGACCATTCCACCTCACCAGGAACCTAGGCCTCATTATCTCCTGGAATTTTTATATCTCTGGAGTCTCAACTCCAGTGTCCTGTTCTCCGACTATTGCTTCTCTTTCTCTCCCTCTCCTGTCATTTGGGTTTGTTGAAGCTTCCTGTTCCTTGGGCTCTCTCTCTGTTTTCTCCCACTTATCCCCTCCACACTTCACACTTGCATTCTACTTAGATCACGAGCCACTATTTCAGTCACTTTGACAGCTTCATTTGGTTAAGAAGTGTCTACCATCACATGACTGTCAGTTACCTTTAGGTCCATTTGCCTCCCAAAATGCCCTGAATGTCAAGGAGTTTGAATTTTATTTAGTTGATAGAAGGGACACATGAAAGTCTTTGAACAGAGGAATGACATGACAGATGTGTTTTAGAAAAACCACTGACAAATCTCAGCAGGAGATCTATAATTGATATAACCTGTCATCCACATTGATCAGAATTACTGCTGTATTCATTTCATAAAAGAATGTAACATCTTTTTTTCTCCCTTGAATTCTTTAAGGGGTCAGTGAAGAGACAAGTGAATACTACGTTTGAAGAAGTGAAAGTATTGTAGAGTAACATCTGAGAAGGACTTAAGTCAGTGGAAGTGAGAGTTAAGAGAAGCCCTCAGATCATAAGTGAGCGGATCCATTGAGACACAAGCACACAGGGCTCAGCCAGTCTGTGCAATGTGACTGGTAGGTTAGTACAAAAAATCCCTGACCTACACCTACCTGTTCCTTCAGCAGCAGCCATTCTAGACCTTTAAAGAAATTTTAATCTCTTTCACTTACAATATATGGTGTTCTGCTTTACATATAAAGAGGTCATTGAATTCTATAGGAATAACTGATGCCACTATCAGAAGTTATAAAAGTATCATTGCAGACACTTAATGTGGGAATGCAGCGTTCCCCTGAGCTATTTTTTATGGGAAATTTCCTAAAATTATTTAAGAGCTTTAAAATTCCTTAAAACATTGGCAGCTGATTTGAGCTTAACAAACAAGTTCATCTATTAAGGCATAAAACCTCTGCTAAATGGGATTTTGCAGGTAAGCTTATAGTACAAAAGTGAAAGAGCTTATAGTAAAAGCACTTTCTCCACTTGTGGCCTAGTGCCTCAAACAGTTCATTTGCTCTTTTCCTGTATCTGCCTTTCTAGAGTTAAAGTATCAGCTGCCCGGCTGAATTGGGCTTGCCCTGAGAGTCATTCTCAGGAGCGGGGTGACGAAGACAGTTGAGGGGAGAGGCTGGTGATTTCTGATACTTCCCAACTGCGGGGACTCCCTGAGCTGAAGCTCAAATCCTCTTGGAAGCCAGGAGGATTGTGTTGGTCAGCAGATACCTGAGTGTTTCCCAAGGTGGTGGGAGAAATTAGAGAGAATAGGAGTTCCAAAATGTTGTGGTGGGGGCTTTGTGGTTTCCTCCAAAGAATGCCTTCCTCTGCTTTCCATGAGTAATAATAATACAAGTAGAATAAGCTCAGTAAACTGTAGCATTTACTGAGCATCGGCCATGAAGCCTGCAGGTAATATCATTTTTTGAAAGAAGAAACTGAAGTTCAGAGAGGTTAAGTATCATGCTGGAATTTGAACTTAGACATTCTGACTTCAGAGCCCAAAGGAGGTTAATTCTGAGGTTCACTTTTGGCCCCTGAAAATTGATTTTGTAGTCAGGATTATAGCAGCATTACCATATTTTTCCACTTACCCTTTTTTCCCATTAAAAAATAGAAGTGCTAGGTGTTGCGGCGAGGGGGACTCTTTTTTACAGAAAATTGCCAACCCAGAAGTTCTGTTTGTTTAGTAGGAAAAAAAGATAAGTAGAAGAATATTGAGTACAGAACCACTTTACAAAATGTAGAAGAAATCATAGTGTTAGAAAAATCACCATCTTGCAAACACTATTGTAGTAACTGATTCAGGTGGGCATTAGTGGGTGCTCAGAGCATTGAATGAAAGCTTATTATTAGCCAAGTGATAAAATTCGCCTTCATCAATAAAGGTAAAACCCGACATATGCTTCCTGATGTAGCACGCTAGAAGGACATAACGTCACCTGTGTAGCATTCCTACCAAAAATGTTTACTTTGGAGATCTAATCATGAGGAAACAATCAGACAAATCCAGGTTGAGGGACATTTTTTAAACATATTGCCTGGACTCATCAAAAAGGTTAATGTTGTGAATGACCAAAAGGGACTGAGGAACCTGTTTTAGATCAGAAGAGACTAACAAGAAGAGACAACTAAGCACAGTGCCCACAAGGCCTGATTAGGTACTGGGTACTCAACTAACCTAAACAGTTCTGAGAGTCATTATTAGAATCAGTCAGAAGTATTTTGAATGTGGACAGTATGTTGCAGAAAAATGTCATATCAGAGTTCAGTTTCTTGAGTATGATAAATGAACTGTGTCCTTGTTCTTAGGAGATAATGCTGAAGTATTTAAGAAGAAAATGTCATGATGTTTGCAACTTACTCTCAATTGGTTCAGCAAAAATAAATACACACAGAAAAGGTGAAGTGTTACCAGTTGACAGATCTAAATAAAAAAGTGCATGAGTGTTCATATAGTATTGAAACTATACGGTAGGCTTGAAAATTCTCAAAATAGAAGAAGAAAGAATAGAATTGTTTATTAAAGTAGCCATACTCAAGCAGAGGAAACAGATTCACATTAAAGAATAACAGTGGAGAAAGTTTTCAATAAAGTAGGTGAAATCAGGTATCACAACTAGGTTTTTACTTAATTGACATCTCTGGCAAATTAATCCTGGCTGCTGGGCATGTTGAAATGCATGGGATTCTGAGGCCATATTCATGATTTATTAGCATTGTTTGCCAAGGGCTTCAGATGTGAGAGTGGGGATGAATGTTCCAAATATTTGTCATCTTTCCTTGAATGTTCACATCGTTACAGTCTAACTAGTTCTTAACTCTTTATCAGTCACTACTTGGTCTAACCCTAATTTTATCCTGAGCTTACATATTCTCTGGCATTAATATCCTCCCCCCACCCCACCCCACCCCAGAAGCTGGGCCAAGGCTTCACGGTCTTTAAAAGTCAAGTGTCTGAGGCAATCCTTAAATTAAGGTCTTTGAGCCCAAATCACCTTTATGGGTGGGGAATGAGGAAGTCTGTGAACCTCTCCTGAAATTAGAAGGGGGTGCCCTACCATCAGATTCTCTAAGGGATTTACGACCTAAAATGGTTGAGACTAATGCCTTTGCTGGTATTCTGATGATCTGCTGTAATTATTTTTCACTTTGTTTGACCAGCAGTGTTTTAGTCTCCTTTCCTGTCACTCTTCCCAGTCTCCTCCATTGTAGTAACATTATGAGACCACCTGTGTTTGGCTCCTCTCTCTAGTCCCTTTAAAATTGTCCTTTGCCCTTTGAGAGCAGATGCAGTTTTCATGTAATCAAGAGCAGGTGTAAAGGAAAAAGCACTCCTGTGTGTGTCTCTTTTACTACTCACACAGAAAACTTCACTTCTGACACTTTGGTCACCAAATGTTTGTGGGGTTTTCCCTATACCAAGCAATTTTCAGCAACACTAGCTGGGTGTCCTGTAATTCAATTTGATTCTGACACTATCTGCCTGGGGTTAGCATCAGATCCCACAAGTTAAGGGCTCAGTCCCACAAGACATCCCACCCCCCACGCCACTGCTTCAGAAGCCAGTTGCAAGTCCCACGTTGTCACCAGTACTTCTGACCCACCAGCTGTAAGTTGAGGTTCCCACAACCCCCTCCTCCGGTCCAAAAATTTGTTAGAATGGCTCACAGAACTCAGGGGAAAACTTACATTTACTGATTCATTATAAAGGATATAATAAAGAATACAGGTGAAAACATACATAGGGCAAGGTGTGTGAGAAGGGGCTCTCTGGCATGCCATCCTCTCACCACCTCCATGTGTTCACCAACGTGGACACCCTCTGACCTCCATACTTTGGCATTTTTATGCAGGCTTCAAGTCTCTAGTCCCTCTCCCTCCCCAGAGGATTGGGGGGTGGGGCTGAAAGAAGGTCCAAGCTTCTTTCTCATCATGGCTTGGTCTCTCTGGTGACCTGCCCCCATCCTGCAGCTATCCAGGAGCCCACCAAGATTCACCTCATTAGAACAAAAGACACTCCCATCACCCAGGGAATTCCAAGGGTTTTTGTGTCAGGAACCAAGGTCAGAGACCTAATATTAGAACAAAAGATGCTCCTAGTGCTATCACTTAGGAAATTGCAAGGGTTTTAGGAGCTTTGTCCCGGGAGCCAGGGACAGAGACCAATATGTATCTTTTCTACTATTTCACAGCAGGTAATTTTCCACTCTCTTTGCAAAGTGAACATTAAGGAGCCTTGATGATAGGATATGCTCAATAACTACTGTTGAAGGGATGGTTGAAATAATTAAATGCTTCTTCTCCCAAACAGCTTTCCAATTGAAATTAGGTGGTGCTCATTTAGTGTTGTTTGAATGAATGAAATTACATGGATTGCTTCCCTTGGCTACCTGTGCAGCTTTCCCAGCTCCTTTTCCAGCTTGAGTCTTCAAGAGGGAGCCTCAGAACTGATTTCTAAAACCATTTGTACCTGGTGTGATTATAAAGCAATGAGACTGATTGTCATGTGTTGTTTGTGGGATCCGTCTCAGTTACTTTATAGCCATACCTGGTATCTTATACTGCAGATCATTGCCTGTTGAACAACATTTTAAAAGCACTTAAGGTTTCTAAATGGAAATTTTAAATGGTTTAGCATCGTTTTATGATTTTTTTTCTGACTTACTGATCAGAACTCTTACTTCAGAAAGATAATTAGATGTTAACTTTGTTGCTTGCTTTAATTTTGCAGTTTTCTTTCTGTTTTTGGATTTTTAATCAGTATTCTGATAAACTGCTGATAAATTCTGATGAAATGACTGGCACAGTTTTGAATGAGGTTATACAAAGGTATATGTTCCATTGGGTTAAACTTTTCATAAAACTTTTTATTATTAAATTTCTTTTCAGTTGTATATGGTCTTTTGACTGCACATTGTACAAGGATAGTCCTTTTAGTTAAATATGATAAATGAGACAGAAACTAAATATTTAGTAATAGTAGTCACTGAAGCCTTCAAAAGGGCAAGTTTGGGGGGTTTTGATTTTGTTTTGGTGGTTTACATTTATATGCACAAACTTTATTCAAATTTAAGTAAGTGGTTATTATTTTCTCTTTCCCAAAATAAAATGTCTGTTCTCCTTCCTTTGACCCCCCACAGTCTCGGGGCTCTTTGAAGAAGGAAGGCCTATTGTAAAAGTTGCATGTTGCCTCAGGCAGATTCACCTTATGAAAGGATGATCACTGACAGCTGGATTGGTGGTAGAAAGGCTTCTCTTTTTGCTTAAAAGAAGGTGGGAAATTATTCCCTTTCTGGAGAAGGAAAGGGATAGAAATTTCATGCTGTGCATAGGAGAGAGAGTCACTTGCCTTTACCGTATTACTGCTTATGTAATTGAAAGAACTGGACGACTAGGAGAGCAACTTACAAACATCCTTATAAGTAACTTAAATAGTGGCTGTAGCGGAACCTCTGGACGGCTGTTAGAAGCTACAAGTATTTTGATGCCAGACTAGTCCAGAGCTTTGAAGTTTGGACATTTCTCAGGAAGGGTTTGATTTCTACAAGAGTTCTGGGATAAATGAAAAAGAAACCTTCCTCCAGTCCGACCTACACATAGGATCAAAGTTAGTTTCAACTGTTATTGATTAAAGATACCACCATTTGGCATTTTGCTGTTGGAACTCTATTATCAGATTTGTGTCCTAAGTCAGTGAAATTATAAAACTGTATATCCTGTACTTCTGCTTCTTTCTATTCCTGTGCTAGTTCTACACACAATAGGTGCTCCATAAACATTTGTAAGAAAGATTAATGTAAAAAGTACCAATTTTTGTACTATAAATGTTTTTCACCTTTTTATGAGTTGGGACTCTCGAAAGAACATTTTAAGATGGAAAAAGTTTTACAGTGAAAACCTGCCATGATTTTATCACATTTCTATTGGTGTATGATACAATGCTGTGTACCGTCTTTTGTTACATTTGGCTGATTTAATAATCTGTTTTTTAAATATAGTTGTAAGATAAGATAATATGGTTCTTAACACTGCAATCATTTTATGCTTCAAGTGCGTTTAAGTCTTAAGTAGTACACAACAAGTTTCTGTTCCCACTTGGTGCCAGCATACCCGACTGCAACTTCATTTCATTTGAAAAGTTGAATCTGCAAACCCTTGCCATTAGCAAAAATTACTGTAGTTTTGCTAAGTAGCATTTTTATATATTTGATGTTCTATAAATTTTAAATGTCACTTGAGTATATATATTTATTTTACATTACAGGCACTGGAGATATTATTGCTGTCATGATTACAGAATTGAGGGGTAAAGATATTTTGAGTTACCTGGAGAAAAACATCTCTGTACAAATGACAATAGCGGTTGGAACTCGAATGCCGCCAAAGAACTTCAGCCGTGGCTCTCTAGTCTTCGTGTCAATATCCTTTATTGTTTTGATGATTATTTCTTCAGCATGGCTTATATTCTACTTCATTCAGAAGATCAGGTACACAAATGCCCGGGACAGGAACCAGGTGAGCTACCAGTACTCTATATTGATTGATGCTTACTGGCCATAATTCATAGACATCTGTTGTAATCATACATAATATGAATATTTTTTCATTAAAAAAAGTGGTAACCCTCAGTCATTTTAATATGTCGAAAACATATCTACACAAGTATTTTAAGGATATTTGAAATACCTAAATGGAGAAATTATTAAATTTACAGTGATCACTTGGAATATTCCAGGTAAATGGTTAGCTTAATATCATAGTGTGATCTAGCTAATTCTGGTAATTTGAAGAAATATTACAAAGTTGCATTTTTAAGCTGGTAACATTTGTTGTCAGTGGCAGGGGAGTTGGAAGGGTGGGGGAGGGAGACTTTTCACTATATATATTTTTGTTCCATGTGAAATTTTTTTCCCATGTGAATTTTGAACTATGTATTATCCATTCAGAAAAAATAAATTAAAAATAAATTATCTGTCCTATTTAAGCTTAGCCATGGGGCAGTGATGAGGTGGGGAAGGACCAATAGAAGAGATATATCTAGATAGTCATCCTAGAAATTCCACTGACCAGCGCAGTGGATTTCAGATGAATGAATAAAGACACAGAAAAGACAATATACTGCCCTGTAGTAAAGGGCTTGCAGATGGTTTTCTGTGAGTTTATTACTTAGTTTGTTTGATGTGCTATATATAGAATATCTACCCTGGAGCCAGGTTTGAGGTATTAGGTCCCATTACCAGTCCTATGCTTTTCTAGGACACTAAGAAGTAAATTGCTTGGAGAGTGGTTTGAAGACAATTTTTATATAACACCATCCTTTCCTCAGAGTACATCTAAGTCCCAGTGGTGGGGGGGGGGTGAAATTTTCATCCTTCCTCATTCTAGTGAAAAGAGCACAGACTTTGGTGTGGAGTTCAAAGCCTGACCTTACCACCAGTTTGCCCTTGTCCCTCTTGCACAGTTTTTTTAGCTGCTCAACTTGTTTCTGCATCTGAAAATATGTATAAAATATCTGAAAACTATAATTTATTGAACATTTGTGTGCCAGCCTCTGTGCAGCATCCTGTACATCTTTAAAATTTTTATCATGATAATTTTTATTATTTATAATTTCAGACTTACAGAAAGTTGCAAGAGTAATATAAAGTATTTGCCCATATTCTCCAACTGTTAACATTTTACCATATTTCCTTTTTAACCATTTGAGAGTAAGTTTGAGATAAGATGCCCCTTTACCCTTAAATACTTCATTGTGTACTTTCTAAAAGCAAGAACATTCTCTTATATAACCACAGTGTATGATTATCAAAATAATGAAATTAACATTAATATCATTATCTGATCTATAGACCTTTTCTAAGTTTTGTGAAATTATCTTAATAATGTCCTTTATAGCAAAGAAAACCCTGGATTGATCCAATCAAATTGTATGTTGTGTTCAGTTGTCACGTCTCTTTTAATCTGTTTCATGATATTGACATTATTGAAGAGTACAGGCCAGTTGTTTTGGATTTGAGCTTGTCTGATGTCTGATATTCCTTCATGATTAGATCCAGGTTATATGCATTTTTGTCAGGAATACCAGTCCTTTACATTTGTTAGTTTTTTATTTTGAGATAGGTGTAATTTCACATACGTTTATGAGAAATAATACAGAGAGATCCCAAATACCCTTCACCCATTTTCTCCCAGCGGTAAAATCTTGCATAACTATAGTAAATATCACAACCAGGATATCAGCATTGATACAATCCACTGATCTTATTCAGATTTCTCCAGTTAAACTTGTGCTGGTGTGTGTATAGTTCTGTGCAGTTTCAGGTGACCACCTCCACAGTCAAGATACAGACCCATTATCACGAGGATCCCTTGTGCAAATTCTCTTATAGCCACAGCCACCTCTCTCCTACACCCCTGCCTAACCCCTGACTACACTAGTCTGTTCCCCACTCTGTAGTTTTGTCACTTCAAGAATGCTATATAAATGGAATCACATATTATTTAACTTCTAGAGTTTGGATTTCTTCATCTAACGTAATTCCCTTGAGATCCTTCCAAATTGTTACATGTATCAATAGTTTATTCCTTTTTATTGCTGAGTAGTATTCTATGGCTTGGATGTACTATAACTTGGTTAACCAAGTTGTTTCCAGTTTTGGCTATTATAAATAAAGTGACTATGAACATTCACGTGCAGGTTTTTGTGTGAACATGAGTTTTCATTTCCTTGGCATAAATGTTCAAGAGTGCAATTTTTGAGTTATTATGATAAGCACATATTTAATTTTATAAGAAACTGCCATACTGTTTTCCCAAGCAGCTGTACTATTTTACATTCCCAGTAGAAATATATCCCTGATACAGTTCCTCTGCATCCTTGACAGCATTTGGTGTTGTCACTATTTTTCATTTTAGCCATTCTGATAGGTGTATAGTAATATCTCTTTTGTGATTTTAATTTGCATTTCTCCAATGACTACTGATGTTGAACATCTTTCACGTGCTAAATGCCACCTGTATATCCTCTTCAGTGAAATGTTTATTCATGTCTTTTACCCATTTTCTACTGGGTTTGTTTTTTACTGTTGAGTTTTGAGAGTTCTTCATACATTCTGAATACAAGTCTTTTGTCAGAACTGTGGTTTGCAAATATTTTCTCCCAGTTTCTTCCAGGGTCTTTTGAAGGCAAAATTTTTAATTTCGATGAAGCTTAATTTATCAATTTTTACTTTTATAAATTGTGCTTTTGCTGGCAAGTCTTAAAAAAAACTCTTTGACTAGCCTTAGATACCAAAGATTTTCTAATTTTTTTCAAAAAGTTTTACATTTAAGTCCATGATCCATTTTGAATTAATTTTTGTGTAAAGTGTGAGGTTTAGGTTGAGGTTCCTTTTTTTGCTTATGTCTGTCCAGTATTGCACCTTTGTCAAAACCACAAAGCTTGATTCCTTGCCCAATCTTTTCCTCCTTTTTTTTCTTTTTCTTTTTTTTAATTAATTTATTTATTTATGGCTGTGTTGGGTCTTCGTTTCTGTGTGAGGGCTTTCTCTAGTTGCGGCAAGCGGGGGCCACTCTTCATCTTCATCGCGGTGCGCGGGCCTCTCATTATCGCGGCCTCTCTTGTTGCGGAGCACAGGCTCCAGACGCGCAGGCTTAGTAATTGTGGCTCACGGGCCTAGTTGCTCCGCGGCATGTGGGATCTTCCTAGACCGGGGCTCGAACCCGTGTCCCCTGCATTGGCAGGTAGATTCTCAACCACTGCGCCACCAGGGAAGCCCCTCCTCCTTCTAATTCTTGTTTCCCAGCAACAAGTCACCTCTTTCAACTCTTATCTGTTCCTTCTGTTATTAACTTCATATAACTAAGTAGCATGCTATACTCCTTTTTTAAATAAGTTAAAGGTGTTTTTTAAATATATTGCCATCATGAAAGACTGAAAGTAAAATGATCAAGAGTAGCTCTAAAAGGGTGTTCTTGACAAGAAAACCCTAAAATATTCGTTTGAATGTAGCGCATCTCAAGGACTTTTGAAAAAAGCAAATGGTTTGTCCCAGGAGCCTGCTCTTTGACGGTACTGCTTTAATTAGCACCCACCATGGGGCCTGTGTGTGATGAAGGACTCAGCATAGTCACCATCTGGCGCAGGCCACAAACGGGAACTGGTTTTGCGGCTGACTGCACGCAGACTTCCTAAGCATTCTACTCCAGACGCTGCTGTAGCAGAGTGGTATTCTGACCTTTGTTCCTCCTTCCGTTTTTCCTAAGGTTGAGAAGCACTTGATGAAATTTTTATGTGGCTTAAAAAGCTTAGCTTATTAAAGTTTAATACGAAGGTGGCAGCAACTCAACTGGTTGAAACCTTTGGCTATTTTAAAAGAGAAACCAGAACTATTAGTGAAGAAAAATAAGTGAGTTTAAGGAGAGACTCATTTTCTCCCACAAACTGTCATCGTGAAGTAGTTCTTTCTACAGAATATGCTACCAAAGAGAGCCCTGTGTTGTGAATAACTTTCTAAGCACAGTGTAATGTACACAACTGACACCGTTTTACACTGGAAATAAGAATCTAATGCTTTGGCTTTTTAGTGTACTGCCAGGTATCTGTGGTTGCTCTTCTTGAAAACTTGTTAGAATACATCTGAATACAAATAGGTCAGGTGATGGCTGATGGTAAACTTAAATGTCACCTTCTAATAAGACAGTGATAGTTATTCCACACAAGAGGATAGATGTTTGGTGTGTTTTATTGAAAGGGTACTTAAGGTTTTTCTGAGAAATGTAAACTTGTTCACAGCTACATAGTTAATATTGTACCCTTAATCCCAAAGTGGTCAAGTTTGACAAACCAGAACAATAAACCTTTTATTTTACTGTTGAGGAATAAGGCAGGTATAAAAAAATTCCATAACCTAGGACTACTGAGTTTAGAAGGTCTTCTTATGAAAATCCCCTGTGAAAATGCATATGGTTTTAAGGTATTTAAAACTCATTACAGCTTCTTACCAAAATGTATATGCAGTATTCTTAGACTTTATACATATCTCAAGGTTACTGAAATGAAATACGCTTTTGCTGCCCATTTTTATCTCGGAAGATAGCTAACTGGAGAATGCACTTGCATGTGCAAGTATGGAAGAACACTGAATGTTCTTCAGAGGAAGGCTAGTACTTTGCATGTATAATCTTCAAAAATGGTGGGTTCAAAAGTCTTTTCCTTCCAGATTGGAAGGGGAGAAGTTATTGTGCATACTGTCAAGGTTTTTCCCCTAGGAAAAGATTATGTAGTCAAAAACGGACAGATTTCTTCATAGTTGGATGGTAGATTGAATTTTATTATGTTTTTTAGGGATTAACAATTCCAGAACTAGAAAAGGAAACTAGATCTTTGAACTGAGAATGTATTATTTTACCACTTTTTAAGTATATTGCAAGTGTTCTATCTTCTTTTTCATGTCTTGCTATTACGATCAATTTACATAAATAAATACCACTTTCTATATTCAGAGACTATATGCCTTCTAAACATTATATCAAAGCTTAAGACTTTGTTTTTCTAGTACAAAATATTTTCTTGAGATCAGAGTGTTTCTAAGATATTCAATTCTACATCCTTGGGGTTTAGCACAGGGCCTGGCATGTCACAGTATCTCAATAAATGCTTAAATGAATTAAAGAATGAGATTACATTCTATTGGGAAGGTAGACAGGTGTAATCAAAATACCGTGTAGTATAAGAGTTATTCTTTTGGAGCAGAGTGATATTACTAGAGTGTTATCCAGAGGAGGTAGTGACATTTGAGCTGAATTTTAAAGGATGAATAAGACTTCATCAGACAGGAACTGGGTGGAAATTCAGGCAAAGGGATCATTTTCCACAGAGCTGTGGGGAGATAAAAGGAGAGACAGAAGAGTTGAATGGCATCAGAAATAGTAGGGAGGAGACCTGAGACTGAACGATACTGGATGAGCATATTGACACTAGAAGATGAAGGGCTTGACTCTCATGCTGAAAAATTTAGACTTTACTCTCTAAGCAGTAAGGAGTCATCAAAGGTTTTTTAGCAGTGGAGTGATAAAAGATTTTTTTCTATTAGGAGAGGCTTGGGGGAAAGAGTTCTTAAAGAGGAAAATATTGAAGAGCAAAGGAAAATAATATTAATAAAGCAAGGTTATGTAGAGAGCTGGGGGAGGGATTGGGGCACAGACAAATGGTTCCCTTGGAAAACTGTTGGGGATACTTCTTTTCAGACAAAAGAGAAAAAGGTAGTAGTGATGAGAGAGTGAATGAAAGAAGGTGCTGACTACAAGACAGTTATTTCAGTCAGGGAAAAATTATATTTACAGCACCTGAATTTCACCAGTGTCTAAAAGAAGAAAGCCCTATTGTCTGCTGATATAGACCTAATTCTGTATCTCTGGGAGAGTTCTGATGACTGAACAGAAACCGGAGATGAGTCTCATTAAAGTGACCTGCCATCAATATATTGTGAACCATCTGGCTTTGAACAGATCATTCCTGTTAAATTAAGCAGTGTGAGTTGTTTTAAATTGTTTTCTACCAATTTAAAACTTTTGGACACTCTGCATCCAAATATAGAATAGTGTTCACATTGGTATTCTTGATGTCTTTAACCAAGTGAAATAAATTAATCTAGCCCCTGATGGTCAATATCCCTTCATATTTTATAATATGGGAAGTCTTTTAGGCATTTACAATGGAAAAAGAACTGGACTAGGAAGTCAGCAGACCAAAGTTTCTGGTCCCAGCACATTTACTAACTTTAGATAGATCACCTTAGTTCTCTCTGGATTTGGGTTTTCTCCTTTGTATAATAAAATGATGCATCCCTGTGGTTTTGTCCCATTCTATAATGTTCTGTGAGGTGGAAACTTGAGTAGCTTTGTTAACTAAAGTCAGAAGTACGGAGAATATGAGTGGGTAGAGGGTTATGAGAAATGCTTTGGAAGCTAGGGTTGGTAGTTTATACTTAGTATAGTGAGTCTCAGATTTTAGTATGCAAAAGAATCACGTGGGGGCACTTTTTCCCCCTCCTTCCCCTCCTCTTTTTCTTCTCCTCCTCCTCCTCCTCCTCCTTTACTTTCAAAAACTGCAGATTCCCAAGACACCTCCCCCCTCCAGTCTTTTCAGGAAGTCTGGATAGGACATACTTACCAGCTCTCAATCTGAGCAAATTACTTAATCTCTCTGTGCCTCAATCGCCTCTTCTGTAAAATGGGAATAATGTAATTCTTTCTCATAACATGATCGTGAAGATGTCATGAGTCAGTGCATGTGAAGGACTTACCACAGTACCTAGCACATGGTATGTACTGAATAAATCTTAGTTACTGTAAATACATCATTATTTCATATTATTATTAAGTACCTGGCATGGTAGTCAGGTGACGGTAAGGGAGCTTAAAAAAAAATGATCTTCACAAAAGGAATTTGTGCTTCATCTTAGATATTTCAGAGTCAGCATGGCGCAAATAGTATTAAAACCAAGAGGTGGGGGAAAAATGGCTTTTAGACAGATTCAAGTAAGAGAACAAAATCATAGCTGAGGTATACCTGTCACAAAGTGATGGGAAATGTTGAGGGAAGTATTTAAAACACAAGGGATGGTCCAAAACAAGGTAGTAACACAGAAGCCAAGTTCCAAGAAAAATATTACAATGAAGATATTTGACATTATTATCAAACACAAGGAAAAGATGTTTTTTACTTTTGCTGCAGGAGGTTTTGAAAGTTCAGAAGTGGAAGTGATATATCCAAATATTTATGGGAGAGCTCTAATTAGGTGCCCTACATACATTCAGATCAACTTGCTGAAGCTGAACTCCTCCTATCAGTGCCTGCTCTCCTCTCTCTGCCAGTCTCTCATCTACCGTGATGCCTCTCCCACATAGCCAGTCACTAACTAGAAAGCTGGGATGGCCATTCTTGACTTCCCTCTCTTCTCATTCCCCCGCATCAGTCAGTCATTAGGTTCTGTCAGTCTTACCTCCTAAATCTTTCTTACTTTGTCCTCTCCTCTTGCCCCACTACTACTAGCCTAATTCAAGCCCTACTTATCTCTCTGAAGCACTAGACTCTACCTGGTCTCTCTGTCTCCAGTCTTTTCTGTGTCACATACATTCTTCTCTGGAAGTCAGATCTGAATTCTCCAAAATTCAGATCTCATCATGGAACTCATTTGTTTAAAATTCTTCAGTAGAATTCTGATCTGAGCAGGATGGAAGCAGTGGGTATTTTGTTTAATCTTCCCAAATCCCTTTTAAAAATACAAAGAACAACTAGGATAGCAAAAGGAAAAACCCACAGACAGCATCTTCAATGATGCCAAGGAGCAGGGTACCTCCAAGAACTTCTGGAAAAGGAGTGGTCATGCCAGACAACTAGCAGCAGCAAGACCTGCACTGTAGCTCCAAGAAAAGGAGTCAAAAGAAGAAAAGGGTGGTCCTAAGAACCAGAAATCAGAAGGAAAGGGCTTCACTCAGAGGGGAAACCTCAGCAAATAAATCTGAGAACAACTGGTAAAATAGATATAGCACCACAGACTCTAATTTGTAAACAATTGAAAAAAAATACCTTGGAAACCCATTAGGGAACTTTAGGGAACACAGTGTGGTGGGGCAGCCTCAGCCCTTGAGGCAGTCAGTAACACACATGAGCATACACACTCAGCCTGGATGGATGGATGGATGGATGGATGGATGGATGGATGGATAGATGGATGGATCAATCTAGGTATAAACTTTAAAACTGTATAAAATCTATATGAGAAAAACTACAAAACACTACTGAAAGACGTATATACTTAAATATATATACCATGTATATATGGTATATACTTAAACAAATGGAAAAGACACCTTCTTCCTATTGAATATAATCATTCAATACAATGAATGTATCAGTTCTTCCTAAATTCATTCATAAGTTTAACTTAAGCCCAATAAAATTATTTTCAGATATTTTTCTGGGGTTAGATAAGGTAATTATAAAATTTATTTAGAAAAATAAGTAATTAAGAAAAAAATCCTGAAAAAGAGGAGCAGTGAACAGGTGGCTAGCCACACCAAGTTTTATAATACCTAATAAAGCCTCTTATTTAAAAGAGTGTTAAGAGTTAATCCATGAATAAACAGAGCAATAGAGCAAAATGCAAAATCCAAAAATAGACACAACTGAATGTTGAAATTTAATACAAAGCATCATCTCAAATCAGTGGAGAAATATGAACTTTTTAATAAATGGTTGTGGGACAATTGGAAAAAGACAAAATTAGATCCATTCCTCAGTTGTACACCAGGATAAATTTCAAATGAAGCAGAGCTCTAATTATAAACAATAAAACTACACATATTACGAGAAAAATGAAGGCTAAATTTTCCTTTTCGATGAAGAATTTGGAAAACTTTGAATTACGGCTCAAAATCCAGTAGAGTAATAAAGATGATTAATAAATTTGACTATTTTTTAAAGGAAAAATCAAAAAAATGAGTGACAAACTAAAAAAAGATATTTGCAATTTACATTACAGACAAAGGGTTAATGACACTGATATATAAAGAAGACCTCCCCCCCAAAAAAAGACAGAAAACCTGATGGAAAAAAATGGGCAAAAAAATAAATAGTTCACCAGAAAGAAATGCAAATAGTTCTTAAAATGTTAAAAGACGTTCAACCACATTCATAAGTTAAATATGACTTAAAACCAAACTAAGATTTCTTATTAATCAGTGCAGGGGAAAAAATATTCTAAGGTTTGACAACATACTTTCTTGACGAGGCTGTAGGGAAAACAAGCATACTCATACACTGATGATGAGAATGCAAAATGGTACAGTTCCTGTGGTGGGGAAGTGGGAATTTGTAATATCTTGCCAAATGCATATGCATTTATACTTTGTCTTAGTAACCTCACTAGTAGGAAATTAGCCTGATAATGAACTTGCAAAAGTAAAAAATGACATATTTGTTATACAATTCATTGTGATATTATTTATAATAACAAAAGACTTGAAACATTCAAATGTCCATCAATAGGAGTTTTCTTGAATAAACTAGTACTCTACACATGAAATACTCTAAATGCAATGGAGTAGTGTATAGCTGTAAAAGAGAATGGTTTCTAAAGCTCTCTGGATGCTGCTATGGGGTGACCTCTTAGTGCAGAACAGTTTTAGCATACCAATTTATTGTAAGAAAGGGGGGGGGGACCATGAAAACATTGATATATATATAGATAGACATATATACATATATGCACACGTACATATATGTGCGTTTATTTTCAAAAGGAAACAATGTAAGGATAAAGCAAAAATTAACATAAAGAGTTATTGTTTGGGGGGAAGGGAACAGGGTGGAGGAGATAGAGATTGATGAGACTTCCCCATACTGGTTTTAGAGTTTTGACTTTGGAACCATCTAAATGTTTTAGATATTATTTTTAAAAAAGAAAAGAAATCATCAAAATTGAAAATAAATGGAACCTAAATATATTTCAAGATGATGATATAAGCACATAGAGAAATGAATTGTTTTAGGGGACTTTTCTTTGACAGTACATTTCTATTGCGATACATTCTAAGGATAAAAAAAAAGTCTAAGCTGGAGCTTTCAGCAGCAAGGAGGCACTTGAGAACAAGCTCTTGTAAATGTGAAACTCTGGGCCATTGATCGACAATGTTTTCAAACAATAATGATGAGGGCAGGACTCATCAAGCATACTGAGTATATGGAATTTTTAAAAAGCAGCCTACAGGATAGAACCAAGATGGCGGAGTAGAAGGACGTGCTCTCACTCCCTCTTGCGAGAACACCAGAATCACAACTAACTGCTGAACAGTCATCGACAGGAAGACACTGGAACTCACCAAAAAAGATAGACATCCAAAGACAAAGGAGAAGCCACAATGAGATGGTAGGAGGAGCGCAATCACAATAAAATGAAATCCCATAACTGCTGAGTGGGTGACTCACAAACTGGAGAACACTTATACCATAGAAGTCCACCCAATGGAGTGAAGGTTCTGAGCCCCACGTCAGGCTTCCCAACCTGGGGGTCCAGCAACAGGAGGAGGAATTCCTAGAGAATCAGACTTTCAAGGCTAGCAGGATTTGATTGCAGGACTCTGGCAGGACTGGGGGAAACAAACACTCCACTCTTGGAGGGCACACACAAAGTAGTGTGCTCACTGGGACTCAGGGGAAGGAGTAGTGACCCCAGGGGAGACTGAACCAGACCTACCTGGTTGGAGGGTCTCCTGCAGAGGTGGGGGGTGGCTATGGCTCACCGTGAGGACAAGGACACTGGCAGCAGAAGTTCTGGGAAATACTCCTTGGTGTGAGCCCTCCCAGAGTCTGCCATTAGCCCCACCAAAGAGCTGGGTAGGCTCCAGTGTTGGGTTGCCTCAGGCCAAACAACCAACAGGGAGGGAACCCAGCCCCACCCATCAGCAGACAAGCAGATTAAAGTTTTACTGAGCTCTGCCCACCAGAGCAACACCCAGCTGTACCCACCACCAGTCCCTCCCATCAGGAAACTTGCTCAAGCCTCTTAGATAGCATCATCCCCCAGAGGGCAGACAGCACAAGCAAGAAGAACTACAGTCCTGCAGCCAGTGGAACAAAAACCACATTCACAGAAAGATAGACAAGATGAAAAGGCAGAGGGCTATGTACCAGATGAAGGAACAAGATAAAACCCCAGAAAAACAACTAAATGAAGTGGAGATAGGCAACCTGCCAGAAAAAGAATTCAGAATAATGATAGTGAAGATGATCCAGGACCTAGGAAAAAGAATGGAGGCAAAGATCAAGAAAATGCAAGAAATGTTTAACAAAAACCTAGAAAAATTAAAAAACAAACAAACAGAGATGAACAATACAATAACTGAAATGAAAACTAGTGTAGTTTTCTAGTGTAGAAGGAATCAATAGCAGAATAACTGAGGCAGAAGAATGGATAAGTGACCTGGAAGACAGAATGGTGGAATTCACTGCTGCAGAACAGAATAAAGAAAAAAGAATGAAGAGAAATGAAGACAGCCTAAGAGACCTGTGGGACAACATTATACACAACAACATTTGCATTATAGGGGTCCCAGAAGGAGAAGAGAGAGAGAAAGGACCCGAGAAAATATTTGAAGCGATTATAGTCAAAAACTTCCCTAAATGGGAAAGGAAATAGCCACCCAAGTCCAGGAAACGCAGAGAGTCCCATACAGGATAAACCCAAGGAGAAACACGCCGAGACACATAGTAATCAAATTGGCAAAAATTAAACACAAAGAAAAATTATTGAAAGCAGCAAGGGAAAAACGACAAATAACATACAAGGGAACTCCCATAAGGTTAACAGCTGATTTCTCAGCAGAAACTCTACAAGCCAGAAGGCAGTGGCATGAAATATTTAAAGTGGTGAAAGGAAAGAACCTACAACCATCCTTACTCTATCCGGCAAGGATCTCATTCAGATTCGATGGAGAAATCAAAAGCTTTACAGGCAAACAAAAGCTAAGAGAATTCAGCACCACCAAACCAGCTCTACAACAAATGCTAAAGGAACTTCTCTAAGTGGGAAACACAAGAGAAGAAAGGACCTACAAAAACAAACCCAAAACAATTAAGAAAATGGTCATAGGAACATACATATCGATAATTACCTTAAACGTGAATGGATTAAATGTTCCAACCAAAAAACACAGGCTTGCTGAATGGATACAAAAACAAGACCCATATATATGCTGTCTACAAGAGACCCACTTCAGACCTAGGGACACATACAGACTGAAACTGAGGGGATGGAAAAAGGTATTCCATGCAAATGGAAATCAAAAGAAGACTGGAGTAGCAATACTCATATCAGATAAAATAGACTTTAAAATAAAGAATGCTACAAAAGACAAGGAAGGGACACTACATAATGATCAAGGGATCAATCCAATAAGAAGAAGTAACAATTATAAATATATATGCACCCAACATAGGAGCACTTCAATACATAAGGCAACTGCTAACAGCTATAAAAGAGGAAATCGACAGTAACACAATAATACTGGGGGACTTTAACACCTCACTTACACCAATGGACAGATCATCCAAAGTGAAAATAAATAAGGAAACAGAAGCTTTAAATTGACACAATAGACCAGATAGATTTAATTGCTATTTATAGGACATTCCATCCAAAAACGGCAGATTACACTTTCTTCTCAAGTGTGCACGGAACATTCTCCAGGATAGATCACATCTTGGGTCACAAAGATGTAAAGCCTCAGTAAATTTAAGAAAATTGAAATCATGTCAAGCATCTTTTCTGACCACAATGCTATGAGATTAGAAATGAATTACAGGAGAAGAAAATGTAAAAAACACAAACACATGGAAGCTAAACAATACGTTACTAAATAACCAAGAGATCACTGAAGAAATCAAAGAGGAAATCAAAAACTACGTAGAGACAGAGGACAATGAAAACATGACAATCCAAAACCTATGGGATGCAGCAAAAGCAGTTCTAAGAGGGAAATTTATAGCTATACAAGCCTACTTCAAGAAACAAGAAAAATCTCAAATAAACAATCTAACGTTACACCTAAAGGAACTAGAGAAAGAAGAGCAAACAAAACCCAAAGTTAGCAGAAGGAAGGAAATCATCAAGATCAGAGCAGAAATAAATGAAATAGAAACAAAGAAAACAATAGCAAAGATCATTAAAACTAAAAGCTGGTTCTTTGAGAAGATAAACGTAATTGATAAAGCATTAGCCAGACTCATCAAGAAAAAGAGGGAGAGGGCTCAAATCAATAAAATTAGAAATGAAAAAGGAGAAGTTACAACAGACACCGCAAAAATACAAAGCATCCTAAGAGACTACTACAAGCAACTCTATGCCAATAAAATGGACGACCTGGAAGAAATGGACAAATTCTTAGAAAGGTATAACCTTCCAAGACTGAACCAGGAAGAAATAGAAAATATGAACAGACCAATCACAAGTAATGAAATTGAAACTGTGATTAAAAATCTTCCAACAAACAAAAGTCCAGGACCAGATGGCTTCACAGGTGAATTCTATCAAACATTTAGAGAAGAGCTAACAGCCATCCATCTCAAACTCTTCCAAAAAATTGCAGAGGAAGGAACACTCCCAAACTCATTCTGTAAGGCCACCATCACCCCGATACCAAAACCAGACAAAGATACTACAAAAAAAGAAAATTACAGACCAATATCACTGATGAATATAGATGCAAAACTCCTCAACAAAATACTAGCAAACAGAATCCAACAACACATTAGAAGGATCATACACCATGATCAAGTGGGATTTATCCCAGGGATGCAAGGATTCTTCAGTATACACAAATCAATCAATGTGATACACCATATTAACAAATTGAAGAAGAAAAACAATATGATCATCTCAATAGATGCAGAAAAAGCTTTTGACAAAATTCAACACCCATTTATTATAAAAACTCTCCATAAGGTGGGCATAGAGGGAACCTACCTCAACATAATAAAGGCCATATACGACAAACCCACAGCAAACATCATTCTCAATGGTGAAAAGCTGAAAGCATTTCCTCTAAGATCAGGAACAAGACAAGGATGTCCACTCTCACCACTATTACTCAACATAGTTTTGGAAGTCCTAGCCACGGCAATCAGAGAAGAAAAAGAAATAAAAGGAATACAGATTGGAAAAGAAGAAGCAAAACTGTCACTGTTTGCAGATGACATGATACTCTACATAGAGAATCCTAAAGATGCCACCAGAAAACTGCTAGAGCTAATCAATGAATTTGGTAAAGTAGCAGGATACAAAATTAATGCACAGAAATCTCTTGCATTCCTATACAGTAATGATGAAAAATCTGAAAGAGAAATTAAGGAAACACTCCCATTTACCATTGCAGCGAAAAGAATAAAATACCTAGGAATCAACCTACCTAGGGAGGCAAAAGACCTGTATGCAGAAAAGTATAAGACACTGATGAAAGAAATTAAAGATGATACCAGTAGATGGAGAGATATACCATGTTCTTGGATTGGCAGAATCAATATTGTGAAAATGACTATACTACTCAAAGCAATCTACAGATTCAGTGCAATCCCTATCAAATTACCAATGGCATTTTTTACTGAACTAGAACAAAAAATCTTAAAATTTGTATGGAGACACAAAAGACCCTGAGTAGCCAAAGCAGTCTTGAGGGAAAAAAGCAGAGCTGGAGGAATCAGGCTCCCTGACTTCAGACTGTACTACAAAGCTACAGTAATCAAGACAATATGGTACTGGCACAAAAACAGAAACATAGATCAATGGAACAAGATGGAAAGCCCAGAGATAAACCCACGCACCTATGGTCAACTAATCTATGACAAAGGAGGCAAAGATATACAATGGAGAAAAGACAGTCTCTTCAATAAGTGGTGCTGGGAAAACTGGGCAGCTACATGTAAAAGAATGAAATTAGAACACTCCCTAACACCATACACAAAAATAAACTCAAAATGGATTAAAGACCTAAATGTAAGACTGGACACTGTAAAACTCTTAGAGGAAAACACAGGAAGGACACTCTTTGACATAAATCACAGCAAGATCTATTTTGATCCACCTCCTAGAGTAATGGAAATAAAAACAAAAATAAACTAATGGGACCTAATGAAAACTTGAAAGCTTTTGCACGGCAAAGGAAACCATAAACAAGACAAAAAGACAACCCTCAGAATGGGAGAAAATATTTGCAAACGAATCAACGGACAAAGGATTAATCTCCAAAATATATAAACAGCTCATGCAGCTCAATATTAAAGAAACAAACACCCCAATCCAAAAATGGGCAGAAGACCTAAATAGACATTTCTCCAAAGAAGACATACACATGGCCAAGAAGCATATGAAAAGCTGCTCAACATCACTAATTATTAGAGAAATGCAAATCAAGACTACAATGAGGTATCACCTCACACCAGTTAGAATGGGCATCATCAGAAAATCTACAAACAACAAATGTTGGAGAGGGTGTGGAGAAAAGGGAACCCTCTTGCACTGTTGGTGGGAACGTAAATTGATACAGCCACTACGGAGAACAGTATGGAGGTTCCTTAAAAAACTAAAAATAGAATTACCATATGACCCAGCAATCCCACTACTGGGCATATACCCAGAGAAAACCATAATTCAAAAAGACACATGCACCCTAATGTTCACTGCAGCACTATTTACAATAGCCAGTTCATGGAAGCAACCTAAATGCCCATTGACAGACGAATGGATAAAGATGTGGTACATATATACAGTGGAATATTAGCCATAAAAAGGAACAAAATTGGGTCATTTGTTGAGACGTGGATGGATCTAGAGACTCATACAGAGTGAAGTAAGTCAGAAAGAGAAAAACAAATATCGTATATTAACACATATATGTGGAACCTAGAAAAATGGTACAGATGAACCAGTTTGCAGGGCAGAAATTGAGACACAGATGTAGAGGACAAACATATGGACACCAAGGGGGGAAAGAGGCAGGGGGGTGGGGGGTGGAGGTGTGATGAATTGGGCGATTGGGATTGACATGTATACACTGATGTGTATAAAATTGATGACTAATAAGAACCTGCTGTATAAAAAAAATTTTTTTTTAAGAATTAAGAGAGATTAAAAAAAAAAGAATACAAAGAAGCTTTAGGAAAAGGTTTACCAATTTGGTTGGTCCACATTTTCCTTTTTATGTTTGCAAAAGACTGATGCATGATAAAAACATATGATCAATTAAGTCTAAATTTCTTTCTCTGTGTAAAATACAAATTATAAAGAATAAGAAAGTATATAATCAAATATTAATTAGCAGTGTCTTTATCTTTCTAAAATATATAAAAATAATAATATGTCTTAAAACAATGGTACGTTTCCTTGGATTAAAAAAAGTTTGGTATTTTGGCCAAAAATAAATAAATCAACCCACAGTATAAGACCGAATCATCTCTTGTGTGAGGATCTATGTTAAAGATCAGATGACTAAGATGGAAAGTTCCAAGAAGAAGTTTATTATCCTTTAATCCTGAATTTAATTTCCCAAATTAAATTCATTTTATGTTGCAGTTCTGAGGTATCAAAAGCTTTTCTTTTCTTGATATTATATATTATCATAATAACTCAGTATACCATAGGAATTGGAATAAAACGCCAGCTTTCGTTTCTTAGGAATATACTGATAGTCTCTGAAATTCATTTCTTTGTCTCTAAGCTTATTTTATTTTAAAGAGGATATATTTTATCATTAAAAAGAATATTGACAACTGACCTTTTTTGAAAAATAGTCATTTTGTATAATTTTCCTTTGAAAACAGAACCATCACTAAATAGTGATGTACAGAGTATGTGAGCTAAATGGGAGTGCAACACCAATTAAGATTTCATTTTTGAGAGCTAGAATGTTAAACTGGCCTTTTTATTTTTGGTGAAGAAATGGTTTAAATGTAGTTTAAAAATCAAATTCATATTTTCTGTCAGTGATACAAAAATCTTAATGGATATCTATTGAATTTTCTTAAATGTTCCTTACTTGGGTATTTCTTTTGGTTAACTTATTGTTTCTGATTACAGTTATTACTTCCACATAATTTTTTCTTTATATTCCTGGTAAAAGGACAATAAAATTCAAATAAGATGTCAGGTGAGACTATATTTAAAAAATTACTCTATTGGCAAAAAAAAAAAGTCTAAGCTGCATTTAATAGTCTTATTGTTGGTAGTATTGATTGTTATTTTGAAACTATTATATGTAGATTGTAGGATAAAGCAAATAACTTATGTTGATGATATTAGAAGCCAAGAATCAGAGTAAGAGAATAAATATTTAAAATACAGAAATTATATAATAATCCTATAATCTTATTATTGAATTGAAAATGTCAGTATAGACTCCTGGTTTATTTTCCTTTTACTAAAAAATACAGAGCTCTTCTGTCCATGGCAATGACAACCCAGTAACAATGAATACCTCTCTTTATAGAAGAATTCCAACTAATACATGCAGAAGGGGACTTCCCTGGTGGCACAGTGGTTAAAGATCCGCCTGCTAGTGCAGGGGACACATGTTCGATCCCTGGTCCAGGAAGATCCCACGTGGCGCGGAGCAGCTAAGCCTGTGCACCACAACTACTGAGCCTGTGCTCTAGAGCCCATGAGCCACAACTACTGAGCCCATGTACCACAACTACCAAAGCCTGTGGACACTAGAGCCCACAAGCCGCAACTACTGAGCCCACATGCTTCAATTACTGAAGCCCGTGTTCCTGGAGCCCGTGCTCTGCCACAAGAGAAGCCACTGCAGTGAGAAGCCCACGCACCGCAACAAAGAGTAGCCCCCGCTCGCCGCAACTAGAGAAAGCCTGCGCGCAGCAACGAAGACCCAGTGCAGCCAAATAAATGCAGAAGGAATGACAGAATTAGAAAATTATTTTACATTCTTAATAAAATAATGAATCTCCACTCCCACCCCATTCCACCCTCAGACTGCTCTAGGGTTATTTTCAAATACCATTTCCCACTCAAAAAAAAAAATCCAGGCATCCTTGGAGAAAAGGCTTTTTTTAGGTTTAGGGCAGCAAATGTATAAGATGAATATTGTACTAGATAGCAAGGAAGCTATTGAAGACTACTATGGTGGTATCAAAAGGACCTGGGTGCCATCTTAAAGGAGCTCCCTATATCAGTCAAAAATGAGACTGAGCATTCAGGGAATAAATATTGCAATTGATTGAAACTGCAGGTTGTTAGAGAACCAATTTGTTATTCTGAAAATCAGTTTTTAAAAACTGACTCATCTATTTTTTCTGTACAAATTGTATTGCATAGTAACCAGCTAGTTGATGAGGGAAACGTCTTTATAGAAGAATTCCAACTAACAAATGAATCATAGAATTAGAAAATCACCATTTCATTACCCTCAATGAAATGATGGATTTATAGTGCTCATCTGTGGATGCTAAAATCAGGTGAAAGACCGATGGGAGCTTCATAATGGATGGATCAAGTGCTTAGGACTGTCAGAACCCTTTTTCTCTTCCTTCCACTACCTCAGCACAGCTGCTGATTGTGTATCTGTAGAATAATGCTGTAGTTGGTGGTTTGACCCTACCTACTTGTAGTCTGGGGTTTGCGAGATACCCTTTCACCTGGTTTTGTTGAAGATGTTTGTGGGCTTTTAATTTTACTCTTAAAGTTTCTCTTTGCATTTTTACGAGGAAATTTGGTAAGATTTAAAAAGGTACACTGACACCACCACCTTGTCCCAGTTGAAGGCCATTCCATCAGGCTTTTCTTCCTGTCCTTCCACTGAACGATTATTGTCGAGGCCACCATGACCTCTACTTGCCATCTCCAGTAGTCACTTCTTAGTTCTCGTGATACTTCCTCAAACTTCATACACCCAAAACTGAACTTTTGATTTCTCCTTCCAAATCTGCTCTTCCTGAATCTTCTTTATGTCATTAAATGGTGATTGTATTCTCTAAGCTGCTCGGCATCATCTTTGACCCCTTTCTTTCTCCCATATTCCACACTTAATCTATCAGTTCTCTCAGATCTACCTTCAGAATATATCCTGTATACTAACACTGAACAAAAAGGAAATTAAGGAAACAATTGCATTTACAATAGCATCAAAAAGAGTAAAATATTTAAGAATAAACTTAACCAAGGAGGTAAAAGACTTATACACTGAAAACTACAAAATGTTGCTGAAAGAAATTAAAGATGCAAATAAATGGAAAGTCATACTATGTTCATGGATTAGAAGACTTAATATCGTTAAGATGACAGTAGTACCCAGATTCAGTGCAATCCCTATCAAAATCCCAATTACTTTTTTGCAAAGATAGAAAAATCTATCCTAAAATTCATATGGAATCTCAAGGGGTCCAAATAGTCAAAACAACCTTGAAAAACAAGAACAAAGTTGGAGATCTCAAACTTCTGGATTTAAGAACTTAGTACAAAGCTACAGTAATCAAAACAGTGTGGTGCTGGCATACAGACAGACCAATGGAATAGAATTGAGAGCCCAGAAATAAACCCTCACATATATGTTCAAATGATTTTTGATAAGGTGCCAAGACCATTCAGTGAGGAACAGACAGTCTTTTCAACAAATGATGCTGGGAAAACTGGATATCCACATGCAAAAAAATGAAGTTGGACCATTACCTTACACTATGTACAAAAATTAACTCGAAATGGGTCAGAGACCTTAGCATAAGAGCTAAAACTATAAAACAGTATAAGGGAAATGCTTCATAACATTGGATTTAGCAGTGACTTCTTAGATGTGACACTAAACATACAAGTAATAAAAATTATAGATAAATTGGACTGTATCAAAATTTTAAATGTCTGTGCATCAAAGGACACAGTAAATTAGAATGAAGAGGCAACCCACAGAATAGGAGAAAATATTGGCAAATCGTGTATCTGGCAAGGGTTAATATCCAGAATTTATAAAGAACTCCCACAATTCAACAAAACAAACAAACCTGATGTTTTAAATGGGCAAAGAACTTAAAAAGACATTTCTCAAAAAGAGATATATACAGGGACTTCCCGGTGGTCCAGTGGTTAAGAATCACCTTCCAATGCAGGGGATGTGCATTCGATCCCTGGTCGGGGAACTAAGATCCCACATGCCGCAGGGCACCTAAGCCCACACACCACAACTAGAGAGAAGTCTGCGTGCCTCAACAAAAGATCCCACATGCCGCATCGAGGATCCCACGTGCCACAACTAAGGCCCAAAGCAACCAAAAAAGAGAGCGATATACAAATGGCCAATAACCACATGAAAAGATGTTCAGCATACTAATCATTAGGGAAATGCAAATCAAAACCACAATGAAATATCACTTCACAATCATTAGAGCTAATGTTTTAAAACAAAATAAATATTTCTTGGATGAGGAGAAATTAGAACCCTTAGGCATTGCAAAACGATGAGGCCACTGTGGAAGACAGTATAGCAGTTCTGCAAAATATTAAACATAGAAATACCATATGACCTGGCAATTTCACTTCTGGGTATATACCAAAAGAATTGAAAGCAGGATCTCAATGAGATTATTTTATACCCATGTTCAATAGCAGCATTGTTCACAATAGCCAAAAGTGGAAGCAACTTGGGTGTACATCAGTAGATGAATGTATAAAGGAAATGTAGTGTATACATACAGTATTACTCAGCCTTAAATATTATTAAGCCTTATTATTATTCAGCCTTAAAAAGGAAGAAAATTCTGACACATGCTACATTGTGGAGGAACCTTGAGGACACTATGGCAAGTGAAACAAACCAGTCATAAAAAGACAAATACTGTATTTGTATTCCTCTTACATGAGGTACCTAGAGTAATCAAATTCAAAGACAAAGTAAAATGGTGGTTGCCAGAGACTCAGGGGGTGGGGGTGGAAGGAGGGAATGTTTAATGGATATAGAGTTTCAGTTTTGCAAGATGAAAGAGTTTGGGAGATTTGATGCATAAAAATGTGAATGTATATAACACTACTGAAGTGTACACTTGGAGATGGGTAAGATAGTAAATTTTATGTTACATGTTTTTACCACAATTTAAAAAATTTTTAATTTGTAAGATATTTGGCTGTATAAAGAAATATGAGGGCTTCCCTGGTGGCGCAGTGGTTGAGAATCTGCCTGCCAATGCAGGGGACACGGGTTCGAGCCCTGGTCTGGGAAGATCCCACATGCCGCGGAGCAACTAGGCCCGTGAGCCACAATTACTGAGCCTGCACGTCTGGAGCCTGTGCTCTGCAACAAGAGAGGCCGCGATAATGAGAAGCCCCCGCACCGCGATGAAGAGTGGCCCCCACTTGCCACAACTAGAGAAAGCCCTCACACAGAAATGAAGACCCAACACAGCCATAAATAAATAAATAAATAAATAAATAAAATACAAAAAAAAAACTGCTTTAAGAAATATGATAATACATAGTGGAGTTATATAAGTAAAATGGGTGACAACAATAGCACAAAGGCTGAGAGGGATGAAATGAAAGAATACTGTCGTAAGGCTCTTACACTATATGTAAAGTAGTATAATCACCTGAAATTAGACTGTGATAAGTTAAAGATGCATACTTAAACCCTAAAGTAACACTACAAAGAGTTATAGCTAAATCCAACGAAGGAGACAAATGAAATTGTAAAAAGACAAAACAAAACAAAAAACTCAATCCTAAACAAAACAGAAAAAAGCAGGAAAAGGGAATAAAGAACAGATGGGACAAATAGAAAACAAATACCAAAATGATATACATAAACATAAACATATCAATAGCCACATTAAAGTATATCCTCTAAACACCCAGTTAAAAGCGGAGGTTAACAGATTAGATTAAAAAAGGAAGACCCAACCATATGCTGCTTGTAAGAAACCTTTAAATATAAAAATACAAATAGGTTAAAAGGGTGAAGAAGGCTACACAAAACCAACACAAATCAAAATAAAGTTGAAGAGGCTAATTAATATCAGGAGATTTCAGAGCAAACCTATTGCCAGGGATACACTTAAACATTTATGCACATAGTAACAAAGCTAAAAAAAATATGAAGTGAAAACTGATAGACCTGCAGTGAGAAATAGACAAACCTGCAATTATAGTCAGAGATTTCATTACCCCTCTCTCAATAATTGAAAGAATAAGGAGACAGAAAATCATTGAGTATGTAAAAGACTTGAACAGCATAATCAACTAACTTTACCTGATTGATGTTTACAGAACACTCCCTCTAACAAAAGCAGAACATACTTTCTTTGGAAATGCTCTCTGGGCCATAAAACAAGTCTCAAATTTTAAGAGGATTCAAGTCACACAAAATATGTTCTCTGACCTCCTGGAGTTAAATTAGAAATCAGTAATAGAAAAATCTCTGGAAAACCCCCAAATATGTGGAAACTAACTTCTAAATAACACATGAGATAAAGAAGAAATCAAAAGGGAAATTAGAAGATCATTTGAACTGAATGAAAATGAAAACACAATATATCAAAATTTTGAAGGTGCTACTAAAGCAATTTCTATATTAGAGAAGAATGTCTGGAATTAATACTCTCATCTTACACCTTAAGAAATTGGAGAAAGAAGAGCAAATTAAACCAAAAGTAGACAGAAGAAAGGTAATAAGAAAGATCAGAGCAGCAGTTGTTGAACTAGAAAACAGAAAAACAGTAGAGAAAATTACTCAAAGAATTAGTTCCTTGAGAAAATCAATAAAATTGATAAGCCTCTGGCCAAACTGATCAGGAGAAAAAGAGAAGGCACAAATTAGCAATATCAAAAATGAGAGAGATGACATTGCTACAGATTATAGAGATAGTAAGGAAATCTTATGAACAAGTTTAAGCCAATAAATTTGACAACTTGTATGAAATGGATGAACTCCATTAGTGTGGTCATTCTATACTAATGACCAAAGCTCATTCCAGATGAACAGATAAATTAAATAGCCCTATATCTATTAAGGAAATTGCATTTAAAACTATCCAAAAAAAGAAAACTCCAGGTACAGATGGTTTCTGGTGAGTTCTACAAAAACTTAAGGAAGAAATAATAACAATTCTATGCCAAGTCCAGAAAACTGAAAAGATAGGAATACTTCCCATTTCATTCTATGAAGCCAGCATCATCCTGATACCAAAACCAGACAAAAACATTACAAAACAGAAAACTACAGACCAGAATCCCTCTTGAACATAGATTTTAAAATTCTAAACAAATTTTACCAAATCATATCTAACAATATATAAAAATAATTCATCATGACCAGGTGGCATTTATCCCAAGAATGCAGGTTGATTTAACTTTCAAAAAATTAATCCATATAATTTTCTATATTAACAGACCAAAAAAAGGAAAACCACATGATCTCAATAGATGCAGGAAAAAAACATTTACCAAAATCCAGCATATATTCCTGATTAAAAACTTTTAGCAGGGTGTCTGGGATGATGTAGGGTCCAGGGATGGCAGTGTGCAGGGCCTGGGGGTCAGCTGGCCAAGGGTTGGCCAACCTGCAGTATCCCTGGTCTCTCCAGCCCTCACCCAAGACTATCCAAGAGGACAAAGCCTCCCCGATGGCAGGCTCAGCATGTGGGAACCACCTCTCTGAGGCCTTCCTTGGGCCCTGAGCCAGACAGAGGGCCTGGTTCCTGGAATAACAGGCTGACAGTGACAAGAGTCCCTTCCCCTGGGCTGGGCCCCTCTATAGCCAGGAGCCAATGGCCCAGGACAGAGCCAAACCCTGTGAGCTGAACCAAGAGAAATACGATGCTGATGACAACATGAAGATCATCTGCCAGTGGGACAGCACCATGGGCAAGTCCAAATTTATGGAGAGATTTTTCATAGATGGATTTCAGCCACAGCAGCTGTCCACATACACCCTGACCCTGTATAAGCACATGGCCATGGTGGGCAGTATCTTACTGGTCTCATCCTTGTGGACTTTTTGGACATAGCAAGCCAGGAGCAGTTCCAGAGCACACATGCCTCCTACTGCAAGGCCCACGCCTACATCGTGGTGTTTGATGTCAGAGGAAAGTCACCTACAAGAACCTGAGCACCTTGGAAAATGGGGCTTTGGGAGTTCAGGCCAGAGATCCTGTGCATCTGGTGGCCAAAAAAATTGATGCAGACATAAAGGTGACCCCCAAATCTTCAGTTTTGCCCAGAAGTTCTCCCTGCTCCCATACTTTGTCTCAACTGCTGATGGTACCAATGGTGAAAAGCTTTCCAATGATGCAGTTCAGTTGGCTGTGTCTTAGAACACCCTGTACACTTCATGGATAAGGTTTTGCAGGAGCTTGAGGACTTTGACTTGGATAGAAGGAGCAGAAGGAGGAGGATATGCCCAACTAAGAAGCAATGGGGCAGAATTGTGAGCCCATCTCAAAACTGAGCTCTTCCAAGCCATCTCCCACTCTACCTCCTGAAAACCCACCAATCCCATTTGCCTCCCCTACTTCATGGCCCATGATACCTGACCCTCTCACAGTTGTCCCCTCCCCTGTACTCAGGGACAGGGATGGGGATAGCACCAGCTAGTTCCCTCAACAGGTGTAAGAGGTCCACATTAGACCGTAAAGCAGAATTAGAGATCAGTATTATAACCTTTCCCTCCATGGCCAGACATTAAAGAGAATCAGGGAACATGCTTTGTGTGTCTCTTAGAAATTTAGGTGAGTTTTTTTTTTCTCCCAGAACTGACCTCAGGGTCCGTTCATTGCATCTCCACCAAGGGAATGATTTCTAATCCTTGACTACCCCCATTTCCATCCCTGTGGAATTTGGGAAGCCTCCATCCTTTTTACACATGACCATCCTTTTTCCTCTTTAGTCTCCCAACAAACTTTTTAAAAAATGGTTTTGAGCAGACAGCTGTTCACTCCACAGATTTTTGAGCACCTGTGGTATTTCACGAGCTCTTGTAGGTACAGCCAAGACCACAGGCACAGATTTGCCATTAAAATCAAGTGAAAGCAGGTGTCAGATCTGGCCGTACACAAACTTTGTTGGTAAACGTCAAAGGTCAGTAGGCCATTGGGTCCAAACCCATTTGGATTACAAGAACTTGACTTCTTAAAGAGGTACCTTTAAAACCCCTCTTTCATCATATGAGGCTTTCCCTCATTTTTTGAAGACTAGTATGGACATTGTGTCTCCTTGGGTGACAGAGCCTGCAAAAGAACCATCCTGCTGCCTTTTCCGCTTCTTTCTAGTACTTGTGGTTCACTAATGTGTTTTTATGATCATCTTGTGTATTATTTCCATTGTTTTTATTTTTTTTCTGTTTTTTTTTTTTTTAACAGTAAGGGTTGAATTACATTTTAGAAATCTCTTAGCAAAGTAGGCATAAAATGTAACTTCCTTAAACTGAAGAGGGGCATCTATGAAAAACTGACAGCTACCATCATACTTAAAGGGGAAAGACTAAATGGTTTTTCTTAAGATTAGGAACAAGAGAATGATGTGTGCTCTTATGACTTTTGTTTCCACATTATACTGGAGGTTCTAGCCAGCACAATAAGGAAAAAGAAAAATGAAAGGTACCCATATTAGAAATGAAGAAGTAAAACTGTCATTTGCAGATGACATTATTGTCTATGAAGAAAATGTGATGGCGTTTATAAAAAAGCTACTAGAAGTAACAAATGGGTTTAACAAGGTTGCAAGATATAAGATCATTATACAGTTTTATAACTATTTTTTTAATATTTATTTTATTTATTTATTTGGTTGCACCAGGTCTTAGTTGCGGCCAGTGGGGTCCTTAGTTGTGGCTCACAGGCTTCTTAGTTGCAGCTTGCCAGCTCCTTAGTTGTGGCATGTGGGCTCCTTAGTTGTGGCATGTGAACTCTTAGTTGCAGCATGCATGTGGGGTCTAGTTCCCTGACCAGGGATCAAACCCGGGCCCCCTGCATTGGGAGCTCAGAGTCTTAACCACTGTGCCGCCAGGGAAGTCCCAAGATCATTATACATTAATGAATTTTATTTCTATACAAGCAATGAATGGGAATTGAATTTTTTAAATACCATTTTCATTAGCATCAAACAGGAAATAACATAAACAGGAAATTCTTAGAGATCTCACAAAAGATGTACAAGACCTATACAGTGAAATCTATAAAATACTGTTGAGAAAAATAAATAAAAACTAAATAAATGGAGAGATATACAATGTCCGGGGGACCACTCAATATTGTTAAGATGTCACTTCTCTCCCAGTTGTTCTATACATTCAGTGCAATCCCAGTGTAGATCCCAGAAGGCTTTTGTTTTTAATAGAAATTGACAAGATGAACCTAAAATTAATATGGGAATGCAGAGGATCAAGAACAACCAAAAAGACATTGGAAAAGGATAAAAAAATTGGAGTTGATTTCAGATTTGTTACAAAGCTACAGAAATCATGACAGTGTGGTATTTGCTTAATGACAGACAAATAGATACATGGTACAAAATAGTGTTCAGCCATAGACCAACACGTATATGGGCAACAGATTTTTGCCAAACGTACAAAGGCAATTCAGTGGAGGAAGGACAGCCTTTTCAACAAATGGTGCTGGGACAATTATGTGTCATATGAAAAAAAGAACTTTGATCCATACCTTGAACCATATGCAAAAGTAACTCAGATGGATCAGAGACCTACATATAAAGGCCGACATATAAACTTCTAGAAAAGAAAATAGGGAGAACTCTTGTAACCTTGAGTTAAGGCAAAGATTACTTAGATATGACACCAGAGCACAATCAACAAATGAAACATTGATAAACTGACTTCATCAAAATTAAAAACTTCTGCTAGAGAGAAAATATATGCAAAACGAATTATATCTCGAGTATGTAAAATACTCTATAGGTGGCTCTGTAGCACAATGGATAGCACACTGGACTTCTAGAATGTGTAAAATACTCTCAAGTCAATAATAACAACTCTAGAAAAATGGGCCAAAGATTCTAGCAGACACTTCCCCAGAGAAAATATGCAGATGGCAAATGAGTACATGAAAAGATGCTCAACATCATTAGTCATTATAGAAATACAAATTAAAACCCCAATGAGATACCACTGCACACCTATTAGAATGGTTAAAATCAAATGAAAAAGACTGGCCATACCAAGTGTTGGTGAGGATGTGGAGGAACTGGGATTTTCATACACTGCTGGTGGAAATGTAAAATGGTACACTCACTTTGGCGAACACTTCGGCAGTCTCTTAAAAAGTCACACATGCCTACCATATTAGCCAATCTTCCCTACTTCATAGCTATTTACCCCAGCACAAGGAAAGTATAAGTCCTTACAAAGACCTGTACGCTGTTTGAAAAGTAAAGAATGCTGTTTTTAGCTTTATTCATTGCAGCCAAAACTGGAAAACAATACAAATGTCCCATCAACAGGGAAAAGGATAAATAAGTTGTGGTATGTCTATACAATGGGATACTACATAGCATAAGAAAGAAATGAACTATTGATGCATGCAACAGCGTGAATTAATCTCAAGATGATTATGCTGAGTGAAAGAAAGCATGCACAAAATAGTACATACTGTCATTCCATTTATATAAGACTCTCAAAAATACAAACTATAGTAGCAGAAAGTAGTTCATGGGTGATGAAGTGAAAAGGTGGCAGGAAGAAGGGATTAAGAAGAGGCACAAGGAAACTTGGGGAGGATGATAGACTATGTTGATTGTTGTGATGGTTTCATAGTCAAGTTAAAACATCAAATTGTACACTTTCTGCAGTTTAAGTCAGTTATATCTCCATAAGGCTATGTAAAATATATATATGTATGTATGCATGTATATGTATATATGCATGTATGTTATAGAGGGGACTCAGATTAAAAGAGACTTGAGACACATAGCAACCAAATGCAATGTTTGGACTTTGTATCCTGATTCAAGCGTTCTGGAGGCAACTGGGGAAATAGTCTGAGTGTTAGATTATGTTGATTAATTATTGTTAATTTTGTTAGATAAGACAGTGGCACCAAACAAAAGCCCGTATCTGTTAGACATAGTTCACTTGGGGTGACTTTATGGGTGAAAGCATACAGTGCTTGTGATGTGCTTTGAAATCCTCTAGCACAATAAGGAGAGGGGAATAGATGAAGAATATAGGTAAATATTGATAATTGAAAGTCAATGATAAATACATTAAAGGTTCATTAAATTCCGGTTTCTTTTGTGTACTTTAAAATTCCTCCTAAAATTTTATGTTGTTTTTGTCTTATCCTCAGGGTAGAATCCAAGGTCTCCTTTGTTTTAGCCCCCACCATACCCCTTCAGCCTCATCATCTGCCTCCCACCACAGTTTAGGATCTGGTTATATGCAGGGTGACCGTCTGTCCCAGTGTGCCTGGAACAGTCTTGGTTTGCACCTGTTGTCCCAGTGTAATTATTAACAGGGCCCTCTGACTCTCAAAATATTCTAATTTGAGTAATGTACGCTTACCCTAGTTATAGTTATATCGAACTGTAATTTCCTTCACATACCTGTGCTTCACACCTGTTTGTCTTTACTAGACTATTCCTTTGTCCAGAATCCCCCTTCCTATCCCAATGCTTTCCTTATCTAACTCCTTCCTACTCACTTTTCCAAGTCTTAGCTCAGGCATCATTTTCTCAAAGCCTTCCCTGGCAGTCCTCTGCTGCCCTGTCCCACCCCACCTGCATTATTTTGCCTTCTTTGTGCTGCCACACCACCTGGGCATGCTCCATCGTACGGCACTTGATGAAAATGTGTTTACTGGTCTGCTTTCCAGTTCAGTTAGCTTTTCAAGGTTAGGGGTACACTGTCTTTTCATCTTTGGGTCCTTGGTGTCTAACAGTGTTGGCAGTGTCTGCAAAATGCTGGATAAATTCAGCCTTAGAGATTTTCTGACTTAACCTTAGATAAATGAGTAAAACTCAAGCTTGGAAAGGTAAATGCACCTTTCTAAGATCACGGAGCATAGCAGTGGCAGAGTCAGAAGCAGAGCTCATGACTGCATCCCTTCTCCCACACAGTGATATGATAAGCAATTTTAAGGAGCTTTAGAGGTGTCCTTTCACAAAGACAGAGCTTATATATCTAATAATGGTCATCCTTGGAGCAGAATAGGAAAGCTATTAGAACAGTGGCAGTAGCTCTGACATGTACAAGAACTACATGTTGATAATGCTGTAATATTTCAAATGTTTGTTAGATACAAAATGCAACGGTGATTATGACACCTGGCTTTTTTTACTATATACACTTATTTACCAGAATGCTAAATCTATGGGAAAACTGCCAGTTTTTCTCTTTTTTTAATTACTTTTTTAGAATCCTCTCATATGATATGACATGGAAAGTAATGTAGGATAATAGGGACTTTATACATTTAATTATTTTAAAATAAAGAACATCATCTAGAGTGCATCTTAAAAGTTCTCATCACAAGAAGAAAAACATTCTGTATGGTGATAGATGTTAACTAGCCTTATTGTGATCATTTCAAAACATACAACTATCAAATCATTATGTTGTACACCTGAAACTAATATAATGTGTATATCAATTATACCTCAATTAAAAATTTTAATAAAATAAAGTTAGCTGAAATATCAGGAAAAAAAAAGAACATCCAGAGATCTTGCACTTAATGTCTGTTTTTCTTTGCAATTTTCATAGCGTCGTCTTGGAGATGCAGCCAAGAAAGCCATCAGCAAATTAACAACCAGAACAGTGAAAAAAGGTGATAAGGTACAGTAATGAAATCACTTTAACACTATAAAAACAGTAAAGTATTTTGCTTTTGATTTGGTGGGCGGGAGTATACCCTAACCATTTGTGTCTCCTTTGTTAGATTATTCTTTTTCTCCAAGCATACTATCTAAACTAGCTTCTCTTTGAAATCTTATTCTTAGTATGCCTGTCATTCAGAGACCCTCCATACAGTTCTCTAATTTTTCTGGATTTTAAATGCTCCTGTCATCATTAGCATCACCGGACTACTTACGGTTTCCCTAGCTGTGGTGTTCAACAGTTTTCTTCTGCTAAAACCTAGCATACTTTGGGGAAGAACTCTAAGTAGCCAGGAATGTGCATTCTCTTCCTGTGCTTCATGCGACTTTGCCTCTCTCTTCTGTATTTTAGTTCTTCACCAGTTAGCTGGAGAACTAGAGACCCACATTCAAGGGAGTGTTGGTTAACAAGGTGCTTTCTGTACAGTGGGCTAAGCAGTTTGAAAGAAGGGCACAGTTTGTTAGGGTTGGGTCTAGTGGCTTAGGGGGAATGAATCAGAGAGGCAGTGATAGAGGCCATCTATGGCTGAGATTCCTGACCCGAATTCTCCAGTCGGATCTCAAAATTAGGTAGAGCCCTGCTTCTGCTCTCTATGGACAAAACAGCAACTTAATGTGAGACCCTGTGTTCAATATATTCAAGGTTATCTAGAATGAAGAAATTGCATCTCTGAAGTTATAAAACCAAACCTGTCTTCTGCCCCAAAACCAACTCTAATTTTTTAGCAAAGAGCTCTGGAAGGATAATTACAGGTGATTCTCCATCGTCTTAAGTTTTACCGCTTTCTTGACTTTACTCATTTTTATTCCCACTGCCTTGACACCCCACATCTAGTTTTCCTTGACACAGCTCCAGAAGGTAGAAACATTTTCAGTGAACTTCATGGTATACTATAAAGAAAGAAAAAAGTAAAAACACTTGCAGAAAATATAAGCAGCATCACAACAGCTGTACTTTAACCCCAGAGGAGTGGTCACTGATATAAATGCTTTTTTGACCTGGTAGCCTTCAGCTGCCACATTAATTTGAACTTGCCTGGAGCTCATCCAACCTACCCATCCTACTTTGTCCCCCATGCTAATACAAAACCATCTTTCCTTATTAAAACCAACACTTTTTAGTTTGTACCTCCTAGACCTGTCAAGAGTTACCCTACTGAGTTTCAGTCCAAGGGGCAGTGACACAGCAAATAGTGTAGCCTTTCCTGGTAGTGCTCTGTTTAATGACAAGGCAGGGGAACCCTTCCCCAATCCAGAGGAGGAAGGAGATCAATTACCCTGGGTGACCAAACACCTGGCTGACTCTTCCTGACCCTTGATAAAGACCTAGTATAGAGTTGAGTCCATGACTGTTCTCTACCCCGAATCTATGACCAGATGCACAGCTCCCATCCTTGGGGTGAGTCTTTTGCGGGCCCAACCATCTTTTCTGCCTGTACTTAACTGTGTGGTCAGATGAGCGTCCTGATGAGGAAAACCTACTCAGACCAGAATAGTGATGCAGCACTAGATGGTCCAAGGTGATAGCTGATTTGAATCTTGAAAAAAATTAGTATTCTGATTTCTAAGATGTTTCACAAACAGAATTAGTATTAATTGTTACACCATAGTTTAAAAACAAAATAGACTGGCTTAGTTACAATTTGGGTCAATACAGTTAAGCAAATGGAAACGTTACATTTTTTTAATAACCTTTCACTTCATAATCACCTGTTTACCACAGTTGCCACAGGAAAAATATTAGCTGGATCGTATCTCCTCCATTTAGGTACTTACAGCTTTAGCGTATAACTTTTGTTGCTGTGCTTTTCATTTCAGGAAACAGACCCAGACTTTGATCATTGTGCAGTCTGCATAGAAAGCTATAAACAGAATGATGTTGTCCGGATTCTCCCCTGCAAGTATGTCAACTTTCTTCGTTTAAAATAGAATGATACTAATGTGATTTGTACATCTCCCTTTCAGAGTGGGTATCCACTTGCTTTTGAGAGCCACCTTACCCACGGCTTTTCTGGTAGGCAGAGGCCCAGCTGCATACTGCACATAGTGGTGAGCCATGTGCCTCAGCAAGAACTGATTGCAAAGCCTTTTCTAGTTATGAGAAACACAGGGGCATAACCTCCAGGCACATCAGTAGCCTAAAAACATTAAGGTCAAGAATTTTTATTTCTGTGACTTCTGTGGGTTTCAGAACTAGCCACTGTTCCTCTCCTTCTTAAATCAGAGTACATCACTAGGCTGTCTGATAAAGCCTCAGCAGTGTTCACTTGGTGCTGGGTACCAGAACTCTAGGACTTAGATCAAATCTTTTTTTTGAGCCTTAGCTGTGTAAAGTGGGGAGGACTGGTATGTGCTGTGTGCCTGCCCCACGTCAGGTACTCTGCTCTGTGCAGTTTACATCTACTCTCTCCCCATTGTCCAGTAAAGGATGGCGAAGTCAATAGTAGAGCTGCCAGGGTCACACAAGTCAGAAATGGCAGAGCCAATATAAAGGTGTGCCTCTGTATTATTCCTGCTCTTTATGTAGGGCCACATGCCTCCCTCCAAAAGGAGGATGTTCGCCTGTACTCTGGTGCCCTAAAAAGAGCATGTGGATTTCTACCATGGTGCTATGCCAAGCTAGGGAGTATGAGACACTAAGATACACAATTCTGAGCATTGACTGGAAAAATATGAGGTCACCTACTGAGAAGCCTAAAATCAGAAGACTTTTCCTCTTCCTTCTCCCTTCTCTTTTAAAAGACATCCACATAACTCCTGCCTTCTAATAATACAGAACATGTGAATGAATAGAATAATTAGTAGTAGTTGTCTGCATGAGGCTACTGGTGTTAGTTTACTTATTCACATAGTTATATATTTTGAGCCTAGAAAGATCTGGGGTTTTTTAATCAAAACTTAAGAATAATTCCATATACTGAAACAGAAAACAAAGATTCGGGAAGTCAAATCATTTAGTTTACATAAAAAGGGAAATCTGTAAAACTAAATGTAAGCTGTGCTATAGAAAATTAAACTATGTAATTACAGTTTTTCCAGTCTAAAAACATGAGGCTAAAGGAAATACACATACAAATACAGTTGACCCTGTACAACTCGGGTTTGAACTGCACCAGTCCACTTATTTCAATAGTAAATACTGCAGTACTACATGATCAGCAATTGGTTGAATGTGCAGAACTGCGGATACGGAGGGCTGACTGTAAAGTTATATGTGGATTATCAACTGCATGGGGCATCAGCACCCCTAACCCCACCCCTAGGTTGTTCAAAGGTCAACTATGCAGATCAGGGGAAAGATTAGTAGGCTACATTATAAAGCATAATCAGCTCTTACTTGCTTTTAAAAATTGTTTTTACCTGCACAGATTTCTTTTGACACTGGAATAGCCAGGAAGAAGCCGAGTCTTTCAAAATTCTCTGTCTTCTTATCTCAGCCAGGGGCCCTTGGAACCATCTGGGACCTAAGAACGAAGGCTTCCAAAACCACTAATGGTTATTAATAAGGTGGCACTGTTTTCCTCAGGGGAGCCTCAGCTGAAAATAGATTATGCTGGGAAGTTTGCTCCGTATTCTCTCTGTCCCTCAAGCATTGGCTTTTCAAGAGTTTCATTCTTAGTTCTCTTTTTTTCTTCCAAAAATCAGAATCAGTGGGGAGCTTTCAGAAACAAATCCTGAGGGGAGCCCTGGGCATGTTTGTTTTTATTAAGTACCCGGGTGACTCTGATGCTGCAAGGCCATACCATCTATTGAAGTCTAGAGCTTTGCTTGATCTCAGCCATTTCTATGGCTGCACCTTCCACCAGAGGAGGGGTCTCAACCTTTGTGTTTGTGGTCTGCTTTCCAGTATTAGAATTTGGCAAACTTAACAGCATCTCTATGCACCTGTAATTAGGGCACTGCTCACTTGGTTGTCTTTTATTCCTAGATCCTTGTCTAGACTATACATGCCCACTGCCCTGACTTCCCCTTTTGCTTTGAAGCAGGTTGTAGCTTTCTCTGTGTTGCACAGCCTGCTCAGCAAAACATTTCACCTAACTGAAATGGTGACAACAGCATGATTCTCAGGTGTAGTAAAGACTAACTTTGCACATCAAGCAACATTTTGTATTACCCAAGTTGACAACTTTTGACCTAGAGCAGGGTCTCTCCACCTGGGCACTGTGGACATTTGGGACCAGATAATTCTTTGTTGGGCAGGTTGGGGTGCTGCCTGTGCATTGTGGGTTATTTAGCAGTATCTTTGGCTCCACTCACTAGGCGCCAATAGCACCCCACACACACAGTTGTGACAACCACAGATGTCTCCGGTTGAGAACCACTGACCTAGAGGATGGCTCCACACAAATACTCATCTTTACTCCAAATCTTCTCCAAGCCTCTGTTTTCCAGTGGATTCCTCTCAAGTACCTTTGAATTAACTCTTGTGCCGCTACTTGCTTTATTCCCTCTGCCTGAGATACTCTGCCCTTCCTCTTTTGTCTATAGGTCTTTAAAACTGTGCCGAGGTGTGACTCTACTATGTCTTCCTTTAGCTCTGGTTGCCAGACAGCTCTGCTACCTCCTTGCCTCCCGTGGGGCTCCAACCAGCCCTCCTCCAGCTGGGCCAGGAGCGCTGCCCGGAGCCTCTCTCTTTCCCTGGTCATTTCTCCCTACTCCTCAAGCAGCACATCCAGGTGTATTCATTCTCCTTAAACACCCTAACTCATCCCTTTATTCCTCACTCTCATCAGGTAACTTCACCATAAACCTCACAGAAAATAATGGCTGTTAGACAGCTGAAATTCTCCCAGCCTGCTGTCCCCAAGCCTTCATGCGTACCTGCCTCCACACCCACCCTTGCAGCCTTCCCTCCCATTAGGATGGAGAGGACAGCCTCCTTGGTTCTAATGTGCTCTTTCAACCTAGGCCTCTGTGTGCCAACACCTTCCCTTCCTTGGGGACCTTGCTGTATTGACTATCTGCTCCCTCCAGTTTTTGTTCTTTCTGTCTCTACCCACCAGCATTTCATCATGCTCAAGCATTTTCTATCCAGTTTTTATAATTCTCTTTCAAACCCATCTCCAAAGCTGTACCACTCTACAGCTTCTCCCCTTTACAGCCAGACTCTGGAAAGCATCTGCACTCACTGTCCCTTCTACCCCTGAGTAAGGGGAGAAGAAAAGCCCAGATGCCTTTGTCTGTCCTTCCTTTTAACAAGCCTATCCCGAGACTGAACTAAGACTTTCTGTAGATAGCAAACCTCTCATGGATTGCTGGCTTTTTGTTGCATGACCTTTACTTTTTACCTTCTGTCATGTTAATTTACTGTGGACAGATGGCAGTTGGCTTTGCTTTGGGACCTCCTACTTGTGGCAGTTGATTACAGTTGATCATCCTTTGGATGTTAGCCAACACATCTTAGAAACTGGAAAACTGGCACTTTATTTAGACCTCTTTTATTTAAAGGTCAGCCACAAAATTTTTAGTGGTTAAAAATACTTTTCAGAAGTAGAGTTCTGCAGCTTGGATGACCGTATGTCTAAGATGCCACTTCGGGAGCTAAGATGGGTCAGTCATCTGGCTGCTGGCAGAGGCATTACCGTGATGCCCCCTCCTCAGAGGGAGGGCCTGTTTCAACAGTGTCTGCTGCCGGTCCCAGTTCAGGGAAAAGAGTTCTTTCCTCTGACCTTTAATAATCCTGGATCCTTTTATATTTGCCGGGTTCTTGCACGGCACCAAGAGGCTGCAGAGCTGTGAAAACAACTCACCTTCAATGTAGACTCCTCACCCCACCCCCAGCCGTTGTTCTGATCACTTTAGCTTATGGTGTACGTGGGAAGTAGGAGAGTGGGAAAGCATCGTATTTCAGTATTATTGGTTTGGTTCCTTTTATGTTCTATACGTTTCACATTCTGTATCCCAAAGTATTTCTAATAGGAATAAAGGACTTTTGCTGAAGCTCTGATATGCTTATCCTTTTCACGTTTCACTGTTCCTCAGCACATCACCTGCTTTCCATTCCCGTACACCACTCAGTCCTAAATATGTTGGGCCCTCTTCGGCTTTTATGTGCATTTTTATTACTCAAGTCTTCTATAAAAGTGAGAAGGGGGCTTCTTTTCAAGGTCTGGCTGGCCCCAGGTGCCGCCCTCTGAGATGTCTGCCCATGCTTGTGGGATGTCTGCAAGCTTGTACGAGGTCACTCTGGTGCTGGGCATGCTGGGACCTGAGGCACACTCAAGTGTTCTGACCACGTATCAGGATATTGTGTGAAATGTTGACGTTACTTTGCCTGAATGTATGTTTAATGACACCTTTCATCTGCATGTCCTTGGTGCCTTTTCTAAGTTTTTCACTTACTGCTCCAAACAGCTTCACAAGGTAGATGGCAGGCAACCTTCCCCACTATGCCCCAACCCCGCAGTGTTCAGATGAGACAGCTGGGAGTCAGAAAGGGCAGTTTGTCAAGGCTCAGAGTGTTGTAGTAGCAGAACTTTACCTAGGAGGAAGGGAAGGCCATGTGGAGTTTGGTAAAACAGTAGACCTGAGGAGATAGAAGCAAGAGGTAAAAACAATGGGTGACGAAGAAAAGAAGCAACAAGTACAGGGTAGCTCTTCACCACAGTTCTGTCAGTGACCTGAAGCAGAGTGATAGGCTTGTGTCAGAAGGGCCAGTAGGTGAAGACAAACGTTGTCGGGTTTTGTTTTCAGAAGAGGGAGATGTGCTGTGGGAATCGGACTGATGGTCTCTGGGCCAGGTGCAGGAGCTGGACTGTCGGGAACCTGGAAAGACAGCACAGATGGAGGAGGGAGTGTGGGAGGGAGGGAGGGATGGATCACTGGCTGGGGTGGGGACTGGGGGTAGGAAAGCCATGGGGTAAACAGATAGTCAAAAGGAAAAGTTATTTTTTTATGAAAGAAAATACTTCTTTGTGATTTTGAGTTAGCTAAGGAGGGGAGGCTTTCTTTCTCAGCTTGTCCCTAGAAAACCAGTTAGTCTTTGTTTTCCTTCATTACAGTGCCCCACAGCAGCGGACCAGATACTTTCTTATAGATCAGCAAACCTCCAAGGAAACAATTAAGAACCCCAACATAAGAGAAATCCATTTATAACTAAGGTTAAAGAACAGATAAATAGAGAACACTCAACTTACGCAGCTTTAAAAATTAAATATAGGATTATACCATTTCGTTCCTTTCTGAATAACCAGTAATAGAAAAGACCAGACAATAAGAAAAGGGGAAAGCAAAAACGCTGGTAAGAGTGGGAAGGTGAAAGCCAGGCCACCGCTGCTGGCTTAAACCAAGGTCTCCACAAACAGCCGGCTCAAGTCAGCTGCCCCACACCAAAGCAGCTGCATCAGAGATCACAAAACCTTATCTCTTTTGTCACCTGCCAACTGGCCAAAGTCCATCGTCCACACTACATAGAACTGGCTTAGAGCACCTTCCCAGCCACCCAACACTGACCAAACCCTCAGTGGTCCATAGGCCTTCCAAAAAGTACGCCAGATATTAGGCAGATGCACCCTTGCAAGGGGGAGGATCTGTCATTTATGTCAGACCTAAAGGGTATATGTCTTCAAAAAGGACTAGAGGCCTTGTTCTAGTCTTTGTTAGGCCACAGCCAGCACTGGCACAGTTCACAGCTGCTGGGGACTAAACCCCATCTCTGAGAACACGCCCTTGGTGCAGCCCTGTGGTAAGGAGCCTTCATCTCCCTTTTGGAGTACACTCATACTTGGATGCAAGGAACAGGAAACAGACGTGACAGTGCATTGTGTATACTGAATGAATTTAGGTCTTGCCTATGGTTTGATGACTTTCACCTCTTAAGTAAAAACCTTCAGTTTTAAATAAAAGCTTTCAAGGATGATGAGGTTCTGGTTCATTGCATTATCTGTAAGTTTCAGACTAGATTAATATATTTAGTTGTCAAGATTTTTATTCTTACCCCAAAGAAATGGGTACAAGGCTACCAAGTGATGTTAGGTTGTTTGGGTTGAAGCTGTAAGCATGAATGTTTCTTCCAAATCCCAATTTAAAAAGTGAGTTTTCTAGATCTCCTACTTTTTAAAATCAAAACTGCATTTTAAAACAGGTGTATATAACTGCTTATAAGCTATATATAAATGATAAATTAACAAGGTTTAAAAGGCATACCATGGTTCAATTTGATATCTTTCTCAAAATTTATTCTATCTTATCCAAAGACTCTGATTATAGTGCTTCCAAAGGTGCCTGGAACATCTGTCCTGGCACCTGCCCCTGCCCCTGCTTGGCCAGGACTCTGGGGCTTCCGTGTGGCCTCATTTCAGGTTCTCAGCGCTACCACGGAGAGGTACTTGAGCTTGAGAAATGATGTCAACAGCTCCCTCACAATCTTTTCTCCTTTCCAAAGGACACAGGCATCTTTTTCAAGAATGCAAAACCGTCCATGATTTATTTCCAGTCACAAGGATGTGACTTTCTACTCTCTGGAATAAGAGAGAAAATCGCCCATCCTCTCTCTCCCTTCAACATTTCAGCTGGAAACTGCTACTAAATGTTATCTGATCCTTAAGCACAGTGCATCCCTAAACATAGTTCGAACCACCCAATGTTTGTAACTTTACAAACATTTAACCTGGGTTGCTTAGAAGTCTTTTTAAATAATATTTTAAATGATATTTAAACAGAGGTCCATGAAACTAATTATATAGAGAACTCTTCATTTAACTTCTGGTTAATATTTTCTTGAAATTCTATTTCTACTTTAGATATTATTGAAAACAACTGATTTATAACGTATAATTCATTATCTTCATTGTTAATAAATTTCCTACTTTTCCTCAAATCTTCTTTGGAATTTGGTGGAGTAAAAACACCAAACAGCCAAATACTACGTATCAGTTCTCATTATACAGTGCTATCAACATACAAGATTGGCTTCAGGAGATTTTCTGCCAGCTCAATTTTAATACAGCCCCAATATTTGTCTCTTGGTACCAAACAGACTAACTAAAAATTCCATTTCTTTACATTTTGGCCTAGGAGTTTTTCAGTATATAATTTGTGATATAATTCTCCATTTTTTTATAGGCATGTTTTCCACAAATCCTGCGTGGATCCCTGGCTTAGTGAACATTGTACCTGTCCTATGTGCAAACTTAATATTTTGAAGGCCCTGGGAATTGTGGTATGTTTCCTATTTTGTTAATACTTTTGTGTAGTATTATCTCTAAGCATAACATAACATAGCACAAGTGGATGGTTAAAAGTCTCACAAGAAAACACTGGCTTTCTCTGCCAGATAACCCTGTTAGTCCAACACTGCCTTTTTTCCTACGTTACTTAAAGTCCGGCCCACCTCAGGGAACTTCTGGAAGAGCAGATGAAGAACTGTGCTAGTCCACTTTACAGCCTGTTTCTTCTGTTGGGTGGTGGGTGTGTGATGAAGAACTGAGGTAGAGAGAAGAACATGATTTTCCTCTATTCCAATATTTTTTTTTTAAGGAATAGAATGTAGACTTTTGACTCTGGTCCAATAGTAATTTTTTCTGCATTCAGCATGATATAAAACTATGTCATCACTTATGTTCCTTCCTCTTGAATTTGGCTTTGCTCTCCTGGGCATTGGTAATTGCAGTCAGTGAAGGTGGGCAGTGCCAGCCCTGGGCAGACCTTTGACAGCTGGGCAGGGGTTTTGGTTGGGTGCCGGCCACATAGGGCACTTGGCCCTGGCCAGGAGAGTCAGCACTGACTAACTGAGGACCTTGGAGACTTCCTGCAGTTCCTTCCTTAAGAGAAGTATATGTCCAGGATTATTGCTTTTTAGAGGAAAGTGAAATACTTTCTGGTCTCAAAAAAGAGTGAATGAATAATCTCCATATAGAGAAGAAAGTTTATTTTGACCCAACAGATGAATTCCTTGTTTTAGCTTTACAGATCTAAGTAGTCCTATTTGAAATATGTTATCTAGTTAGGTAGTGATGCCCCATTTATCCTCCATCTCCAGAGATCACATCAGTGATGTAGTTTCTTCACCTCTTCACCACTGACACTGGCCTAGGTAATTCCTTCTGGTGAGGGCCGTCCGTGAGACTGTCTAGCAGCATCCCTGGCCTTTCATATCCACTTTTTAGTTGGTAGGCTTTGACCCCACAGCAGCTCTGTACCTCTCCTTCAGCATTAGATGCTTAGGTTTTTTTTGTTTTTGTTTTTGTTTTTTAGTTGCACTGGGTCTTAGTTGTGGCAGGCGGGCTCCTTAGTTGCGGCATGCGAACTCTTATTTGCGACATGCATGTGGGATCTAGTTCCCTGACCAGGGATCCAACCCAGGCCCCCTGCATTGGGAGCGCAGAGTCATAACCACGGCGCCCCCAGGGAAGTCCCAATGCTTAAGTTTTGAAACATAGTTTTCTTAGAGTTCAGAAGTCTTTTCAATGTTGATCTGCTCTTGGTTGTATGCTTTACTTATGTTTAAAGATAGAAGATATTTAAAAACTGACTAGCAGATAGATGGGGGTATTACAGAGAAGTTAATAGGGTGAAAGGATATTTTATGTTACCTGTATTAACATACGAGCCAAAGTGATACACTGCACTGTTTGTCAGCTTTATAATAATGAATCCGTCTGCCTGTGAGCCATGTCCACAAAAGGTTGTCACTTTATAAAGATGAAGTATTCAATTTTCTCGGTTCTGCAGTGGATTTTGGCTTTCCTTAGTACCATTTTGGGGAAGAAATCATCTGTTTCTTTTAAATAAAAATTCTTGGATGAGAGTGGAAGGTGTAGATGGGGAGAGAAATGAGAGGAAATCACCTGGAAAAAACTTGGTAAAGTCTTTGCAACAGAATGTCAAACATTTAGAATTGTATAAAAGGATTTGTTAATCTTACAAGTACTTTTAATCTGGAAATATTTTGCAGCCAAATTTGCCATGTACTGATAACGTAGCATTTGATATGGAAAGGCTCACCAGAACCCAAGCAGTTAACCGAAGATCAGCCCTAGGTGACCTCGCCAGTGACAACTCCCTTGGCCTCGAGCCACTTCGAACTTCGGGAATCTCGCCTCTTCCTCAGGATGGGGATCTCACTCCTAGAACAGGAGAGATCAACATTGCAGTAACAAGTAAGTGGGTCCTGTGCCCAGGGCACAGGACAGATTTGCTGCTAGTATTTGACGTGTGGTGGAGAGTTGAGGCAATCACCAGGGCCAGTGACTTAGTCTGTAACTGAGAAAGTAATGGTTACTTTTGTTAAAACAGATATTTGGAATAACGAAACTTCCTTTATAATAAGAAGCTTGTGTACTTGTATGTAGTTAATAGGAATAGTTGCCATTTGATGAGTAGTTGATCAGAGGTTTGTCTGTATAGCTGTTTATAAGCCTGTTTTGAAACGATTGCATTGCAGACAGGGATGTGAGGTAGGACGTCAGCAGCACCTCAGGTGTGTCGTGTAACTGTGAGCACCAGTGGTCTCTAGTACCTAGGCTGCAGGCAACCTAGTAAAAAAACTAATCCAGAATTTGAACCTAAAAATTCACAACTTTAGGAACAGTTGAGATGGCCAGCTGCTGCTCGCTTTATTTTATACTTTTATGAAATTTGGTGTCTTAGCACTTACCTCTTTGGTATAATTGTACAAGAAGTGTGAGAAAAGCCAAAAGGTAATCTACTTTTAAAAAATGCTCTGGGCTAATTATGAACGTCATGATTGTTGAACTGTTGACGAGAAGAAAAAAAAAAATGCTCTGAGTGTTTTGATGGCCTTGCCAAAGTATGAGTGGGCTGGCAGGCGTGCGAGTGGGCCTCGTGGACATTCACCCTGTAACAAGCCAGCTGTTTTCAATCCATTCTTTATGTGTTATTTTCATCTAACAACCTTTCACCCCATCTTCCTCGTCACCACTCTGGTGCTGCCTTTTTCAGTATATGCTGTTGCTTACCTATAGCTTCGAGCCCTAACCCTAATGGGACTCCTCTCAACTCTGGGAGTCAGTAAAATGGATAAAGCTGTTAAAAAGAGTTTTCCCTTAAATAGTAAGACTTGTGTGGTCTATTCAATTGAAGTATACGTGATCTTAACTAACCAAAAATTATTGTTAGAAAATGATTTCCCAAGTTTTATTTTCTCATTTGTCTAAACTCAAGGAGACTTCATTCAGTTATAAAATAAGTAAAACTATTCTTTGATACAATTTGACTGATTTCTTACCATTTACCAATGGTTTGTTTTAACAGCATTTCATGTTGTCCTGCTTTGACATTTAGGTTTTATGGGCTAGATTTTTAAAAATTGATCTAGTAATAATAAAGGAGACAAAGGTTGTCTGTTTACTAATGAGTTTTTGGTAGGTCCTTCATTGATCGACATTTATTGAGCACCTACTACTACATTAAGTACTGATACCATTATATTTTATATAGAAATATCCTTTCAAAATCTTATGTTTTGATAAAAGTATTACTTCATGTATCAAATTAATCACCTTTAGCAGAATTTGTACATGTTAATAAATGAAACTCATGTGGTTAAATTAGACCAAAGCTACCTCTACTTTAACCTCAAAGCTCTGTAGTGCCATAGTAACTACAGTGCATTCAACCAGCATCCACTGTTTGCAAGGCACTGTGCTAACTACACACTGGGGAGAACAGAGGTGACCGAGACCCCAGCTGCAGTAGGTCGGTGCTAAAATACCTCTGGGCCCATCGGGTATTATTACGACAGTGTTTACTTCTTTTTGGTTACTAATTTTTGTAACTGAAATGCCATGCATGTATGGATGCTATATTCAAAATTGGAAACATAGACATAATTGAAGTTCTAAAAGTTAGTATGCTTATGTATAAAAGTCTAAGAAGAAAAAAATAAAGAATGCTATGTTAAGCTTCTTGAAATTATCAGCCATCTCTTAATTTTTTTTTAATGCCAGTATATATTTTTTCTAACTTAAAATATATGTGGGTAAAAATGGTGGATTTTGCATGGGTTCTTAAATGTTTATTTTGACTTAAATAAAAACCTTATAAATTCACTCTATTGATGAGGAATTTGTATTCCAAGAAGCAGTGGCTGCACTGTTATCTAAAATGAAAGAGTTTGCTGTGCATTTTAATAATGTAAACCAAGGTGGGCAGAGAAATGCTCATAGAACAACTCAGCATCCTGGAATCCTGAAGAACAGTTCTTAACCTTTTGAAGATCACAACCTTTAAAATTCAGTGAAAGTATAATAACCTTTTTCTAGAAAAATTCCTGGGCACATACAGTTTTGCATAGATGTAGGATTCATGGAAACCAGATTAAGAAACGCCCATGTTATACACAGCTTTCGCATATAAACATTTGGCATTCCAAGTATAAATTTCTTCTCTGCATTATTGCAGATGTATAGGGAACTTTACTGGGTAACACTTTGTTAAACCAGCCCTAGTTTGTGTATATTTTAGGAAATATTTTATAGTTAAGACTTTTTAGGAAGTCAGATTGGTTCTCAGGTTATTTTTGTGGTTCTCAGTAAGTACTGTTTTTGGAATGTTACCTTGATGATACAGAGTTTGAAAAGTTAAGGGAAAATATTAACCTATTTCCTGGATCTAGAGAGAAACTAGATAAAAACCTTTAGAGTTCTGTGTACCATAGGTTTTCAGCTCTTTGATGAGCCAAGAGTTGAAATAACCTACCTTGTGAATAACCTACCCTTTCTACTTCTGTTTAATAAAGCCAGAACAGCCAGTGCCGCTTCCCAGCGGTGGGGTTGTGAAGGGTAGTTCTCTTCTTTGCAGAAGACACCAATAAGATGTCCTTTTTAAATAAAGACTATAAGTAAACCCACTCATAAGCAAAAAGAATATAGATGTGAATGCCATGGAAGGCCAGCCTGCAGACTGCTTGGAGTACCCACGAGATCTTTGGGAACCACTGCTCCATATTTCTAAGCCTTTCTTTAAGAATGAGGGACACAGCCATGCAGAAGTGACAAAATGAAGAAAGAAAGGTTATAAGTATGGCTAGTCCACTTTACTGTCATTTAAATTAACAATTTTTAAAACCTATATCCACGTGCGATTTTATATACATCTTTTTACTACATACTTTTTGGTGGCCACACTTCTCACAAACCTCAGGACTTTAACTGGAAGAAATGTTTGGGCCATGCTTTCCTTTCTCCCTTGCAGCTTTCACCACTACTTCCACTAACCTTCTCCACTTAGTAGCTCTCTGGCAAACCTCCTCCTGCTTCACTTCCTTGGGCCAGTCTTGGCTTACACCTCCGTTGACGTCTGCTTCGTTGCATTTGAGGGAAATGTTGACATCGATTTGACATAAGCCTTCTCCCCAGAGTGATTTCCTCCCTTTCCTTTGTCAACAGAAGAATGGTTTATTATTGCCAGTTTTGGCCTCCTCAGTGCTCTCACACTCTGCTACATGATCATCAGAGCCACAGCTAGCTTGAATGCTAATGAGTAAGTAACCAATTGTTTCTTGGATTGCATGTGCCAGATGATCCCAAGAAAATATGTAATTTTCATAAAGATCATGAGAATTGCCTTCTACCATACTGATCCTGATGGGATCATACCTAGCAAAACAGTTTATTTCATGAACAGTAACACTGATTGGGAGTTCACCTTGCTCAGCAACAACTGCTCACTTTAGAAAAGATCTCAGGGCTTTCATTAGCCACAAGCTTAGAATAAATCAACAATGGAACAAATGCCAAGGGAACCAATACAGTCGTAGTATGTGGAGAATGCCCATGTCCTAATCATAGACAGGATTAGCCCCACTTTGCTGTGTGCTCATCAGACTTTACCTGGAGTCTTATCTACTTAGCTTTTGGTGGAGTACTGGCACCCTGGCCTATGGTCAAAGGAACATGGATGTTTAACTTGCAAGAAAGAAGCAGTCAGAAAGACCTGTGACTTCCAAATATTAGAAAGACTGTCAGGAGAAAAAGAAAATAAACATAAACTATATTTCCGTAGGACAAAATGAGGACCAAAGGGTAGGTTACAGGAAGGTAAAATTTCACCTTGGTAAAAAGAAGAACATCTGTCAGCAAGGCTACTTACCAGTGAGATGGTTTGCCGTGGGGGTAGGGAGTGCGCAGGACTAGGAATGCAGGCGGAAGGAAGCTGGGTGTTACTTGTCAGGGCTGTTGTCGGTAAAAGGTTTTTCAGAGGATGGAAAATTGGGCTGGGTAACAGTTGAGGTCCATTTTGATCCAATGGTTTTCCAAGAGTAGCTTTCCATGGGGGTAAGATAAAGAAAAGGTTTTATTGGCTTTATTTGTTTTGCTTTAAATTTTTGGCATTTACTGTAGGATATTATTCAGTCCTTTCTTTTAAGAAGTATTCATGAAAACTAATTCAAGATGAAAGCATCCCTGGGACACTGCCCAAATTTGAACCTGAATTGGTAGAATTCCTGTGCTCTCTATATTCAGTTATGTCCTGGAATTTTAATTGATTAATAACAACCAACCAAGCTCATTTAATTGATTTAATTAAATACTCATAGTCCAACTGTAGAAACAATGGGCAAGTAACCTCCACTTCCAATGACATGATTTTATTACCTCTAACCTGATCTTTTGGCTAGATACTTATAAGAAGTACCCTTTGGCATCCTTGACATATTATATATTGGGAGGATGTCATGTCAGTTGGCATTCTTCAACCTTCAGATAAGTAGTCTCGGCCTCATCCAACAGGTCAACAGCTAGCTGCTTCTGTTGGGCCCACCTGATGCAGTTTTACTTCAACATAGCACAATGTTAATTGCCCAGATTCTGGAGTCAGGCATACCTGGACTTGACTCCCTGCTCCTCCATATTTTTCTTGTGAGACCTAGGCAGTTATATTTATCTGAAGCTCATTTTAGTCATCCATAAAACAAGAATAATGGTAGGAGTACATCATAGGGTTGTTGTGAGAATTAGCATATAAAGTGCTTAGCACAGTGCCTCGTACATAATAAGTGCTCAATAAATGTTAGCCAAAACAATTCCTCTGCAATTCTTTCAAAGTTCTATGAATAAGATGGCCATCTGCCTTTATCCTTTGGCAAATTAATTTAATTTTCTTCCATGAAGTAGAATACCGAATCATAAGAGCTCGTGAGTACCTGTGATTCAAACCTCAATTTGGAGGGAAATATTTATTTCACCTGCAGTCACCTCTTTTGCTTACTCCCATACCAACCCATCAAACTAGATGATAATGTAAGCCCACTTCTTTAAAATTTCACAAAAGAGTGAAAACCAATCACAGCAAGTAGCTGCACACTGGGCACTTTTAGAGAATTATTAAGTAATTTAGTAGTCACCTTACTGCCACTCAGAATCAGCCAGGTGCTCAGTTCATGTATCAGATATTTTAGAGAATGCTCAATAGACATGTTACCTATTTTAAGTTAGAGTTCTGCTCATAAATGCCTGCATGACTCAGAATCTAAGTCATAGATCTTAGATCCATGTCTTAGTCCATCCCTTCTCCCATTAGCCTTTGTAGGGGGTTGATGCTGCAATTGTTCATTTGACTATTATTTCTGTGCCTTGAGTCAAAACCACTCTGAAGGACAATTTCCATGATTCCATTTAGAGAGAGAGAGAGAGAGAGTGTGTGTGTGTGTGTGTGTATACACACATATGGATGCATGAAAGGATGGTCACCAAAATATTAATGGTGATTATCTTAATTTAGTACAATTTTGGGTGATGTTTTGCTCTCCTGTTGTGCTTTTATGTGTTGATTTTTTTTGTAACTGTAATTACTTAATCTTTTTAAAGACCCTTTTAATTATAGGGGATAAAAAAAGATAATAGCCAGGAATTCCCTGGAGGTCCAATGGTTAGCACTCTGCACTTCCACTGCCAGGGTCTTGGGTTCGATCCTTGGTCTGGGAACTAAGATCCCACAAGCCGTGCAGTGCAGCCAAAAAAAAAAAAAGATAGCCACTCTTACTCAATGTCTCTTTCCCAAAAATGTTGATGAAAAATTCCTGTGTGATTTTAATTCCGGAGAAAAGTTTATTTTAGCAAATAAATTCATAATTATTCTTCATTAATGAAGTCTTTGAAATCTATCTTACCTTTTCACTTTTACTAAAAAATTACAATCAAAGTGAGATTGCCTTTTCAATTTAATTGCTCTGTTTCAATTTTCTGGGTAACCTCATCCATTTGTAAGATAGTCTTCTGTATAAATAGATTCTGTCTTTTCACATTTTAATGATTTGTCTGGAAATTAGTAGTAAATTCCACCTTATGCTTTCTACCTACTGTTATAGTTTACTTTTCTGACAGTGTTACACTGATTGTATTGTGATGTCAATAAGACCTTGACCCAGTCTAGTCACTGGTGAAACCCTGTGGGCAAGATAAAGCAGTACTGGCCATATATAAAGGCAGGGCTGCGGAACCCAGGCAGGTCCAGGCCTCCATGGGTTGCTGTTCCACTAGGGGTGAAAGCACTCTGCCTCCCTCACTATGCTCTGTGTGTTCACTCAGGGCCTAACTCAGAGATCAATGAAAAGTCCAAGTATCTAGGGTCACCCCCTTCTATCGTGATGAAATACTATTTATGTCAGTACTCAACCATGACTACAAACAAATCTAGTGAATTTTGAGACTTTGCAAATTTAAACAGGATAGTAGTCAAAGAGACAAATAAATGTAAGTTAAATATATTTTTACATATTAGCTTCCCTAACATTTGTTGTACTTAAGTAAGCAACATTATTGAACTTCAGTTCCCAAAGGAGGTTTTCTGCTCTACTTCATTATTCAAGTAAACCTTGTTAAATCCCAACATTTACCAGCTTACATTTATATAAATCCATTTTTCCCTCAACATAAAAAAAGTAAATATTTATTTGAAAAATAATATTTGTTTTTATTGGAGGAACAAGTTATAAGATATGTGGATGATATAGGAGAGATTTTGAGTCAAATGGGAGGTTCAGCTAGGTATTCTCTACAGCCCTTTCTTAGTTCCTGGATTCTGTTGCATAGAAATCATGTTCTGAGATTTGCAGAGGATTGTAGCCCAGGCATTCAAGATTCAAAACAGTCTCAGGAGGAGGAAATGAATCTGATGTAGTTAACTTGATGAAATAACTGGAACAAATATGAAATCCTGTAGCATAACTGAAGACCAAGAAGCCCTAGCTCTGCGGCAGGTCGTTGGGCTTCAGTTGTCCACACCAGTGTTCCTCCTGAGCTGTCCTCCTCTGAGGTGTAGTGGTAGAAATTTATAAGCCAGGTCAAAGGAATTGATGTTTCTATTTTACTCTCTACTCAGTATTTCTGAATTGTTTTGCTTGGACTCTTTAAGAGGAACGTTGACATATTTCAGTATGAAAGAGTCTGAAAACTTAATCATTTCTATCTTAGGGATGCTTACCTTAGAGGAGACTGGGGTGGTGTAAGAGGTGTCCCCAGGTATTTGGAGGACTGCCAAAGATGAGAACAGCTACTGTTTATTGCGTGCCTACCAAGAACTTACTCCTGTTTTGGGCTCTGTTACTACCCACATTGCCCCATTTAATACTCATAATGGTCCCGTGGTGACTAACCAGTGCATACAGAGGGTGATACTTACTGTGTAGCTCTGGAGATATCTACAGGGAGGTAGATTTCCATTTCATGTAAGAAAGAACTTCCTGCCAGTCAGAATTGTCCATCCATGCCATGGGCTGTGTTGAAAGCTAATGAGCCTGCTGGGACCTGCTTATTCAGACAGAAGTTACAAGGCTGAAGCTGTTTGGAGGCAGATCCTGAGTCAGGTAGAAGTTCTAAGACTCCTTCTAGTTCTCAGAGTTCCTCTTGAATTGTCTGTCCTAAATGGTCCCTTCCTAGGAGAGATCAGAGCCCAAGGAGAGGGGTTGGGGTCTCTGCTGGCTGCCTCTTTTAGAACCTTCAGGGTCAAAAGCAGTGTTTTTTTTGTTTGTTTGTTTTTAACTTATTTATTTATTTTTGGCTAAGTTGGGTCTTTGTTGCTGCACGCCAGCTTTCTCTAGTTGTGGTGAGTGGGGGCTACTCTTCGTTGCGGTGTGCGGGCTTCTCACTGCGGTGACTTCTCTTGTTGTGGAGCACGGGCTCTAGGTGTGCGGGCTTCAGTAGTTGTGGCTCGCGGGCTCTAGAGCGCATGCTCAGCAGTTGTAGCGCTCGGGCGTAGTTGCTCCGCTGCATGTGGGATCTTCCCGGACCAGGGCTCGAACCCGTGTCCCCTGCATTGACAGGTGGATTCTTAACCACTGCGCCACCAGGGAAGCCCAAAAGCAATGTTTTTAAAACTTTTTTTTAACCATCTCCTACTGTAAGAAATACATTTTATATTTTGACCCAGTGCTCCCACATGTATAACTGAAGCAGAAGTTCCACAGACATTTTCCTTACTACATACAGTATTCTCTGATCTAGTCTTCTCTGTGCTTTTTTGTTGTGTTGTTGTTAATGTTGGTCATGAACTCCTGCATTGATTTTATGATCCATTAATAGGTTACAGCCTCCAGTTTGAGAAACACTGATCTAAAGAATTTTGAATTTTTAGTTTTCAACCTAAAAACTTTTGCTCACGCTAGCACACATCTCTGATTGTTTATTTTCCTGAGACAGCCTTTTTTGTAACAATACCAGCAAAGATTTGCCCCCAGTTTGATCATGAATACTCTTCTTTGTCTTAGTATTTAGTTCTCCTTTTAGCCACTCTGAGCCTGAGATATATATACAGAGGAGTAACCTGAAGCCCAGAGGGACTGAGTGACCCCCAAGAAATGCCATAGGAAGAAGGGCATGGGATTCAAGCCCAGTATTTCTGGTTCCAGCTCTTTCCTTTACACTGCTTGTCTTTGACTACTCCGGAGAGCCATTTAAGGGCTCCAAATAATGCGGTTGAAAAAGATAAATTTGGTTTTCTAAAAACATGGTGACAAAAAGAAGATTACAGCAGCAGAAGCTTTGACTGGACTTCTGTCCTGTCTTTGACAGTGGTCAGTCTTTCATTTTTCAGAAGTGCCTTTAATGTTTGGCTGCATAGTTGTTTATAATTTCTTAGGCAGCAAAAAAAAGTAAGCTTAAAAATCTTTATTTGCCCATTAAAAGTCCTATATCCAGTTTTTCAGAGGAAATGTTATAAAAACAATGTGTTGTCTTAAATATGAACTACAAAAAACAAGTGTAGAGCCCTGTTTGCAGTTTCTATGAATGGCCTTCATACCCAGCCTTTCATTCATTAGGCACCATCTCCCCAGTGCTTGAGGCACCAGGCTTTACCCTGCAGGAGCCCTGGGGAAAGGGAAGGGGGCTGCACTGCTCAGTGCTCTGCACTGCGGTGCTGGTTGAAGTGACGGAGGAGCCAGGGAGTGCCTGCGGACCCAGCACAAGATGACAGGAGTGTCACACAGACACAGGGGAACTGCCGCTTTTGCCCTGAGGGAGTTGAAAAAGGCTTCCTGGAGGGGGTGACTTAGAAACCAGGCCAGGCATAATTAAAGCACAAGGTGAGAAAAAGCAGAGCAGGTTCAGCGAGTTGTGTGGTTTGACGTGTCTGCTGTAGGTGGTGGCGACGGTAGGCAGACTACAGAATTTGGACTGGTTTTTTGTAACCAGCAGGTGATATCTAAGGCTTTTCAGCAAAAAGAAAATTGCTGATGGCTGAGAAGTTGCTTTCATGGTAGAGACTGGAAGCAAGAAGGTAGGTTAGGTGAAAATACAGAGCTGAAGGAGAAAGTCAGTATGATGGGGAGGAGATAAAACAGGAGATGCTGGAGAGTTGTATGTTGACCAAAGATTAAGAGGTTTGAAGTATGGGTCTGGAATTCTGCCGGGAAAAAAGAGAGCAGAATTGAAGATATGATGTGGGAACCTTAGAAATGAACCAGACTCTATAAGGGTTCAGGAACTAGGGCAGTCCCACAGTGCCAGGCTGCAGACGGGGCAGCATTAGCCTGAGGGTAATGCAGGAAACTTCCAAAGATGTCAGGTACCTTCAGGCACCTGATTTAGGGACACACACACACACACACATACACACACGCATGCACATAAAATCTGGGGAATTCCTGTAAGAAAGCCTTACATCCCTGGGAGTCTGTACTCCTCAAAGCTTACTTCAAAATAAATAATGACATGTTTGTTTGAGGTATAAAGCAGGAGCATATTGTAAAGACAGCAGCTACAGATTTCAGGGCACTCAGCATTTAGAACATGTGTTCAAACCAGGAAAAGTTGTAAATTGTACGACAGTTGTCCCTGCATTTTTAAACAAAATGCTGTTAGCCTGTACTTTTCCCTGCCTTCCTTTTCGAAGTACTAACACACTTTTAAGTGACTGAGCCACTTGACCTCAGATCTACAGCTGCTGAGTTCAGGAAAATGCTAGTGACTTACTGGCGTTACCAAATTGGTCTGGGAAATACTTGGGGACAACCCCAGGCCACCATTCAGTTAGGATTACTTTCTCTGTTATTTTAAAACATTGACAACTACCCGTTAACTAATTCTTGACCTCTCTTTTTTCCTTTTATTCCATAGGGTAGAATGGTTTTGAAGAAGGAAAAGAATGCTTTCTGACTGATTGCCTTGAAGGAAAAAAGAACCTATTTTTGTGCATCATTTACCAATCATGCCACACAAGCATTTATTTTTAGTACATTTTATTTTTTCATAAAATTGCTAATGCCAAAGCTTTGTATTAAAATAAATAAATAATAAAATTAAAAGACTGTGTTGTTGAGTGTTATTCACCCACTTGTGTTTGGAAGGCTGATTTGGAGATCACATGCCCAAATTTCATTTGTGTGTGTTTCAGATGCAGAATGTGCTCATACTCCCCAGGGGAGGAACAGTGATGCTGTTTCTTTTGGTCTTTTCACATTGGCTCCTGTTGTGCCCAGATAGGACCCAAGTGTGGGGACATCCTGTGTGGTGATGCCCCCTCGGGCCCTGAACTGAGTTGCTCCATTTTATTTTCTTCAAGGTCGCCATTCACTCTCTGATAATTTCTTGTTTCTTTGTTGGTGGTTGATCTGACTCCTCTAGAACGTCAGCTCCACAGCCGCAGGGACATTTAACTGTGTCACTTGCCACTGTATCTCTGGTACCTAGTAGAGTGCTTTGCACATAGTAAGTGCTCAATAAATATTTGGTGGGATGAAAGCGTGAGTGTACGAAAAATTTTCCAAAATACATAACTGATTAGTAATAAATTATATCTGTCCGAGATTTTTTTTTACGTAGTTTGTACTGTATTCTTTTAAAAACCGTGAATTCTGAAGTTGGATGAGAGCAATTTTACATGTATAAATGAAATTTTTTTGCATTACTTGTGAGGAAGATGTTGAAATATTTTATGTTATATGAATCTTATGCTTGAAGGGATTATCAGTATGTGTAAATGTGCCCAACCTTCCACCTCAGCATACCTGAGAGTTGAGAATATTCCCCCTAGTAGTAATAGGTCCACTACAGCAGTCATACTCAAATCAGTAGGGGGTTGAAGATTCTTTTTTTTATTGAGATATAATTCACATACCATGAAATTTACCCTTTTAAAGGGTAAAGCCACTGCAGTGGTTTCTAGTATGTTCACAAGGTCGTACAACCATCACAACTGTCTAATTCCAGAACGTTTTTGTCATCCCAGAAAGAAGCCTCATAGCCATTAACAGTAACCTCTCACCCCTGCCAGCCCAGAAACCACTAATCTACTCTATGTCTCTATGGATTTGCCTGTTCAGGACATTTTGTATAACTAGAATCATACAATATGTGGCCTTTTGTGTTTGGCTTCTTTCACTTAGTATAGTGTTTTCAAAATTCATCCAGTTGTAGCATGTATCAGTACTTTGTTCTTTTTTGTAGCTGAATAATAGTCCATTGTATGGATATGTGCTGCATTTTTTTCATCCATCCGTTGATGGACATTTGGGTCGTTTCCACATTTTGGCTTTTATGAATAATGCTTCTATGTACATTTGTATACAAATTTTTGTGTGAACATATCTTTTTAATTCTCTTGGGTATATCCCTAGGAGTAGAATTGCTGGGGTATATGTTAACTCTAAGTTTAACTTGTTGAAAAACTACCAAACTGTTCGCCAAGCATCTGTACAATTTCACATTCCTACCAGCAATGTACAAGGGTTCCAGTTTCTCTACATCCTCACCAGTGCGTATTATTTTCCTTTTTCTAAAAAATTATAGCCATATCTAGTGGGTGTGAAGTGGCACCTCACTGTAGTTTTGATTTGCATTTGCCTAGTGACTAATGACGTTTAACATCTTTTCATGTGCTTGTTGGCTACTTGAATGTCTTCTTTGGAGAAATGTCTATTTAAGTCCTTCGCCCATTTTTAATTGGATTATTTGTCTTTTTGTTACTGAGTTGTAAGAGTTCTTTATACATTCCAGATACTAGGCCCTTATCAAATATATGATTTGCGAATATTTTCTCCTATAAGTTCTCTATTTACTTTCTTGATAGAATCTTTTGAAGGACAAGTTTTTTTGTTTTGGGGTTTTTTGGGGGGGAGTCCAATTTGTCTATTTTTTCTTTGGGTTGTGTTTTAGGAGTCATATCTAAGAAACCATTGCCTAATTCAAGGTCACAAAAACTTTCAAGAGTTTTATAGTTTTAGCTCTTATATTTAGTTCTCGCATCCATTTTGAGTTAATATATGTATATGATGTGAGGTAGAGGTCCAACTTCATTTTTTTTTTTGCATGTTGGATATTTGTCTCAGTACCATTTGTTAAAGAGATTATTCTTTCTTCCCCAGATGAATGGTCTTGGCACTCTTGTCAAAAGGCAGTTAGGCATAATATATGAGTTTATTTCTAGACTCTCAGTTCTATTTTATTGGTCCCTATTCTGTCCTTGTGCCAGTATCACATGGTATTGATTACTATTACTTTGTAGTAAGTTTGAAATTGGGAAGTGTGAGTTCTCCAGCTTTTTCACGATTGTTTTGGCTATTCAAGGTCCCTTGCATTTCCATATGAATTTTAGGATCAGTTTTTAATCTCTGCAAAAAAAGCCCCCTGGGATTTTGATAGGGATTACCTTGAATTTGCAAGTCATTTTAGGTAGTAGAGTCATCTTAACAATATTAAGTCTTCCAATCCATAAACAGGAGATGCCTTCCTATTTATTTATTTAATTTCTACAGAAATGTGATTGATTTTTGTACATTGATCTTTTATCCTCGCAACCTTGCTGCACTCATTTACTAGCGCTAATAGTTTTTTAGTGGATGCCTTAGAATTTTCTATATACGAGATCATGTCATCTGCAAATAGAGATAGTTTTACTTCTTCCTTTCCAGTCAGGCTGCCTTTTATTTCATTTTCTTAATTGCCCCTGGCTAGAGCCTTCATTCATAGAATGTTGAATAGAAGTGGTACAAGCAGACATCCATGTCTTGTTCCTGATCTTGAGGGAAAAGCTTTTAGTCTATCACTGTTGAGTATGATGTTAGCTGTGGGATTTTCACTGATGTCCTTTTATCAGGTTGAAAAGTTCCCTTTTGCTTCTAGCTTGTTGAGTGTTTTTATCATAAACGAGTTTGGGTTCTGTCAGATGCTTTTTCTGTGCCTGTTGAGATGATCGTGTGGGTTTTGTCTTTTATTAATATGGTATATTATATTAATTGATTTTCATATGTTGAACCAACCTTACATTCCTGAGATAAATCCCAATTGGTCATAATAGGATTATGTTTTTCTATGTTTCAGGATTCAGTTTGCTAGTATTTTGCTGAGGATTTTTATATCTATATTCAATGAGGAATATTGGTCTGTAATTGTCCTGTGATGTCTTTCTCTGACTTGGTATCAGTGTAATGCTAGCCTCATATAATGAATTATGAAGTGTTTCCTTCTCTTCTGTTTTTTGAAAGCGTTTGAGAGGAATTGGTGTTAATTCTTAATTGGTAGAATCCACCAATAAAGCCACCTGGTCGTGGTCTTTTCTTTGTGGGAAGTTTTTTGATTACTGATTTACTCTCTTACTTCTTATAGGCCTATTCAGGTTTTCTATTTCTAGTTAAGTCAATTTCAGTAATTTGTCTCTCTCTAGGAATTTGTCCATTTCATCTAGGTTGTCACATTTGTTGGCATACAGTTGTCCATAAGATTCCCTTATAATCCTTTTTGTTTCTTCAATGTCAGTAGTAATGTGCCCTCTTTCATTCCTGGTTTTAGTAATTTGAGTTCTTTTTTGCCTGGTCAAAGATATATGCACCTAACGCTTATCCATGGTTTAGCTAGTTATGCCTTGCTAAAGGTTTGTAAATTTTGATCTTTTCAAGGAACCAACTTTTGGTTTTATTGCTTTGTCTATTTTTCTATTCTCTACTTTATTAATTTTCACTCACATCTTTATTATTTTCTCCCTTCTTCTTGCTTTGGGTCTCATTTTTTTCTTAAGGTAGAAAATTATGTTATAGATTTCAGATCTTTCTTTTTTAATATAAGCATTTACAGCTATAAATTTCTCTGTAAGCACAATTTCACCCATCCATAATTTTGGTATGTTTTGGTTTTTATATCATTCATCTTAAGAGTATTTTCTAGTTTCTGCTGTGATTTTCCTTTCGATCCATTGGTTGTTTAAATCCCACGTATTTGTGAATTTCCTTCTGTTATAGAGTTCTAACTTCTTTCCATTGTGGTTGGAGAACATACTTTGTATGATTTCAGTCATTTTACGTATACTGAGGCTTGTTTTATAACCTAACATATGGTCTATCCTGGAGAATGTTCCATGTGCAGTTGAGAAGAATATATAGATTGCTGTTTCTGGGTGGAGTGCTCTATAGGTCTAGTTGGTTAATAGTGTTATTTAAATCTTCTCTTTCCTTCTTTGTCTTCTATCTAGTGTTCTATCCATTATTGAAAGTAAAGTATTGAAGCCTCCAATGACTATTGTTGAATTGTCTATTTCTCCCTTTGATTATGTCTGTTTTTGCTTCATGTGTTTGGAGGCTCTCTTGTTAAGTGCATATGGGGTTAAAGGATTTTTAAAAGTTGCACAGGTTATTCATTACATCATTATTCATTGAGATTCACTGGTTCAGTGGTCCTCCTGATATTTCCAGCCAACTCTGAGTGCTAGAGAGTTAAGCTCAGTGTGTTTGATCTTACCCTCTAGAATGGGTTCTGTTGCCTTGACATTCTCCTTAATACCTACAAAATGTTTTTCACTTAGTAGTATTTTCATCAATTAATAGTATAGTTCCTCCCCACCTACCTTTATCCAGTGGAAATCAAATCAGTTGTTCCCTCTCCTCTATTTCCCATTTATGGTGAATTGTTATTTTCCTTCATCAACAGTCAGGAGATGTAGGACTATTTAAAGGCAATGTTACTGTTTCTATTACTGTACTTTCACCCTTTTCACATTATTTCAAGTCCTAGCAGAGAGTAAGACTAAAAAAAGTAGGTGCTGTTCAGGCCAAATACAGACTTTTTACAAAAGCTAAGAAATAAAATGAGTGAATTACTAGAATAGGGCTTTCCATTAATCTTAGGGAAGATTTGCATCATCCACTGAAATTTGAACCTGCTGTTTTGTGGCTTTGAGATTGAACTGACATCATCAAGTTTTTACATCTCAATTATTTCATGGTCTCAGTGCTCTTTAAAGTGTGGGATTTGTTCCTTAGAACCAAAGTTAGAATTAGCATCAAAATACAGTTGCTTATTTCTTCATGGGCATGGTGCTATCAACTAAGAAATCAGCTTTATGAATTGAAGCAATGTATGAAATTGAATAATTTCTTGTTTACTATTTTAAAAATTATTGAGTGATCAGAAATTAGTCTGGAACAGATGTGATATTTCAGAGTTTTTAAACCCTTCTTGGACAAACTTTTGTAATGCATGAGGCATAGGTTGTTTTGTTTTGTTTTTTACACACACACACATAGTATTATTCAAGAGTATTTTATTTCAAGGAAGCCTCAGTGTTTACAATAGACCAAAAGTTGGTAAGAATTTAGTCCAGAGAGCCTCCAACAGGAATGCAGCTTACCTGATCCTGCCTGGCAACTTCAGACCTGAAGAAATTAAATCTGATTTCTCTTTAGCCAGCTGGGTTGTAACTTTAGGCTTTTTAATAGTTGAGAAAAGATCCTGAAGGTTCCTTGACTTTTTATCTACCAAATTATTTGGTTATGCTAAATTCCTTATCAAGGCAGTTTAAGAATAGAACTTAATGGCAACAGATAATACAAAGAATCCAGTTGAAATAGAAACTGCCATTCTAGATCTCTGCTGTGAAACTGGGCAGGAGAAAACTTAACTATAGCTAGCAGTTCAGATCACAGGATGTGCCAGACACCATGCTGAGTGTTTTATATACATTATAATTTTCATCTTGGCAGCATCCCAATGAGAGAAGTTATAGCTCTTCTCTTACAAATTAAGAAATTGAGGCTTAGAGAAGGTCAAGTAACTTGGCCAAGATGACTCACCTATTAAGTGGCAAAGTCAGAAATGAGACCCTGGCAGCCCAGGGTCATTGTTCCTAACTGCTGGCCACCCTTCATCCATGAGACAGTTGGGCCAGTATTTGTTAGGTTGTGCACAGTTCTTGTACTTGAGGAATTCAGAGTCTCGGGAGAAAAACAGGAAAATAAACAGAGGGAACTATTTGAGGGGAAAGCTTTATATATGCACACATATTATATGTATATATATATACACACACACACACAAATATATAGTGTATGTGTTTATTTGTTTTATATATAGTGTGTGTGTATCACAGAAAAATGGACAGAGTATATACACAACACACTATGTTTTTAAAGTTAATGAATAACCACAATAATAATAGCTAACCTATAGTGCTTACTATGTGATAGGCACTCTTCTAAACATTTTGCATATATTAACTCATTTAATCCTTGCAACAATCCTATTATTAACCCCGTTTTACAGATGAGGAAACAAGTTGAGAGAAATCCAATAACTTGCCAAGGTTAAAGTGCTAGTAAGTAGCTGCAGCTAGACTCCAGTGCAGATAGCCTGGCTCCGGTGTCTGTGTTCTAACCCCCTTTCTGTTTTGTCTCTTAGAGAAGCTTGCCAAGTGGAAGGTAGGTTATAGGGCATGCTGACCACTGGACCCATGTGTGCAAAGCATAATAGTAGGAAAGTCTGAGAAGTGTGATGGGCTTGGATTTAGGACACAAGCAGGGCTGATGAGAAGAGTTTTTCTAGAGCTAGAGATGGTGATGCTCTGCACAAAGCATGGGCTTTCCAGTGGGGAGCCATGAAGAGGCTCGTGCATTTTGGCAGGTATGAATTAGATGCAGACTGGCTCCTGAAATTAAAATACTGGGATCACCTGACGCTCCTTGGTGGTCTAGTGGTTAGGATTCGGCGCTCTCATAAAATACTGGGATCACTAAAGAAAGCAGGTAGAGGTGCTGGTTTAGAACATTACAGCTTAGAAGCTATCCTAAACAAGCCAGCAGGTAAGAAATGGGATGAAAACAGTTGGGTCAGTGACAAGGGGAAGATTCTAGAAATCTTACTCCGTAAGTAAGGAGACCTCTAGGAAGAATTCACTCAGTGCAGCAGAGCTTTATGAGTGCATTTATGCCCACTCAGAGTACAGCTCAGAGAGAAGTTTTGAAATTGTCTTGGGGAAATACTTTCTTTACTGAGGAGTCAAAAAGCAGGTATAAATAACAGGAGCTAGGGCAGCAGCTAAACCTGAGTTTGAGCTGAGCATAAGAAAGGGTAATGGCAAACCCAGGTGATGAAAAGATGCCCAAGATGGGTGTGCTATATTGGTGGCAACAGCCTGGCCATTCTTTGATGAGGCTTCAAAAAACTGAGAAGAAATCTAGTAAATCTTAAAATTATCCAGTTCCTTTTTCATGAAAGTTCCTTTTGAGGAAAGTGTCAGTTGGTCTTTCCTAATCAAGGGGAAAGGGGTTTTCTCACCCTGGGTGAGGAAGCTGAGGCACCATTGCCCTCTGCCTTAAGGGGGTGCCTCTTCCTGCTCAGGCTGCCCCAAAGCTCAGGGCGAAGTTGGGCACTTGGCCAGAGGTGGACCTGACCTGACCCTTCCTCTAGGAGGCTTCTTGCCTCATGACCTCCAAACACACACGCTACCACACGTGACTAATACAAGAACAGCCTACACACGTGGACAACGAAGAATCGTTCAGAATTCAAGGCACAAATGACTTAATTTCTCTTCTGTCCCAGAAAAGGAGTTCTCCAGGGTTTTGCTTTTGGTCACAGGCATATCATAACTATAGGGTAGGGAAGTTGTGTCTTAGCAGGTAGGGGTAGTTTATAAAGGCAAAAGACAAAGTGTAGCCCAAATTACATTTGAAAAATCCCTCAAATCCCAGTGAAATGCTGACAGGAGGTATACAGGAGACTGCAACTTACTGAAGAAACGTCAGAGTCATATACTCCTGTCACTCCTGGTATGGGGTGACAGGCAGACTCACCCCCACTATTTAAATGTTCTCTCTCTCACCCTCCTCTTCCGCCTTTCTCTCCTGGCATTTATTGTTGAGTGGATATAAATGTACATTGAAACTCAGGCTCCCACTCTCTAAACCGGGCTGGAATCCTATTCCACAGAAGTATTAATGTGCAGCCTAAGACAGACATAAAAGTTCACAGCAGCAGAGCATAGTATTTAGGTTCCTGTCAAGGCCAGCACTGCTAAGCTTTGGGAGAAGCAAACTGAATTTTTATTGACCCTCTGAGTACTTCACCTACACAGCCAGCTAAGTTAACTGAAACACACAAAGCAGCATCTCTTTGGTGCTGTAGACCGAAGTGATCCACACATTCGAACGTGTAGTCAGGCGACAGAGGTATGAGTCCCAGACCAGGCCCTTCCTGACTGGGTCAGTCACTTACCCTCTCGCAGCCTCAGTTTCTCAGCAGTGGAATGAAAGTTACAATAATAGCCACACAGGGCTGTGAGAAATAGATGATTTGTGAAGGTGCCTGGCATATAGTGTTACCCAATAATGTTTGTTTCTTCCTTCCTTGTATGGAAAGATGGACTGACCTATAAAAGTCCTTCCTAGTGTTGATAATAGGAAAGCCTTGCTCAGGCATCCTTCGGACCAGGAAAGGCTCCACATTGCTGAGGTTTTACGACTGGTCTTCTATTCCATGCCTGGGTCCATTAGGCACCACTACCTCTCCCTCATGTCTACCCATGCTCATCTTCATCAAGGAACAGGGGTCCTGGGTCCAGGTGAGAATTCATGAAGCCCTTTGAAAGGTCTCTTGGAAAATCTGTCTCACCTCCAACCACGATCCCTGTTTTACATGAGGAAAGCTTTATGTGAAAATTCTGGTCATTTATCACTTTTCAACAGGTGCAGCCACCATTAAACCTAAAGCTTTGCTGCTTGTGAGCAAATATTTGCATCTGATCTAGAAATGGGGCCCACAGGCTAGAAATGATGCAAAGAAAATAGGAGGAAAGGGGACTAGGAAGGGGGGTGTAGTAGCCCCCATTCACAGAGCCAAGCACCATCACCCCTGGAGCCTTACTCCAAGTGAACTCTTGATTCCTCAGGATAAAGAAGACTTGAGCATTGTCTAATTTCTTTAAGAAGACACAAGATAAAGATTTGTAGATTACACTGTTACCTTAATTATAGGAATGCGAGGTTTCCATAGTGAAAGTAATTCTTAAAATTTGCCAGGTCCTTTAGTTATTTAGCTGGCTCTATTACAGCACTGAGTGCTGAAAACTTGTGTCTTCACTTATGTTCTAGTTTTTAAATTTCTTGAAAAGAAAGAAGTAGTAGCAACATTGTATTTTTTTTTTAATTTTTTTAAAAATTTATTTATTTTATATTTTTGGCTGCATTGGGTTTTCATTGCTGCGCGCGGGCTTTCTCTAGTTGCAGCGAGCAGGGGCTACTCTTCGTTGTGGTGTGTAGGCTTCTCATTGCAGTGGCTTCTCTTGTTGCAGAGCACGGGCTCTAGGCACACGGGCTTCAGTAGTTGTGGCACGCAGGCTCAGTAGTTGTGGCGTGCAGGCTCAGTAGTTGTGGTGCACGGGCTTAGTTGCTCCGCGACATGTGGGATCTTCCCGGACCAGGGCTCAAACCCGTGTCCCCTGCATTGGCAGGCGGATTCTTAACCACTGCGCCACCAGGGAAGCCCAACACTGTATTTTTTAAATCCAAGTTGTTACCAGGACCTTTGTAAAGTCCTTGGGAAGTTTTTGAAGTTTAATTAAATTTTGATTGCCTCAGAAAAAGTATACCTTCTTATTTACTATTGCCATTTCTTATGCAGCATAAGAAACAAATCAGTTAATGGTGTTGCAACTAGGGAGTTTTAAGTTATCGTTAAATGTTTTTTGCAGTTTGATCATAACTGTAATCCAAGTTACTTATGTTTTAAGAGTACAAAACTGAAAGATAACTTAGTTTTGGATTCAGATTTACCAGGATTCAACTTCTAGCTTTATGATTTTGAGCAAGTTTTTTAATCTTTCTGAGCCTTAGTTTCCTCCCTGTGAAATAAAAATAACTTTTCTATCTTATGGGACTGTTGTGAAATTGTATATAAATGTTAAGTTTTTCTGGGACTTCCCTGGTAGTCCAGTGGCTAAGACTCTGCGCTCCCAATGCAGGGGGCCCAGGTTCAATCCCTGGTCAGGGAACTAGATCCCACATGCTGCAACTAAGAGTTTGCATGCCACAGCTAAAAACCCACATGTCACAACGAAGATCCTGCACTCGGCGACGAAGATCCCGCATGCTGCAACTAGGACCCAATGCAGCCAAATAAATAAATAAATAGATAGATAGATAGAACACCCTTATCAGATATATGATTTGCAAAGAGTTTCTTTCATTCTTTAAGTTGTCTATTCACTTTCTTGATAGTGTCTTTCAAGCACAAATTTTTAATTTTGATGGAGTCTTTCTTTTCTTTCATTGTGTTTTTAGGTGTCATATCTGAGAGACCATTGCCAATTCAAAGTCACAAAAACTTCAAGAGTTTTGTAGTTTTAGCTCTTATGTTTAGATCTTCATCCATTTTGAGTCAGCATATGTATGTGATGTGAGGTAGAGATCCAAATTCTTTTGCATGTAGATATCCATTTGTCCCAATACCATTTGTTGAAGAGATTATTCTTTTTTCCCTGTTGAATAGTCTTGGTACCCTTGTCAAAATTCAGTTGAGCATAATATATGAGTTTATTCATGGACTCTCAATTCTATTTTATTGACTCTATGTCTGTCCTTGTGCCAGGATCACATGGTATTGATTACTGTTGCTTTGTAGTAAGTTTGAAATTGGGAAGTGTGAGTCCTCCAACTCTGTTTTTCCTTCTTCAATATGAAATATATTACTTTCTTAATTTTAATTTTATTGGAGTATAGTTGATTTACAATGTTGTGTTAGTTTCAGGTGTACAGCAAAGTGATTCAGTTATACATATAATATATTCATTCTTCTTTAGATTCTTTTCTCTTATAGGTTATCCCAAAACATTGAATAGAGTTCCCTGTGCTATACAGTTGGGCCTTGCTGGTTATCTATCTTATATGAAATATATTACTTTTAAAGCAGCAACAGAGGACTGACAGTTGGTGTCTTGACAGAAACAATGGAAACCAGAAAACAGTGGAATGAAGTGTTAGGGGGAAAAATATGCCAACCTAAAAACCTAGGGGAAAAAATTCATCAGAAATAAAGATGAGGGGACTTCCCTGATGGTCCAGTGGTTAAGAATCCATAGTGCAATGCAGGGGACGCCGGTTCAATCCCTGGTCAGGGAACTAAGATCCCACATGCCGCAGGGCAACTAAACTCACATGCCGTAACTACAGAGCCCACTCTGGAGCCTGCGCACCACAACTAGAGAGGAGCCCACACACCGCAACAAAGAGCCCACGGGCTGCAACTAAGACCCGATACAGCCAATGAATAAATAAATAAATATTTTTTTAAAATTATGATACTCTTAAAAGTTTTTTAAAAAATAAAAATAAATTTAAAAAGATAAAGATGAAACAAGACATTTTCCAACAAACAGAAACACCGAAAGGGAGTTCTTCAGGCAGAAGAAAATTATTCCAGATAAAAACATGGAGATGCAGGAAAATTCAAGAGCAACATCAAGGGTAAATATTCAGGTAAAATGACAATCGATGTAATATAAAACACTAATAATAATGTCTTGTGGAAATTAGTTGACATTAATTGCACAAAAAGATGGGAGAGGATAAATGGAATAAAAGTACTCAAGACACTTGTATTTACAGGAATAATTAAAAACACCAATTTATATTAGATGTTAATAAATCAAAGATACATGTTGTGATCCAGGGTAACAACTAAAACAATAATGGTCTCTAGGTTAGCAAAACCACTAAAAGAATAATAAATAATATATAATAAACTTATGAGGGAGAATGGAATAATAAAGTCATCTTTAAGAAGAGTTAAAAATAAAAAGGAGGAAAATAATATGGAACAGGTCAGATAAATACAAAACAATATAATGATAAATTTAAATCCCAATGTGTCAGTAATGAATGTAAATTGATGCTTAAATCCTCAAAGATAAATATAGACTAGATTTAAAATTTATATACATATACATCAATGAATGTGTAATAGTTCTTTAATATGAGACAGAAATGTTGAAAGTAAAATGATAGAAAAATAAATACCATGTAAATATTAACCAAAAGAAAATTGTTATATAAATATAACAAAATATGCTTTAAGATAAAGAGGGACACTTCATAATGATGAAGGAGTTAATCCATCATGAAGAAAACAGTTCTAAATTTTTGTACCTAATATATCTTCAAAATATATGAAGGGAAAATTGACAGATCTAAAAGAAGACAGTTCCACTATCACAATGGGAATTTTATTTTTTTTAATTAATTTATTTTATTTATTTATTTTTGGCTGTGTTGGGTATTTGCTGCTGCACTCAGGCTTTCTCTAGTTGCGGCGAGCAGGGGCTACTCTTCATTACGGTGCACGGGATTCTCATTGCAGTGGTGTCTCTTGTTCTCTTGTTGAGCACAGGCTCTAGGCACGTGGGCTTCAGTAGTTGTGGCACACGGGCTCAGTAGTTGTGGCTCACGGGCTCTAGAGCGCAGGCTCAGTTGTTGTGGCATACAGGCTTAGTTGCTCCGCAGCATGTGGGATCTTCCCAAGCCAGGGATTAAACCGTGTCCCCTGCGTTGGCAGGCAGATTCTTAACCACTGCGCCACCACCGGGGAAGTCCCACTGGGAATTTTAAACACACCTCTTGGTAACAAGCAGAGAAATACTCATTAAGGATCTAGATTTGAACAACATAATTAATAGACAAGATGTAATTGACATATATATGGCACTCATCAACTACAGGATATATATTATTTTCAAGTGCACATAGATCATTTACTAGAATAGACCATATTCTGGGTGATAAAGCAAATGTCAACAAATATATAAGGATTGAAGTCATACAGAGTATGTTTTCTGACCACTGGAATTAAGTTAGAAATCAATAACAAAAAAATATTGGAATGATAGGAATCAAGTAATAAACTTCTAAAAAAAACCTCATGAGTCAAGAAATTGCAGTTGTAATTATAAAAAAAATTTTAATTGAATGCCAATAAAATCACAACATATCAAAACTTGTGTGATGCAGCTAAAGCCATGTTAGAGGGAAATCTGTGGCTTCAAATGCATATATTAGAACAGAAGAAAGGCTAAAAATCAGTGTTATAAGCATTCCTCTCAGTTAAAGAACAGCAAACTGAATCAAAGGAAATAATAAAGATCTTAAATTAATTTAACAGAAAACAAATATACAATAGAAAAAAAATCAACCAAGTAAAAGTTGTTTCTTTGAAAAGACTAATAAAATTGATAACCTCTGCTCATCAAGAAAAAAGACCCAAATGACCCATAAGAAGAACAAAAAAGAGGACATCAGTACAGAGCTTACATACATTAAAAATAAGAATAATAAAGTTCATAAAAGCAGAAAGTAAAATGGTAGTCACCAGGGATCAGAAGGAGGGGGGAAAAGGGAAATTGTTGTTTAATGGGTATAGATTTCAGATGTGCAAGATGAAAAAGTTATGCAGCTGTTTCACAACAATGTGAATATACTTAACACTACTCAACTATACACTTAAAAATGGTTAAGATGGCAAATTTTATGTTATGTTTTTTACTATAATAAAAAAATTAATAATAAAAGAGTATTATGACAACTTTGTGTTAAGAATCTCTGAAATTTAAATGAAAATGGACAAATTCCTTGAAAAATACTAATTACCAAAATTGACACAGAAGAAACAGGAAATCTGAATTCTCCTACATCTAAGTAATAAATTAAAGTCATAGTTTAAAATCTTCCCTCAAAGAAAAACTCTAGGGGTAGGAGATTAACAGGTACAAACTACTATGTATAAAATAAGCAAGATACAAGCATATAGTATACAGCACAGGGAATATAGCCAAATTTTATAATAACTTTAAATGGAGTATAATCTATAAAAATATTGAATTACTATGTTGTATACCTGAAACTAATGTAACATTATAGATATTATTAATGTTATAACATCAACTATACTTTAATTTTTTAAATAATTAATTAATTTTTAAAAAATTTTAAAACTCTAGGCCTAGGTGGTTTCACTGATGAATTGTTTATAATATCTAAGGAAGAAATAAAACAGTCTTACACAAATTTGTCCAGAGAATAGAAAAAGAGGAATACTTCCAAGTCCTTCACTGAGACCAGCATAACACTAACACCAAATCATGACAAAGACATTACAAAAAAGAAAATTACCAGTTAATTTACTATATGAATATAGATACAAATATTCTAAATAAAATATTAGCTAAATGAATCTGACAATATATAAGTAGGAAAAATTACAGCCAAGTTAGACTTGTTAAAAAATGCAAGGTTGAAAATCAGTGTGATTCAACACGTTAACAGAATGAAAATGAAAAGTCATATTTTTATCTTAATAGATACAGAAAAGACATTTGCTGTAATTCAGCACCCATTCTTCCTTATCTAATAGTATTTTCAAAACTACAGCAAACATCATACTTAATAATGAAATATTTAAAACTTTTCCCTATGATTGGAAATCAAGATACCTCCTGTGATTTCTCCAACATTTTATTGGCAGTCTTAGCCAATATGATAAGGCAAGAAAAAGAGATAGATGTAAGGATTGGAAAGGAAGAAATAAAACTGTCACTATTTACAAACAACATAGTAGTATATGTAAAAACTCCCAAAGACTCCACAAATCAGCTCTTAAAATGAATAAGTAAATTTAGCAACATCAATTTTCTTTCTATATGCCAACAATAAAAAATTAAAAATGAAATTTTTAAAGAGATACCATTTACAAAAGCATCAAATACTGAGGAATAAATCTAAAAGAATATGTGCAGGATTTCTACACAGAGAACTATAAAGCATTATTGAGAGAAATTAAAGATGACCGAAATAATTGAATATACCAGGTTGATAGGTTATAAGACTCAATATTATAAAGATGTTAATTCTCTCCAAATTGACCTATGGATTCACTGCAGTTTCAATCAGATCCCAGTAGGGGTGTGTGTGTGTGTGTAAAACTTGACAAGCTGATTGTAAAATTTACATGGAAATTTAAAAGACCGAAAATAACAAGACAATCTTGAAGAATGATAAAGTGGAGGAATTACCGAACTCGATATTAAGACTTTTTATAAAGGTACAGTAATTAAGATTGTGAGGTATTGATACAAGGATGGACAAATAACTTAATAGAACAGAATATGGTCCTAAAACGACCATGCATTTATGAACACTTGATTCATACAAAGGTAGCACTGTATAGTAGTGGGTATAAGGATGGTCTTTTCAATAAGTGGTGCTGCATCAACTGAATATCTATAAAGAAAGAATGAATCTTGATTCCTACTTCACACCATACTCAAAAATGAATTTGAAGTGGAGCATAGACCTAAATATGAATGGTAGAACAATGAAGCTTCTGAAAGATAAAATAGAATATCTTCAAAACCTTGGGATAGGCAGTTTCTTAAACAGGACTCAAAAGAGCACTAACCATAAAATAAGAGATAGATAAATTGGTCCACACTAAAAGTAAGAAATTCTGTTCATCACAATACACTATTTTAGAAGAAAACCTATAGTACTTATAGCAAAGTAATAAGTAATACTTATATATTACTTACATAATGTCATAAGTATTACTGATGACAAAGGACTCATACTAAGAATAAAGAAGGAAAAGACTGACAACCTGATAGAAAAATGAGCAAAAGAAATACACGTTTCAGGATGAGCAAGATGTACAAATAGCCTAAAAACATATAAAAAAGTGCTCATCCTTTTTAGTCATCAGGGGATGTAAGTTAAAACCACAATGAAATACCATTATATACCCACCAGAAGTGCAAAAATTTTAAAGTCAGAAAATATCAAGAATTAGTGTAGATATAGAACAACTGGAATTCTTATCCACTGGCGGGGGTAAAAATTGGTACAGCCACTTTGGAAAACTGCCAGTATCTGCCAAAACTGCCAGTATATGCATACCCTAAGACCCAGCAATTTCATCCCTAGTTTACCTACGAGAATTGCATACACATGTACAAAAAAGAAACACAAGAATATTCCTAACAGCAATATTCATAATAGCTCCAAAATGGAAACAAAGCAAACGTCCATCAATAGAAGATTGGATAAATAAATTGTGGGGTAGTCGTACGATGGAATATCATGCAGCAGTGAAAATGAACAAACTACTGCTATATTCAATGACATGGATGAATGTCACAACATAATATTGTCTGAAAGAATCCAGACACAAAAGAAGATATACTCTGTTTCTATTTATGTAAAATTGAAAATAGACAAAACTAAACCATGGTCTGAAAAGTCTGGATTGTGGTTTCCTTTGGAGGAGAAGAGAGGGCCTAGTGACTGGGATCAATAGAGGTCCTTGTGGGGTGCTTGTAGGGTTCTAGTTCTTGATCCAGTGATTTCATGGGTGTGTTCTCTTTGTAAAAATTCACTGAGCTGTATACTTATACTTTGTGCACATCTGTATATAGGTTATACCTCAAGAGTTTACTTAATAACATTATGTAGCCAATAACAAAAATAATAATAATCAGTTAATCAGTAAATAGGATGTTTCCAGGTGTTGAAAAATATGCTGTGCTTTCTTGGCAAAGCCAGCATCATGCCTTTCTCTGAAATTCAGCTGCTTGTGTGTTCCTCTCTTGATATTATATTTTTCTCAAGTAAACTGGTTAATAGCTGGGTAGATTACTGAGTAAATTCTGACCGATTATTTATTACCAAAGATTTGGTGTCAGCTGATCAGTGCACTAACACAAAAAGTTAGGTCATTTCCGCTTCTGGCAGCTTTAGTTCTCCCTGCAGAGCAGGAAGCCTCTTCTTTTGCTGGGTTTCTTTTGTTTGTTTGGTTTGATTTTTAAATCTTTAACCCTGGGACTTCCCTGATGGCACAGTAGATAAGACTCTGAGCTCCCAATTCAGGGGGCCAGGGTTGGATCCCTGGTCAGGGAACTAGATCCCACATGCATGCTGCAACTAAGTTCACATGCCACAACTAAGGAGCCCACATGCCACAACTAAGGAGCTTGAGAGCCACAACTAAGGAGCCTTGGGGCCACAACTAAGGAGCCTGCCTGCTGCAACTAAGACCCTGTGCAACCAAATTAAAAAAAAAAAAATCTTTAACCCTTTAGCCCTGTTGGACTATGCAGATTCCTCTGAGGGTTGAGACTCAGCTGTCAGAGATCAAAGATCCCGTCTTTTACTTGGGACTCCTCTAAGAGGTCTGCTTATACAGATGGTAAGCATCTTTGAATTCATCCCAGTTTTTTAAATGCAGAAGTTTTTAATATAGGAAAGTTAAACAAGAAAATAGAAATGGTCCTACTACTCATACTAGTGCATGAAATGCTTTCATTTAATAATTGTCTATACTCCTTATAACAGCCTTCCTCTCCTCCCTGCCCATCATATCATTTGAACAATAAGACCAAAGTAAAATAAAAAGTTTAAAAAAAAAAAAGAACAAAGTTACAGAACTTATAATACCTGATTTCAAGATTTAAAAAGCTGTAGTAATCAAGACAGTGTTATATTAGTGTAAAGATAGACAAACGAATTGCTGGAATAATGCCTAGAAAAAGACCATACACATTGATCAATGGATTTTCAACCAAAGTGCCAAGGCAATTCTATTGGGAAAGGATAATCTTTTAAACAAATGATGCTGGAACAATTGAATATCCATAGGCAAAAGCTGAACTTCAACCTTTATTTCCCACCATATACAAAAATGTATTTGAAGTGGATCATCTAAATGTAAGAGCTAAAAATATAAAACATGAACACATAGGAGAAAATCTTAATGACCTTGGATTTGGCAAAGATTTTTTTATTCAGACACAAAAAGCACAAACTATAAAAGGAAAAATCAATAAATTGGATTTTATCAAAATTCAAAACTTTTTGCTTTTCAAAGGGCATTGTTATAAAAATAAAAAGGCAAGCCACAGACCAGGAGAAAATATTTGCAAAACATATATCTGACAAAGGACTTGTTTCTAGAATTTTTTTTTAAAAAACTCTTACAAGTCAATAATAGGAAGACAACTAAATTTTTTTAGTGGGCAAAACATTTGAACAAAAGGCTTCACAAAAGAAGATATACAGTTGGCTAATAAGCACAGGAAAAGAAGCCAAATATCAGAGAAATGCAAACTAAAACCACAATGAGATACTGCTACACTCCTACTAGAATGACTGAAATGTAAAAAATTGACCATCTAAATGCCGACGAGGATGCCAAGGAACTGGAGCTCTCATTCACTGCTGGTGGGGTACAACCATTTTCGAAAAGTAAACATACACCTATCCAGTGATTCCACTCCTAGGTACCTACCAGAGAGAAAGGAAGGCCCAAGTCCACACTCAGACTTGTACGCAGATGTTCATAGTAGCTTTATTTGTAAAAGCCAATAAATTACCATATGATTCCACTTAAATCAAATTCTAGAAAGATGCAAACTAATCTGTGGTCTACCTGGAGATAGGAGCAGAGTTGGAGAAGTGCAAGAATTATCAGAGACACCAGGAAACTTTTGAAGGTGATGGAGGTGTTCACTATCTTGATTCAGGTGATGGCTTCAGGGGTGCAAACATATGTCCAAATTTGTCAAACTGTACACCTTAAATATGTGCATTTTGTTGTATGTCACATATACTTCAATAAGGCTGTAAAAACAAACAGTTGTTCAGAAAAGGAAGGACCAGAGTAAGCATGGCTCAGCTCTGAATAGCACAAATAGTCAAATAATGTAGACACAATCTTTTAAATCTTTTTTTAAAATTAATTAATTTATTTATTTGGCTGTGTCGGGTCTTCGTTGCTGCCTGCGGGCTTCCTCTAGTTGCGACGAGCAGGGGCTACTCTTCGTTGCAGTGCAAGGGCTTCTCATTGCGGTGGCGTCTCTTGTTGTGGAGCACGGGCTCTAGGCGCACGGGCTTCAGTAGTTGTGGCACGTGGGCTCAGTAGTTGTGGCTTGCCGGCTCTAGAGCACAGGCTCAGTAGTTGTGGTGCACGGGCTTAGTTGCTCCGCAACATGTGGGATCTTCCTGGACCAGGGCTTGAACCCGTGTCCCCTGCATTGGCAGGCAGATTCTTAACCACTGTGCCACCAGGGAAGCCCTAAAGCTGTTTTTAAATTGAAGTATAGTTGATTTACAATGTTGTGTTAGTTTCTGGTATGATTCAGATATATATAGATATATAGGTATGTATCTATATATATACTTTTTTATATTCTTTTCCATTATAGTTTATTATAAGATATTGAATATGGTTCCCTGTGCTATACAATAGGACCTTGTTGTTAACACTGAATTTTTTAATCAAAATATAGTTATATTGGGGCAATGGAAAATACGTGTGGATGTGGTAGAGGGGAGGGGGAAAATCCTCATTTTCCATAGTAGGAGTGCAGTAGATAAAGTCTAAGACTGAAACGATTAGGAAGGATCAACAAAGGCATATTATTTAGGGACATGGATCAGCTCAAAGTGGCTGTCTGAGAAAGCAGGACTGGAGATTACTGGTCTTAACATGTGTAGAATTAACCATGTAAATGAACTTGGATATAAATAAAAACTTTTTAATGCATTATCAGAGCTTCAAAGTCACATCTGTCAGTCTGCTCAGCTGATGAAGGGGCTCTGTGCCCACCCTACCCCCACCATCGGGCTCAGCCCAGAACAGGTGCTCAAACAGGAGGTTTGAGAGTTCTCCACGTGACCGTGTGTCCCCAGACAGAGGCCTTCAAATGTATAAGTGGAGTCTTTTTCTCTTAAGAAAAAGACAGGCAGCTTTTGCTTGAAGAGCTCAAGTGGTTATCTCCTGGGGATCCAAGCACTGGAATTTACATGTTTAAAGTGTGCTTACACTGAGGGATGCCTGTATTCTTTTCATGATAAGAGCCCAAAATGGAGATATTTGAGAAAATGTGATGCTTTGAAGTAGTCCGCGTTCTTTCCTTCAAGCCGTGTGGGGAGTATAGGCCTGACAACCTATTAAGTCTGTTTTTCTTGTTCCTTTTCTAGGCGGTCACTTCTTTCATCGGAACTCTCTGTCCCCTCGGAGCCTGGTGTATGAAAGTGAATTCTCCACAATCGAACCTTCTTTGGACATGTATGATGAGAACAAAACCTGATTTTTAAAAATGGGCTGTCACCTCTTTTGTGATTTGATTTATGATCACCTTTCTTATTTTGTATTCTTCTGTCAGTGTCCATTTTGGAAGAATGGCAGTGCTTTTCAAGCACAGGTTGGGGCTCAGGGTTAAATTGCCAAGTTCCCCCAAGGTGAGGCTTTGAGGACAACGTTATTGCCCAGGTAGCCTCATGGCACCGAAAACCTACCCAAAGCTGGCCACTGAACATGGGCCCCAGCAAGCCTGGCTGTTTCCAGAGAAGAGGCGGGGCCCAGGGGTTAACGTTGCATTGCCAACGTGTCTCTGAATAATCACATGCTATTCTGTGTCGGGGTGCCGCTGGGGGTTTTTAAATACCTTTTGTGCTCCCCACTTATAATGCATACTAAAGCCTGCAGGCACTGCTTCTTACTGATGCAGGGCACAAGTTGCTGCTCCTTGGCCCACTCTGTATTTTCCTGTCTCTTACTTTACTTCCTGTCAAAGGACCTCTTTCTAAGGGTTCTTAAGAGAAAGGCTTGCCTTTTGTCCCTCCTCTGAGACTGACCCAGCGCACTGCAGTGGAGCTGCAGGCTGTGCAGTATGGGCAGTTGTCTGTGTTGTTGCCAGCGTCCCTCATAGAGCATGACATAAGGTGACGAGTGCTTATGTGACCACTGAAACACTGAAGGCCCTGTCCCTGAGGCCAGTGGATTTGTCTTCTTGGCAACTGCTGATGTGTATGGGGAGATAGTGCCCAGGAGGCCAGCTGGGCATGGTGATCCCCAGGTGACGGCCAGTGGTTGTCAAAATCAGAATGTTCTGAGTGCTTTCTTGAGAAAACCAAACCACCTCCTTGCTGTTAGATACCATATAAGCACCCGTCTTCAGTCTTCACCCATCCAGCCCAGTCCCCTCCCACCAGCCTCAGCTTCAGCATGAAGCAGGCACAGGAGCTTACAGGAAAACCTTGGTAGCCAGTGTGGCAGACATGAGGGACACACATGCTCTTCCCACATGCCTGGGATGACATCAAGTTAACATCGCAAGAAACATGTATCTTAAGAGTAATGCCAACACAGAACCACAGTGAGCAAATTTATAAAACAAATTACGCATCCTTTTTGCTTAAGGACACACCGTAGTTCAGCCTGTTTCTCCCATCCATATAAGCTACGGAGAGATGTAAATGTAAATCCTCAGATCCTTGTATGAGAGTGGAAACTTCAGTTCCATATGCCTAGAGTTAGATCCAGCAGCAAGCCATGCAGAGTTGCCCTGTGATTTGTATTGACTCTGTAGGACAGAGTTTGAAGTGAACACTTCCCATTTTTCGTGTGCAGCTGGCTTCTCCTCTTGTGATGTGTTGCTAAGATGCCTCAGACACAGTTGTGCCTGGAACAAAACCCCTCAGAGAACCAGGGAGTGACGTCACCTCCGAGTGACCAGCAGCATGTTATTATCATTTGAGGCTGGAACAGTGCAGAGTTTTGAGGTTGTAGCAGCTTTTTCTTTTTACCTTTAACCAAGGGCTTTTGTTTGGTTTTCCTTTGTACTATAGTCTTTGTACTGTAAAAATATTTTTGATAAACAGTTCCAAGAGAGCACTATTCGGAAAGACAGGTTTGCCCCACTGGCTTTACAGTAAGACAGTATGTCTCAAGGAGATTAGAACTCGGTCTGCCAGAGGTTCCAGACACTCACCTGCGTTTATATTTGGTTTGACTCACCTGACAGAGAAAATGGCTCAGTTCTGACTATGTCGTCCCTACCATGACCTTGTTTTCCTGATCCAGAACTCAGATCCGAATGGAGTGTTTTCTTCTGATTAGTACAATCTTACAAAAGTATATACAGGGGCTTCCCTGGTGGCACAGTGGTTAAGAATGCACCCGCCAATGCAGGGGACACAGGTTCGAGCCCTGGGCTGAGAAGATCCCACATGCCACAGAGCAACTAAGCCCGTGCGCCACAACTACTGAGCCCACTCACCTAGAGCCCGCGAGCCACAACTACTGAAGCCCGCGTGCTTAGAGCCCGTGCTCCACAACAAGAGAAGCCACCGCAATGAAAAGCCTGCGCACTGCAATGAAGAGTAGCCCCCGCTCACCGCAACTAGAGAAAGCCCGCGCGCAGCAACGAAGACCCAAGGCAGCCATAAATAAATAAATAAATAAATAAAACAAATACTACATTTCATATATATTTTTTAAAAAAAGGCATATACATTAAATTTCACTCCAGACGTTACTGAAAAGAAATGAAATTACTTGAGATGAAATTAAATATTCAGGTGCCTAAAAGTCCACCTATTAATATAATATTTGAATTTCTGGTAAATCTAGGCACACATTCGCTGTCAAATAACCAAGGAGGCATTTCTGACAGGCGAATTCTCTCAGCATAGTGCTTCAGATCCCAGCTCAACACCCTTTTCCTAAAAATTGGGGCCACTTTCCTGCTCAGCTAGAGAATGTCCTGCCTTTGTCAGGAGAGGCAGTAACTTCTCCAGGGAGGTCATATACTCCAGGAATAGCGAGGGTAGCATTTTTTATCCCAAACAACAGAGCTTCACTGGCTGCTGTGCCGAGGGGAAAGCCTCGGCTCAGCCACCCTCGGGACCCTGGCAGGGGGTGGGACACCAGGGCTGCTTGCCCTGTGAGCTTTGTGAGAACGCACTTCTCACCATGGGCAGTCCTGCCCGTGAGAAGCTTGCGGTGCGGGGGGCCGAGTGCCTTGGCCATGTGGCAAAGTTGGGGTGTGGAGAGGCGCTTCTGCCCTGTATGAGTATCTCAGTTGTTGCAAGCCTTCCGGCTGCAGTGATCATTAGCCAGGAATAATATGATAACCTCTGATTGTTTTTTGTGGGCTTTGGGGGGAAGGGGGCGGGGAGTACTATTTGAAGAGTGGAAGGGGCAGAGGAGTGAGCTTCTTACACCATAAACCCTCTGTCCCTCCAGTGGACTGCTCTGAGCTGGGCCTGGCTCCAGCCTCTTCCTCCTGGCAAGGCCTCCACCCTGTCTCCAGGTCGAGCTGGGTACAGAACCAGCAGGCACCACAGGACGAGGGTGGAGCAATGTCCGGAGCAGCCAGAACCGTCAGCTGATCTGCGAGGAATTCGGTTGTGACAGTTAAAATGCAAACGCTTACAATTTGGTGATTTTTAACTTCCTAAGGGAAGAACTGCCCATAGCCCTCCTTTCCTGTTATTTTCGGGAGAGCAGAGAGGCGCCTGGCCAGATAACAGCCAAGCTGTCCGCAGTACAAGGGTCGGGCTTGGTGGTGTCAGTGGGCAGCATGTCTGTCGAGGGCTGCCTGCCTCTACCCCCTCAGGGGAAGACAAGTTCCACCACCAGGTGGTTAATACCACCTGACAAAGTCTGGTGAGTCCCACTTTTGAAGAAAGGCTCCATCTCCTGGTCCCTCCTCAGGCCTGGCTCAGAGAAACATCATGAAGCACTTCCCTGAACACTGGTTTGAACTGATGCATGCAACAGCCTAGCTTCCGAAAGATGCGGCCGCAAAGGGTTTAAGCAAAATAGGATTACTAAATTTGACTAACTTGATATTTCCTGTGGATTTCATAAGCTCTTCTATTTTTATTACCCCTCACATCCAGTTCTTTCCTTGATCTACATGTTAAATGAAACTGGTTTTAATTGAAGAAAAATCAAAATGTTATCTTGCTTGCTGTTCACCTTTATTATCTAGGCAGTGGTTCTGCTGTAGGAAAACAAGGAGATGGTGTTAATGTCAGGTCACCTTGACAATGGTTGCTGCTCATAAATGTCGTGAAACAAAAGCACTATTTCCAGGAAGCAGCATTTAGAAGGAAAAAGGTAGTAAGTTCTCACTATGTACCAAACACATATACAGGGAGTTAAGGTGGATCCAGTGATCATTAAAATTTTGGCTGTTATGGGAACTGGCACATTAACAACCAACTAGGATATGAGCCCAAATGAAATGATGGTGAATGGTGAAGAGGGGGTTTCCGGGCCTAGATGGAAGGGGGCGGTGCAGCACAGGGACCCCACCAACAGGACCTGTGGTTGCCGAGGATGATACACCCCAGTGAAGACAGGCCAAGAAAAGCTGAGACCAGCAAGGCCGTGGGTTTCACCTCCTGGGCAGGGACGGCTTTGCTGTGGGGAGGGCCCAAACCTCTGTTTTGGAAAGAGAGGGAGATGGGGTCAGGGTGAGCCGGGTAGGCCCTGCAATGCCTGAGTGCTGGGGTCTGACAGTGGGAAAGGAGGGAGCCATGAGATTGAAGAGGAAGCCCAGGCGCCGGTCTTGGTGACCCAGTGGTTGTTGGTGGGACACAGGGAGAGAGAGCCCTTGTGGGGACACTTTAGATCTGGGGGCTGGCAGGACCTCTAGGGGAGGCACGGAGATGTAACCTTGGATCTCAGGCAGTGGTTTGGTGAGGCAAGGGTGGTCAGTGTGTGGCCCCTCTGTGCCTCAGAATCCTGGGAAGCTGTGTTTTAAATGTACACGTCACCTAGACCTACCAAAGTAGTCTCCATGTAATCCAGTCCCACAGGTGCCCCAAATCTCTCCCTCTCCCCCCTCCCACACACACTCACTGGAGTTAGAATCTCTCAGAGTGGGTGTCCAGCCAGGCCTGCGGTTCCTAAGCTAAGTTCAGATGATGATGGAAACCAGAATGGGGTGATTTGAGAACCCAGTGATTTGAGAACCAGGCTTGGGATAAAGCCCTGGGGACACTGATATTTAAGGACAGAAGGGTCTATAGACAGCAACTGATTTAGAAAAACCACTGAGTGTAACTTCCCTATTCAAGAAAAGTGGTGTTCACCTCACTGCCATGCCAGGAGCAGCCTCACTCACGCCCAGAGATGGGGTTTGGAGTTATTAAACTCAGCATTCACTCCCAACTCCACATATGGGAGTTGACATCCACAGCTTAAAATAAGTGTCTCTTCCCTGTTAAAGGCAGTTGTTACAAGTGGGATGCATCTAGTGTTGCCTTTTCTTTTGGCTTTGTTGGTAAATCATTCCAAAGTCCATTTGGAAAAGGATGAAATGAACATTGAGTATACAGGTTCATTTGACATCCGTAGATGGTTAAGATCCTTTCAGCAGGACTGGAAAACGCCTTAAAGATTTTGTTTCATAACATCAGAGAAAATTCAGAAAGAAGGATACAGAGGTAAGGTGCCTGTGTTTCCTTCATGGAATTGTGCTTTTTTTTTACTGTCCTGCAAAGCAGCAGGAAAAGCAAAGCATGCCAGTTCCCACAACCAGGGAGAAGGGTTTCTCCCACAGGGGCTGTGTCCCCAACTGGCCAGCTTCTATCACTCCTCTGGAAGTCAAGTCAAGAGGTTTGCCCTCTTTCTTAGGGGTGCCCTGAAAGATCCCAAAAGACTGAGCCTTGAAGAAGAAAGTCCAGTGGGTCCTCACCAGACATGGGGTAAAAGCAGTCACCTGTGTTCTCCAGAGCTGCGTCCCACCAGCCTTCAGTGACCACGGAGGGGAGGCGATGCCGCCGGTCTCGACTGCTAAAAGGACACGTCTGCCCAAGACTTGGTTCTAATGGTCTCACGAGGCCCTGGGGTGGGCCCCAGTCTGTAACCTGGGACTTATCTGGGGTTTTGCCTCTTGCAGTTCCACCATAGCTCAAGCCACTTTTTTCTTCACTCTGACTTGGGGAAGGGGGAAGAAAATTTATGACAAACAAAAAACAAAGAAACGTTGAACTTCATACAAACTTGAGAATTAAAGTTTCAGAAGGATTCAGTGCAGTTGGAGTCACTCAGACCTGTCCCAGGCTTTCCTGGTCCCTCCCACTGACTCTTCCACATGCACATACACAAAAAGACGGAGGTTTGAGGTGACACAGACCCAGCTTGGCAGCCTGAAAGGAGTGACTTTCTCAGAAACAACAGGCCTGGGGAAGCATTGCTGGTGGCTCAGAGGCAGCTGCCAGAGCATGCATGCCCAAGCCAAGGGTGGCGTCCAGCTCAGCTGTAAGCACCTTTACAAACCACACACATTCTTATTCTGTGGAAAAGCCAAGAGCTGGAGGATGTCATTAGCACCTTTTTCTCAGCTGCAGTGGGCCCTTGATCCCCTGGGACACAGCTTCTAGGGTCCCCCCCCCCTCGTTTAATGCTGGGCTGAAACAGCTCATTTGTCACCAGCCCACTTGGGCAGGCATGTGTGTAAGGAAGGGGCATGCCGGTCATCTGGCAAGTCTGACTGGCCTTCATCAGCTCCTTACCCCTCAGCGGATTATCACCCTCTCTCTCCAGCTCTCTTTACCGCTATTAGTTACAGATGAATGTTCTGAGCTATTTTTTACAAATTTAACCCAACACAAAGCGAACTCTAATTTGCTCTTAGAATTATCCTTCATCCATAATTTGGTCCAAGGATATTTACACTATGTGATATTAAAGGAGTTTTCTAGTGACTGGGCGGTACTGAGCCAAGATGTTTGTGGAATACAAAAGATGTGGGGTAGGTAGACTATCACACCTCAGGCCATTTCTTTCCCAGGTGAGTAAGCTGTTCCTAAGCAGAAAGGCTAACTGCCTACTGCTTACTGCCACTGCATCCCACGTGGACCAGGTCAGTAGGTGCGGCCAGTGCCAGAGTCCCAGCTCCTTTGCTGGGTGCCCAGCCTGAGACGACACGTGCCATCCTAGAGAGAAGTGGATAGGGCACTATGTCTGTTCATCCCCTAGCAGCCCAGGCCTGTCTTGCTGACCCAGCTGGATGAGGGGCACCCTCGGACCATGCTTGGGGCCAGAATCTGGTGTCTTAAGCTGAGAATGGAAAGCAGGGTCTACTTCTGAGCAGCAAGGCTCTGGCTAAGGAAACTTGACCAGTGTGATTACAGAAACAGGAAAAGACTCCAAGCTAGGACATGCTATTTGGAATATGGGGAACACCATCACCTAATAGAACAATCCTGTTCCTGTACAAGAGAAGGAGTTGGTCCAAGTCCTAAGCCACATATGTCACAATTGTTTTTTTACCTTCAGTAGCTTTTATACTCATATCAAAGTTACTGCTTTCATATTTAGGTCACTCAAAGAGTTCCTCTTACTCTGGGTTCCTGCTAACTATGCACAACCTCTCAGACGGTGGGTTACAAAACTATTTTTCTAACTGTAGCAAAGGTAATTTGGGGTGGGGGAGGCTTGGGATATACCTAAATGTAGCTAATGACATTGTCCACCCTGAGGGATGAAAGGGAAACTGCACTTAAATTTAATTCACCATTGGATAGCTTGTGCCGTAAAGAACACACATCAAATATCCAAGAAGCAAAATTGATCATTATCTTAATTTGGGGGTTCACTATAGGGGGGTTACTTTGTCTAGAACACAGGCACCTGCAAGTAGAATGTGAGCTGACTTCTTGGCAATCAGATCTTAGCCCTTTGAAATGTATGGTTGATGTAAGTATAATTAAGTAGTAAAATTGTATGGTATATACCTATATTCCAATAGTGTATACCTGTATGTGTGGGATTTGCTAATATAACCATTTCAATAAAAACCTATTGAAAAAGATGCATTGGCCACATGGAGTACTGTTGGTGGTAACCTGTATCAGTGAGGACTCTTGGTTGCAAATGTCAGAAACCCCAACCCAAACTGGCTTAAGCCAAAGAGAAGTATAGTGTCTCACAAAAGCTTAAATGCCATGGGTATGCTTACGTCACTTATAGCATGGTTTGGCCCTCAAACACTGACACCAGGACACATTTGCTAGCCTTGCTTCCTCCAAGTAAACTGCATTCTCAGGCTCAGAGAGGTCGTAGCCCCATCAGCACAAGAGCTGGTTTACTTCCCCAGGGGACCAGAATGGCATCTCCTTGACCCTGATTGGCTGGTTGGAAGCACATGGACATCACCGAACCACTATGGTCACAGAGGTAGAATGTGCCATTAGCTAAGGCCAACATGGGCTCTACTTCTGCAGCCCAGGAGTGCATTCAGCTTCACCTGAAAGATAGGAGCTGAGAGTTGTAAGGTGTGGTTGCCACAGCAAAATCATGATGCTGCACAGGAAGAAAAGGATGTTGGGGCAAAAACAGCAAATGTCCAATACATGTAGAAAAGAGTTGGAACCTTAAAGGTCTGGACATTAATATTACCTCTGCCACTTATTAGTATGAAATTGGCAAATCACTTCACCTGTCTGGATTTCAGTTTTATCTCTTTAATATGGATCTTAAAATATCTACCTCATAGGGTAAATGAGTGGGGATTGGATTTAAAATAATGAAAGTAGCCTTAATATCATATATCCAATAACAGTCTAGTATCTGGAATATATAAATAACTCTTATAGCTCAACAATCAAAAAGACAACCGGGGTCTCCTTGGTGGCGCAGTGGTTAAGAATCTGCCTGCCAATGCAGGGGACATGGGTTCGAGCCCTGGTCCAGGAAGATCCCACATGCGGTGGAGCAACTAAGCCCATGCGCCACAACTACTAAGCCTGCGCTCTAGAGCCCGTGAGCCACAACTACTGAGCCCACGTGCCACAACTACTGAAGCCCACTCACCTAGAGCCCATGCTCCGCAACAAGAGAAGCCACCGCAATGAGAAGCCCGCGCACTGCAGCAGAGTAGCCCCCCTCAACGCAATGAGAGATAAGCCCACGCAGCAACAAAGACCCAACCAGCCAACAATAAATAAATTTATAAAAAACAAACAAACAAACAAAAAAACACCTTAAGCCTCCAGGGATGATTCTAAAGTGCCCCCTTCCCTCTGGCCTCCTGCCGGATCCTGGCGGCCTCAGGCCAGATCCTGCATCCCAATTAGCCCTGGATATTCTGGATTCATGCCTATTGCCCCAGACGGCATTAACTGCTCCCTCTTTCACTCAAAAGGGTCAATGTTTGGACTGTGAGGCGGTCGACCCCTACAGGCCAGCACTGGGAGAGCGGAGATCCACATCCCCAGCCTCCCTTTGCTGCCCGCCCCATGCCCGTTCAGAAGACCCTGCTGGCCCCAGGGCAGGCCCTGCCCCCGACCCCAAGACCACTCAGCCTCAGTGACCCCATCTATCAAGTGAGGGACTGCACTGCTTTCTGAGGACCCTGCCAGCCTCAGGGCTTCCTGACAACCTGTCCTGGGCTTCCGGAGGTTCTCTTCGTCTTAGGCCCAAGTGCCAAAATTGAGTTACCACAATCGACTAACCCTTTTCCAGCCACCCTTTCCAATGTTAACACGCACTGTCTTGCCCTGAACAATCAGCCAAAACTGTATTTCCAATTGCTGTTTCTCTACATTTTCCCCGCAAACCCTGGATGGGTTTTTACAAAAGGTCAGAAGCCCTGCTATCTGTGGACCGTGGACTCAACCATTCCGGCCAGAGGCCCGTGGCCCCGGCACCTGGCCGCTCCTCCTAGATGAGGCTGCAGTGCAGGGGCCTGCAGCGAGAAGGGCGAAAGGGAAGCGGACACGGCCGGGCTAAGCCGGCCTGTGGCCCGAGAACTGGGCGGGTGGGCGGGGCCGGGTGGGGAGAGCGGAGCGCCCAGCGAGCCCGAAGGGCCTGCTGGTCCCGGCGGCCGCCAGGGGGCGCCGCCCGCTCGCCTCGCCCCGCCCCTCCCGCTCGGCTCCGCGCGGCGACTGCGGCGGCGCTTCCGCTTGGCCGGCCACGGCCTGGTGTGAACGGCGCCGCGATGTGGCTGGGCCCGGAGGAGGTGCTGGTGGCCAACGCGCTGTGGGTGACGGAGCGGGCCAACCCCTTCTTCGTGCTGCAGCGGCGCCGGGGCCACGGCAAGGGCGGCGGCCTCACGGGTGAGAGGCGCGCGGCGGCCGGGCCTGTGGGCGCCGCAGCGGGGCGGGCGAGGAGGGGGCGCCGGGCGGCGGGGCCCAGGACGAGCGGCCCAGGACAGGCCCAGCCTCGGCGCGTCACTGCGGAGGCGCACGTCAGCGCGTGCGGCGGGGGCCTGAGGGCGCGAGGCCGGCACTGAGTGAGGGGTGGGAGGTAGGAACGCGAACCGCGGGTGGGAGGCAGGGACTGGGTGGGGTGGTGCGAGGTGAGGACGGGGCCAGGGACTCGAGGAAGACAGATGCGCTTGCGTTAGGAGGCGGGTGGGGAGACTTCGGTCAACCAGGGCAGCCAAGAGAAGGCTGGAGGCCGCCTCTGCCCGGACTCGCTGCCCGTCAGCTTCCCGGTGCATAGCGGAGGCGTGTGCAGCTTCCTGGAAGGGGATTTCACAGCTGAAAGTCCGCGAGATCTTCCGGTCCCCTGCTTCTGCTTTAGTTTCTCCAAGTGCCTCCGAGGAGGGGTCAAGTGACACAAGCATTCGTTTTCTTTTGCCTCCTTCATTCCCAACTCACCAAAGAATTGCCTTTTCAGCAAGATCAGAGTTCCTCCCAGCTGCTGCTGGCCTCAGCCCCCATCCCTCCAGCTTCTCCTCACCCACCTTTCCTGCTTCTTGGTGCGTTGGAGCTGCAGACAGAGGCTTAGCCGAATCACCAGTATATGTGTTCCGGTGAACCAGCCAAGGTGCCTCTTTGCCCGTCTGGGTACTACACAGGACTAGACCAGACAGGCACCTCCTGGAGTGTGTGGCATTTGGGATCCAGGGGATGCCTACTGGGCATTCCCCCTACGGGTGTTGTCCAAGGTCCCTCATGCTCCAGGACCTGCCCCAGGCACTCCCAAGCAGACCTGGGTCAGTCTTAGAGCCAGACCAGTGCCTGCGCTCCTTGGGTGGCCCATTGTTGCCACTTAGGACCTCAGGCGCAATGTTGACAGGTCTTCCAGTTATCAAGAGAATTTTCTGTGAAATGTCCTAATTTTAAACATTAGCAGCTAATGCAGTCCTACCAGATGCAGATAGAAGCTTCCCATAGGAGAGCTCTTCCGTCAGTCTTTCCTGGGCCACACCTCCTGATGTGGAAGGGACTGTACCATTCCCAAGAAACCTGTTCCCTTCGGTGCCTTGAGCTCCCTCCCAAAGGCTTCTAGAATCACAGGAGCCAGTGCTGGACCTGCCTCCTGGACTAGGCTGTTCAGTGGAGGTTAGACAGCAGCCCCTCTGGAGAGACTGACCAGTGGTCAACCTTGAAGCCCGTGTAGAAAAGCAATGCTTGGGCGACCATTATCTTTGGTTGCAGCAGCATACCGTTGTGTCAGATTTCAGTGCTTGTTCTGTGCTCTGTTTCTCCACAGATCATCTCAGCAGGTGGGTGGGTCCCTCTGTGCTCTGCTTTCCTGTACAGAGAAGGCCCTTTCTACCACACTCATCTCTCCATGTCCCCCAAGGCAGAGCTCCCCAGGTCCCCCCTGGTAACCACACCTTGAACTCTCTGCTCCAGCTAGGTTTGGTGAGTCCTGGCATGGCCTCTGGCATGGCCTTCCCTGTGCCATCATGGACATCATGGCTTCGTGACCGCTGTCTCCCTGGGGGAGGAACAGTTAGTGATGTGGTTTTATTCAAGCTGTCTTTTAAAAACAGATACCAACCTAGATTCTTCATTGAAGAGTGTGATGAGATGGCCTGCCCATTAAAAAGTTTTCAAGTCTTGCAATATGGATATGCCAACAATATAGGAATTAAAATAAAATTTCTGAGACCAGAAGAGAAACCTCAACACAAACAGTAAAAAACAGTTTATTCCAAACACTGATAAGGCTTGAATATGCCACTTTAACTGCAATTTAGAGAGGCATTTTAGAACATTTCAGTAAAACAAGTGAGAGATTACAGACTCCTGACTTGGATGTAGGTGAAGAGTACCTTCTTTTGTAACTGGTTATTTTATTTATTAGCAACTGGAGGGGGGGGGAAATCAAATTAAAAATGGAATATGAAACAGAAGTGTTAAAATCGAGCAATAAAATCAATAGAAATTATTCTGATATCAACAGGAAAATGGTAACAGAATATTTTCAGATCATACCAAAAGTAGCACTTCATGAAAAGGAAAAATAAGTTTCAAATAGGAACAATGGACAGGCTTTTATGTAGCTGGGTAATTCAATTAATGAAGAAGAATGAATCGAATAGTGGTAAAAGGTAGACATTTCCTCTAATTTATTGGGGAAATAGTGACATTGACAAATGTCGATGACATTGTGATGAGAAGGAAAACTTGAAATGCCCTAAAATGCTTCAGTTCAGAGATGGAAAAAAAAAACAAAACTGGATCGGTGTTTTCCTAAATTGGACAATTCTAAAAATTTGCATGTTCTTTTTATTCATGACTTTTGAGGCTACATTATCTTCCTGTTGTTGATGTGGAAAATGATGTTACAAAATCATTGTCTTATGAAAAAGGCATCAGAGTACACAGCCAAAAAGGCCGCACATGTCAGAGAAACATGTCTTAAGAGATGTGTCTGGCAGTTAATAAAACATATTACATTATTTTTCTGGATTTTGTGATATTTGTAGTATTGTTGTTTTGTTTTTAATTGTCATTGTTGTACTTTCTCATTCTGAAGAAATACTTGTTTTCAAACCTGATTTTGTATTTTTCTTGAAGAGGGCCTCCCAGATCATCTAAGCTTTGGGCCCCATAAAACCTGAATCTGCCCCTGCCTGCAAGTGTTTCTGAGTCAGGAGGACAAGCAGAAGCTTCCAGGAAGAAGTGGGAGGGGATTTTTTGATAGGGATCAGACACTGGCTGAAGGCCTTTGAGGAAAAAGAAGTAATTTAGTGGACCAGGGTAATGTAAGTTGTTTCACCCTCTGGGCTGGGGCTTTGGGGGCAGTGCTACCCTCATGGCTGCCTCCAGCTAGGCCCAGCTCTCAGCACAGCCCTCCCTCACCCTCCCCTCTCTCTGCCCTGTTGCCAGGTCTTCTCGTGGGCACCCTGGATGTGGTGCTGGACTCCAGCGCCCGGGTGGCCCCTTACCGCATCCTGCACCAGACCCAGGACTCGCAGGTCTACTGGACAGTGGCGTGCGGTAGGTGCCCTGAATCACGAGTGGTGCTGGGCAGGGCCTGCCCCAGAGAGGGAGGGGACGCAGCCTGCATTCCTGCATTGGACATGGCCCACTGAGAACCTGATGCTGCCCCTTGTTCAGACAGCACAGCCCAGGCCAACATCCAGCTTAGGAAGGCAGCTCAGCTGTGCACAGATGCGGGGCAAGCGGACATGGGCCCCACGAAGCGCTGCGTGCCTCTCTGAGGGCTTGGCCTTGGGCAGTGTCCATGTTCTCCTGCTAACCTTTTCTCAAGGTGGATACAGCCGATCATTATTTATGGACTACATATTTTTTAGTTCACCTACTCACTAAAAGTGATCTGTAAACCCCAAAATCAATACTTGTGGTACTTTTGGGGTCATTTGTGGACATCTGTGGAAATGTGTGTCTGCAGAGCAATGAAAAATTTGAGTCACCAGACACACAGGTTCCCAGCTGAGGTGGAACAAGGCATCCTTCTGCCTTCTTGTTTCAGCTCTCAAACCATAAACACGTCTCCTTTTAGAAGTCTGAGCACCATGCTTTTCACATTTTGTGTTATCTGTTGGTGACTTTGCTGTTTAAAATGGCCCCAGGTATAGTGTTGAAGTGCTGTGTGGTGTTTTTAAGCGCAGGAAGCTGTGATGTGCCTTATGGAGAAAATACGAGTTAGATGAGCTTCCTTCAGGCATGAGTTACAGTGCTTCTGGCTGTGAGTTCAATGTTAGGGTATTAAAAATATATATTAAATGAGGTGCCTTTAAGCAGAAAGACATATAAGACAAAGTAGTGTATTGATCGGTTGGTGAAAATGTTATGACCAGAGGCTCGCACGAACTTAGCCCTGTAGCTCCCCTGGGAGCAGTACTGGCAAATTCAGTGTTCCAGGAGACTTTGTAGAACATAACCACTGTGAATAATGAGAATCGCCGGTAGCTGTCCTCCTCGGAGGACACACCCACCCTCCCAAGAGTCCAGGAGGAAGTCCCCTTTCAGCTGGACCAGCCTGGCTGAGGTCCCTGGGATAAAACAACAGTCATAGCTGGCACTCAGACAGCACTTCCTGCATGTCAGACATGTGAACCTCCCAACAACTCCAGAAGGTGGAACTTTGATTTTCCCCATTTTGAAGATGAGGAAACTGTGGCCCAGAGGGGTTAAGTAACCTGCCCAAAGTCACACAGAACCACAGATCAGACCCAGAGCACCTGTTCGTTTCCACTGTGCTGAATATCTCTCTGTGCTAGAAGCCACAGTGTCACTGTCCCCCAGAATAATGGTTTTCCTTGGAGACCTGAGAAGAGGTGTTGGGAGTGTTCACAGCTGGACTCCAGCTTGGGGGGCTGGGGGAGAGGTTAAGGGGTGAAGGCACCAGGGTGCCCAGAGTGGGGCACTCGCAGGAGAGAGGCTTCCTGTGTGGTAGGGTCCAGGGCAGTTGGTGTGTGCCTGGGCTAAGATGAGACGCTTCACTCTAAAATGGGCCCTTGAGATGTTCATCTTTGTCTCAAGGTGTTCCTTCTCAGGAAGCAGGTGGAGAGGGGCAGTGGCAGTGAGAGCAGCTTCTCTGTGGGGAGAGAGGAGTGTGGCTACTCTGGGGGGCCTTGTGGGAACCCCACTGGTGGCATCAGGGCCTGCTGCTGGGGAGGGACCCAGCTGCACTGTGGAGCTCCTGCCCTGGTCAGGCCCCTGTGCTCATCTGCTCATGCCTCTCTGTTTTTACCCACCACCTCTCTTCAGCTCTCCAAAAGCAGACACCTACTGACACCTGCCACTGAATCTCCACTCCTTAGACTGCCATTAAAGGGCTTTTCAGGGTCTGCCTGCCTTCATTTCTGTCTTCCTCCCCCCACCAGCTCACACCTGGCCTTCGGCCAGACAAGACACTTGCAGGGCCTGAAGTTCTTAACCGTACCTGTCCTGGCTGGTGTACCTACAGCGTCGCCCCATGTCCACTTTACCTCCTCCTGCTCTGTTGAGTACCTACGCAGATGGCACATCCTATGGAAAACCTTCCCAGATTCCCCAGACTCATGTACCTACCCTTCTCCCTCCTCTAGACTTGCCATGTCTCCACCGGCACTTTTGCACTGAAGGCTCGCTGGCTCTCCCACTAGGCCAGCAATTCCCTGAGGGTGTGGGCAGGTTCTGCAAATGGGCAGCCTGGATTAGCGTTACGGTGTGGTCACTTCCCAGCTAGGTGACCTTGGGCAACATACTCAACCTCTCTGTGCCTCAGCTTCATCCTATAAAATGAAAATAACTGTACCTGTCTCCAAGGTGCTCTAAGAATCAAATAAGATAATCCATAAAAAGTTCTGGAAAACAGAAATAGCACTTAATAATTTAATTAGCTATTATATTTTTTATTCCCAGTACCTAGCATAGAGATGGCATAGTTTCAGTGTTTACTTAGTGCTAAATGAAGATTGAGTTGCTTTTAACTAATAATTCTTTCAAGTGAATATATGTAAATATTTATAATTAAAGTGCAGACAGATCAACACAGGCATTGTGGACAAAATTCCTCTGTTTTAGGCTGCCAGGAACATGTGTGTAAGAGGGTTGCATCACATGCAAATCCAACTTCCAAATTCAAATGTGGGTTCTTGGCAAAAAGAGCAAGAAAGAAAGAACTCCCTTCACCTAACAACTAGACCTTGGCCTCTGTGCACTAGGGAAAGGAGGCCATAATAGATACACAAAGAAAAATGAAAACAAAAATAATTTATGGATGATTTAGGAACTTCCAGAGGTAATTTCTATTTATAGTTATCTATTGTTATGATTATCACTGTTAGTTGTATGATTCTGGGTTTAATCATTTTCACATGGGCATCCTCCCACAGACCCATGGGAGAGGGTCTTTCTGTGGAATTGCTTGTTAAGGTGGTGAGCCTCTTGGGTAAATGTAAAGAAACAAACAAATCGACCCTAACCAAGTCAGGCTGGACTGTGATATGTGACAGAGCAATGAGCAGATGCCTGGGCCAGAGGAGATGACAGGGACCAGCTCAGCCTGGCCAGGGCGGGGTCAGAGCTGAGTCTTCAGCTGTTGGAAAAGTTGTAGCCAGGTAGTGAAGGATGGGGTGACCAGGGATCGGGCGCCCAGCAAAAAATGTCTGTGGTCCACAGTCACGTCGGACTCATGTCTTTGCTAACGCTCCCTCCATGCCGAGTGTGTGGGCCTTCCGTGGTCACAGAAGCAACTGGGCCTTCTGGGTGCTTGCAGTCCACAGACTGTCCCACCCTAGGATGCTGAAAAGGAAGCAGAGCCTTCACTCCTTTTCTTATTCTTGTGTTAATTCATTCAGAGAAGAGTTCTTAAGTGCAAAAACCCCATGCCAGACACATGAAAAACCCCAAAAAGTGGGGTGCCAGAGGGGCAGCGGAAGCCAGGCCCGGCAGGGACTTCCCTCATCCCTTCAATTTTCCTCCTGGGGCCCCTTTTCCCAATTCCCTGATGGAGGCAGAGAAAACAGCTGCCTCACTCTTTGGGAGTGGCAATGGGCTGCCTCTCTGAGTTCTCCCGTTTCCACTGGGCCTACAGTGCCCACAAGGACCCCTCCCTAAGGAGGACAGGGACCCCCTCCCGGGTGGGGCAGACACTGGGGGCCAGCCAGACACTGAAAGGGTCAGACAGGGGTTCCTGGAAGAGACGGGATCCAGGTTGGGTTGTGAACTGGGATGAGGAGGAGGAGGCAAAGACCTGGGTGGGGCATCTGGCTTCAGAGAGAGGGATGGGCACCTCTGGCCCAGCTGGAGACCAGCCAGCCAGGGGCCTGGAGTCCTACAGGAAGCTCCAGCTGCCATCTGTGGATGCCTAAATTCTCAGGAGAGCCACAGTCACCTATAACAAGTCTGACTGTGTCTGGCTAATCACCTGTACGTGGAAGACCACATTAAGTCCTTTTATCTCGAAGAAAAGTAAGTAAGCAAACCTGCAAATGTATAGACTATTTCTGGTAGGACACAGAGGAAACTAGCAGTCACTCTTAACTCTGGGCATTAGAGGGAAATTGAGGCTTTATTTTCCTCATGACTCTGTAATTCTATCTGAATTTTTTTATTTTGTGTTTTTATCAGGACCATTTATGACTTCTGTCATATACATAAAGAAGGAAAGAGTAAGCAGCTCAAAGATTCTAGTCACTTTGGTATAGCAAATTAGGTCACCCATTTTAATCTCTCTTGAGTTTATGTTTAAGGCCTGGTGATTTTATGATTTTCCTTTTCTTTATGCCACCAAACCTCCCTAGGTTCTTCCCGCAAAGAGATCACAAAACACTGGGAATGGCTGGAAAATAACTTACTCCAGACACTGTCCATCTTTGACAATGAGGAAGATATCACCACCTTCGTCAAGGGCAAGATACACGTAAGATTCACTTTCCACTGCTGGTTCTCACTCCCTTTTCTGGGCTACCAGTGTTCACCTTTGTCATCTTCTATAACTTTCAGACAACACCATGTAGTTCTTTCCCCCATTAAACAGAGATGGAAACGAAGGGTCTGATCTTCTTCTTTTAGTGTTGAAAGGGGCAGTTGAACTCATTGTATGCAGGCCCCATCTACTGGCCAGCCACCGGAGTTTAAGCTTAGCTGAGTTTCCATTCCCTGCAAAGGGCCTCAGCAAATATGCAGATACACAACTCTGATAGCCAGTTCTTGGCCAACAGAGGAAGAAGTTGGAAATGACAGGATAATTTAAAGTATATTTCTATTATAAAACTAACATTACTTCAGAATGCACAGACACTTTGACCCAGCAATTCCATTCCTTGGAATTTACCCTACAGTGTATTCATATGTCCAGAATGATGTATGTATCAGGATGTTCTCTGCAACACTGTTAGCAAAAAGGCTGGAAACAATGCCTCCCAGTCCCATGGTAAGAGGGGAAGCAGCTGTTCTTTCCTCTGCAAATTGAGAGGGCTCATACTTGCTAACATAGCATTTATTGAGTATTTTCTTTGGAGTACTGGGCTGAGCACTTTATATTCAGGGGCTTGGTCAGTCATATGTGGTATTCTTAGTGGAATATTTTACAGCTAGCAAAATAATTATGAAGATTGTAGCAATGTGTGAAAACTTAGCACAGTGATGTTTAGATTGTTTCCTCTTTAGGGAATAATTACATAATGAGCATTTATCTGAGTGTGTGTGTGTGTGTGTGTGTGTGTGTGTGTGTGTGTGTGTCTTTTTCTTTCTGTTGGATTATTGCCTTGGGTTAGATTCCTCAGAGGGCAGTTACCAGGTCAAAGTTTCATGATGCAAACTTACGTTGGGCAAGCCCTTGTGACTTCATTATGCCAGAACCTCCTAGACCTGGGCAGATGACACCAAGAGTTCCTCAGCAGTTCTCTGTGTACCTTGGGGTTCAGGGTGGGACCTGTGTTGCCTTTCTAGTTCCAGGAAAATAGACAAAGAGAGCAGAGGCAAGTCTTCACTCTCCTAATGAGCCAGCTGGGCAATAATAATAATAACAGCAACATTATGGAATTTCCGTTATGCCAGGCCCAAACAAACTAACCAACAAAACAATAAAGTTCTAGATGAGTCAAAGGAAAAAATGGAAATTAGAAAATATTGAGGGAATCCCCAGGCCATCCAGTGGTTAGGACTTGGCACTTTCACTGCTGGGGCCCAGGTTCAATCCCTGGTCAGGGAACTAAGATCCTGTAAGATGCGAGGCCACAAAAAAAAAACAAAAAAAAAACCTGAGAACTGGACAATTATGGAAATACTACTGTTTATCGAATTTGTGAGATGTAGCAAAAGCAGCACACAGAAGGAAATTTAAAGCCTTACATTTTATGTTTTATAATGTGAGGAAAAGAAGAAAGGGTGGAAATTAATGAGCCAGGTGTCCAATTCAGTAAGTTAGAACGCCAGAGAAACCAGGAAATTAGAAAGAAGGAAATATAGTTATCACAAAAAAATTATTATTCGCTGAAGGCTCAGATTATAGTTAGCAGTTTTTTAGCAATAAAGTATTTTTTAATTAAGATAGGTACCTTATTTTTTTAGACATAATGCTATTGCGTATTTAATATACTACAGTATAGTGTAGACGTAACTTCTATATGCACTGGGAAACCAAAAAATTTGTGACTTGCTTTAATGCGATATTTGCTTTATTGCTATGGTTCAGAACCAAACCTGCAGTATCTTCAGGGTATGCCTGTAACAAAGGGAAGAAGTTAATTCCTTAGAAAATAAAGGAATGATACAGAAAAGCAACAGATGTAAAAAAACATCTGTCCAAAAACAGATGTAAAATATAAACAAACCTGTGGCAAAAGTGATCCAGGACAAAAGAGAGAAACCTCAAATAAGTGATGTTGGGAATGAAATATGAGAGCATCTATTTAAAAATCAAGGTTAGGGGCTTCCCTGGTGGCGCAGTGGTTAAGAATCCGCCTGCCAATGCAGGGGACACGGGTTCAAGCCCTGGTCCAGAATGATCCCACATGCTGCGGAGCAGCTAAGCCTGTGCGCCACAACTACTGAGCCTGTGCTCTAGAGCATGTGAGCCACAACTACTGAGCCCGCATGCCACAATACTGAAGCCCGTGCGCCTAGAGCCCGTGCTCTGCAACAAGAGAAGCCACCGCAATGAGAAGCCCGCGCACCGCAACAAAGAGAGTAGTCCCCGCTCACCACAACTAGAGAAAGCCCACGTGCGGCAACGAAGACCCAATGCAGCCAAAACTAAGTAAAATAAATAAATTTTTTAAATAAAAATAAAAATAAATAAATAAAAGCAGGGTTAAGAAAAAAGAGAGTAAGGGGACTTCCCTGGTGGTCCAGTGGTTAAGACTTCACCTTCCAATGCAGGGGGTGTGGGTTTGATCCCTGGTCCAGGAGCTAAGATCCCACATGCCTCGTGGCCACAAAACCAAAACATAAAACAGAAGCAATATTGTAACAAATTCAATAAAGACTTTAAAAGTGGTCCACATCAAAAAAATCTTAAAAAAAAAAGAGGAAGAGAATGCCATAAACAGCTTTAAGCCCATAAATTGTAAGAAGTGAGACAAGATGGACACTCTTAAAATAATATATTTTAGTTTCCAGTTGCTATTGTAACAAGTTACCATAAACTTAGTGGCTTAAAACAACACAAGTTCCTTTTCTTACAGTTCTGGAGGTCAGAAGTCTGAAATGAATCTCACAGGCTAAAATCAAGGAATTGGCAGGGCTGACTCGTGGAGGCTCTAAGGGGAGAATCTGTTTCCTTGCCTTTTCCAGCTTTCAGGAGCCTCGTATTCTGTGATTCTTGGCCCTTAACCTTTCTCTTGAATGCCAGCAGCATGGCCTCTTCAGTCAACCAGTCAGTCTCTCTAAACCCTTCTGGGGATTGGGATGTAAACATCTTTGGGGGGGCTATTATTTGGTCTACTACGTAATAGAACTTAAACTGAGGCTCACAAAGAAATAGGAAACTTGAATATGCCTAAAACTATTAAAGAAATTGAATCAGTAATTTAAAATCTGTCCAGTGATTTTTACAGTCCAGTTGTATCAGCCAACAAACAAAATCCCAGTCCTGTGAGCCAGGCCGTTCATTCCCATTGGTGAGGACCATTACTCCTGAGTAGAGGCCAGCGGACAATGCAGAGGAAAATGCAAAGCAGAGTGTCAGCCCCTCTGCTCCCTGCTTGGGGGTCTCCCAGGTGCAGCTGAAGGAGTGGGGAGAGGGGGCTGCCAGCTGAGACCCAGGAAGGTGGCCTGAGGGACAGGGTGCCGTGATGGCCCACAGGCTGTCTGGGGCCCACCTTTCCACTGGTGGGACCCCTTCCCCAACCTCCCAGTAGGTGCATTTGAGGGCAGCAGAAGACAAGGGCAGGGCCTTAGTAACGAGAAGGGTGTTTTGCCAGAGCCTCTTTCCCAGACATAGAGCTAGTTCCTGCAGTAGTGTTCTGGGGAGGCACCAGAGGCAGCTTGAGAGAGAGAAGAGTTTGGAGTTGCAGCTACAGTGGTACTGGCTATACTGAGATGGAGGTACACCTTACCTTTGGGTCCTCACCCCAACTCCTGGCTGTTCTCCCTGCTCATGGATACAGGAATTTGAGGCTGCCAGGATGCTCAGCAGAAGCAGCAGTCTGGGCCACAACACTTGCCTTGAATTACTTTAGCTTATCAAGTCATCATCCCCCTGGAAAATCTGCATGTACATTTTGAGCCAAATGCGCTAAGAACCTGTTTTACCCGAGGAGGTTTGGGGTTGGCTTTGTGGCCCAGGGTGATGTCTCTGGGCACTCTGAGCCCAGTGAAGATGCTGGCGGGATACAGCATTGATATGCCCTGAGCTGGGTAGGACCTGTGGCTGGTCTCTGGACCCTGAGCTGGGTAGGTCCTGAGCTGGGTGGGTCCTGCAGCTGGTCTGTGGGCCTTGAGCGGGGGCAAGAGGCAGGAGCCCCCTGGTGTGTGTGGGGGGAGTATCAAGTACAGAACATCCCCCAAGACATTGTCACAAGAAATGCACGTCACAGAACAGTGCCACAGCAAGATCCCATTTGGGCAAAGAAAGAGGGGAAAGAGCAGATTGCATGTATTTGCTTAAAGGTGCATCAGTGCCAGCCTGTCTGGGAGGAAACAAAGTGGCTACAACAGCAGAGGAGATGGAGACTCCCTTCTTACTGAACACACTTTTCTACTACTTGCATTTTTTTACCATGTTTATGTATTATATTTTTCAGATATTTACATTAAAATAACTAAAATGTAAATTTAAAAGTTCCCTTCTCTGATCCAATAGAGATAATAGCTCAGAGAGTTAGGGGAACTTGCCCAGCATCTGTCTGGCCAGAGCAGACGACAGGCCTACCTGCTTGTGGCCCTTGGGCCAGCGTCCAAGAGTCCTGGGTCCCACCACTTGAGTTCCCTGCGGGAACCAGTCCCCTTGTCCTCCTACAGGGCATCATCGCAGAAGAGAACAAGAACCTGCAGCCCCAGGGAGATGAGGACCCTGGGAAATTCAAGGAGGCCGAGCTGAAAATGCGGAAGCAGTTTGGGATGCCCGAGGGAGAGAAGCTGGTCAACTACTACTCCTGCAGCTACTGGAAGGGCCGCGTGCCGCGGCAGGGCTGGCTCTACCTGACCGTCAACCACCTGTGCTTCTACTCCTTCCTGCTGGGCAAGGAGGGTGAGTGCAGGCAGCAGGAGTGCCCCCTGTGTCCCCCCTAGCCCCAGTCCCCCAGCTGGCCCCGTCATCCTCAGGGCATCCTCCTCTGCCCTCGCCCTCGACCTCGCCTCTAGAAAGTGTACCGCCTCCCCAGACTGTCAGAGTTCCTGAGGGCTATCCCTCCTCAGCCCCCAGATATTCTGTCCCCACACACCCACCAGAGGGTCTCCCCAGAACCTAGTGGCCCACGACCAGAACTCCAGACTTGAACCAGGCATCACCGGGCTCTTGGGGGCTCCTGTCATGTGTACATCAACCAGCACAGTTCTTCACATAGTGACTTTCTGCACAGGGCCTCCCCTCTTTCAAGTAGAGTGCCAGGGCACCCATCGTCTCTGAGCGGCTCCAGGTTACATGGTGCCTTGGACGTGTGCCCCTGTAGCCACCTGCTGCAGGTCCCTCCCCACAGGAAGCCCTGGCCTCAGGACAAAAGACAGACTCCCAGCCAGTGCACTCTGCTGCCATGTCGCCCCCAGAAAGAGCCCCCAGGGCTTTAGCTGCTCTCAGTGTGGCCTTTCCTGGGCCCAGCAAGGCCGGCTCCCAGCCATGCACACACACCTGTCACAACCTCCGCTGCCTTTCTCCCACCTTTGCATCTCCTCGTCAGGCAGGGGCCAGTGTCCTCTCTGTGCTGGTCACACCGTGTCATGACTTGTTCCCACATCAGTGCGCTCCCACTAGGTGGGGCTTCTCAAGTCCAGGGTCTCAGCTAGCTCACCTGTTTGTTCATTCATCTCATCCTTTAGCCGTTTGGTGGGCAAACCCAGGAGATTCTCGGGGCTGGGCACTGGGTTGGCCCAGGACGGCCCAGTCCCTCCTCATGGAGCTGGTGTCCCAGCATAGCTAGGCTCAGGCATGGGGGCTGGGGGGTGGGGAACGGGCAGGCAATAAATGCTGCCCACTCCCCCAGGTGGGTTCCAGGCCCAGGCAGGAGTCAGGAGCCTGCCTGCCCACCCCTCCAGCTGGTTTGACCTGATGGCGTGTCTGTCCCCTCTGGTGTCCAGTGAGCCTGGTGGTGCAGTGGGTGGACGTCACACGGCTGGAGAAGAACGCCACGCTGCTCTTCCCTGAGAGCATCCGTGTGGACACCCGGGACCAGGAGCTCTTCTTCTCCATGTTCCTCAACATCAGCGAGACCTTCAAGCTCATGGAGCAGCTGGCCAACCTGGCCATGCGGCAGCTACTGGACAGCGAGGGCTTCCTGGAAGACAAAGCACTGCCCAGGCCCCCCCGGCCGCACAGGAACATCTCAGCTCTGAAGCGGTGCGTTGCGCCTCCCCCACCCCCAGCAGGGACCTGCCCTCCTCACCCTTCACAGGCTCCCTGCATGGAAAGGGGGCCAGGTAAAGGGGTGGTTTTCGATAGTGGGGAGGGCACCAGGAGATTCACGGAGGCGTCATCCTGAAAAACCTACCGCTGACACTGACGTGGAGGGAGTTCTTCATGCATTACTTCTCGAAGCTCTGGGGTGGGGAGGCTCTCGCAGGCTCCTTGGTCTCAGACAGGAAGCTGAGGCACAAGGAGGTAGAGCAGCTTGCCCCAGGCCCCAGTGCCTTAGCCCTAAGTGAGCAGTGGAGCCCAGGACAGGCACCCCACCACGTCAGCCAGGGCATCCCCAGAGGCCTCTTCGGGAAAGCTTCAGAATCCCAGCTCAGGGTACACCACCTCCATCCCGCCATGATTGACAGCTCTTCTCAGGACCCCTGGGCCCTGACCCCAGGCCCCAGGAGACAGCCCTGCACAGGTCTGAGGTCTCTGCCACCCTGTCTGTGGGAATTGGTAGACAGAGGAATGATTCACTGGGGCTGGCCCCTCCGGAGCACTCCGTTCTCACTCTTCCGTTGCAGCTTCAGGGGAAACCTGTAAGCCAGCCAGGAGCTCAGAGAGTCCCTGAGCCCCTGGGTCCCACAGCCAGATTCACACCTGTGTGCGCAGAGACTGTGGCCTAGGCCCAGACTCTTGGGTGCATCTTCAGGACCAGAACGCTGTCCAAGGATGTTACTTTCCTGATGTGAGTGACACGGTGGCTTTCAGAACCTTCCAGAAAGAAAATGAGCAGGGCCGGACTTGATAGTCTCTGGCATTGTCCATCGAGGTGTGCCTGCCAGGCCAAGCTCAGGCTGCTAGCGGCCCCCATGGGACTGGGAAGAGAGAGATGTTTACGAGGACAGGGCCACCGCAGGGGCGAGGAACTGGCTACTGGGCCCCTGCCTCACACAGCCATCGGACTGGCGAGTGTGCATTTCCGTTGAGCAACAGCACCCTGTGTTTTTTTCTTTTGGCTGCACCACGCGGCATGTGGAATCTTAGTTCCCCTACCAGGGATCGAACCCATGCCCCCTGCAGTGGAAGCACGGAGTCTTAACCACTGGACCGCTGGGGAAATCCCAGCACCCTGTGTTTTAGTCTTGACTCCACACCTGCCTGTCGGGAGGCCATGTCTGAGTTTCTAGGTGGGGCTGGTCTTCCTAGTGAGAAGTGGCGGGGCGGGTGCAGGCACCCTCTGGGCACTACCCACCCTCAGTACCGAGCGTGCTGTTTGTTGACCACTCCTCTGCTGGTCATACGGATGTCCACATTTTACTACTTGACCATTCACTGTGCATGTGTTATTGAACTCTGAGATCCCTGGGCACAACTTGCTCACAGGAGGACCCCCACGAGCCTGAATCCAATGTGGAAACCGAGGGCATGAGGCCGCCTTGTGAGTGTGCTAGCCCCAACTCTTGTCCGCTTTTCTATCTCCCCCACCTCGGTTTCACCAGAGACCTGGACGCTCGAGCCAAGAACGAGTGCTACCGTGCCACGTTCCGGCTGCCCGGGGACGAGCGCCTGGACGGCCACACAGGCTGCACCCTGTGGACCCCATTCAACAAGCTGCACATCCCTGGCCAGATGTTTATCTCCAGCAACTACATCTGCTTTGCCAGCAAGGAAGAGGATGCTTGCCACCTCATCATACCCCTGCGGGAGGTGAGCCCTAGGTCCTCGCCAGCTCTGCCCTCTCTTACCAGGGCACGTGGCCAGGTCCCCAGCCCAGGAAGCCCCTCAGGATTTAGTGATGTGAGTGCAGAGGGCACATGGTGGTTCATGTACTCCCTGAGCACCTGTCGTGTACCAGGCCCTGGCGGGAGTGGGGTGCACTGGATGCCCCCTCAGGGATCAACCTCACCTGGTGGGGAGATGCGGTGGGCTTTGGCCTGCCAGCAGAGCTCACAGTGGGACATAAGGAAACCTCAACAAGGACCCACACCTCCCTGGTCAGAGCCCAGTGGCCTCCTACAGGTGAGTGTCCCCTAGTCCTGCCTCCTGGGGCCTTGCAGTTATACTTTGGCAAAGCCCTGCTTTGGCTGGGCGTGGAGGACTCTGATCCCACCCCAGCCCCATGTTACTCTCAGAGGCCACCTCACTGTTCCTCTCCTGACACCTGCCATGGCTGTGGCTCAGGCTCTAGGAGAGTCATCGGAAATCAGCTCTTACCTTTCAGGAGTGGGGTCAACTATCACCTGTCAAGGGTGGGGTCAGCTCTCACCTGTCAGTTATTTTTTCTCCAGTTTCTTGGGCTTCCACAGTGACTCTGGTAGAAACAAGGCCATTTGTCCTGTGCTGCTGTGAAGGTGTAGACAGTGAGGGAGAGCCCCCCACCCCCCAAGGCCTCCTTTTCCTCATGGCCCAACAGGGCATACTGGCTGTTTAATTGAGGTTTAAGTGAGGTTCTTAAGCTATAAGCTAAAACACAGTATTTTGATTCTATTTAAAATGTAAAGCAGTGGGACCTCCCTGGCCTTTGTACAAAGCCCTGAAGTTGCAGGTATAGTTGCGAATAGGTGTGAGGTAGTGTGCTGCCTCAGTCTCCCCAAGGGAAGTCAGAGACAAAGGACTTAATGGAGCCACAGCTCCAGGCTGAGGGGCTCAGAGGTGGCCCCTGACCCCACGCTCTCTTTTGGCACTAGGTCTGTGGATTTGTCGTGGGTGCTGTACTGACCTGACCCTGAGACCTGGGGGCTGGCTACAGGGTCATCTTAGGCCCAGCTCCATTTCTCCTGATGGGTCCTGACATTCCTGATGGCAGAGAGCTCTGGCTGAGCCAGGAAGCTCTTGGGATGGGGCTCTGCAGCTGGTCCTGATGGAGGCCCCTGCCCAACACTGACCTCAATATCCTAACCAGGGGGCTTCACAGGGGCTCCTCACTCATGCCAGCCACACTCATGTGTCCACTGGGCTCTTGAATTTGTACTCCCAAATCTCATCCTCGCCTCTGGAAGTGACACCCCTTCCATCCATTTGCTGAGGTGGAAAGCGGGAGCCATCCTTGATTCTGACCTGGCCGCATTCCCACGTCCTGACCATGGCATGTCCTGTCAGCTTGCTCTCCGGAGCATGTCCCTTCCTCTCTACAGCCACCATCTAAGGCAAGCTGTCTGCTTGGGTCACCTCAGCAGTACCTTGTCTGCACCTAAGGCTTGAGGACCTATCCTTTAGATCCCATCCTTCCACAGCAGCCAACATAATTTAAAAATCTGTTCACCCTGGGTAGAATCCTCCGGTATCTTCTGTGATTAGAAGAATCTCCAATTGCCTGCTGTGACCTGTAAGACCTTCAGTCCACCCACCCCTAGTCAGACCTTGGCCCACACACAGACATGCAGGCACACACACTTACACACCGAAATACACACACACACACACACACACACACACACACTCTCTCTCTCTCTCTCTCTCTCTCTCTCTCTCTCTCTCTCTCTCTTTCTGTGCCCACCCCTTCTCACTCTGCCCCAGCTTCTCCGGTCTTTCTTTGTCCATCACGCCAGTCTGGCCCCCTCCTCGGGGTGGTTGCTGGCCTCTCCCCTAGCTCTTCGTCTGGCTGCACCAGGTCTCAGCTCAGTTACTACCTCCCTAGAGGTGCCTTCAACAGGAAGCAGCCCAGCAGCCTCCCAGCTTGCCCTGTGGCCCCCACCAGCCCTGGTGACCGTGTTCATTAGCCTGCATGTCCATTGTTTGTACCCACCCCAGGCTGCGGGCCCTGCAGAGGTGCCCCCTAAAAGCCCATCCTGTGCCCTGCACACTTGTACTGCTCTGTTCACACACCTCGCAGTCAGAACTGGGCCCAGGACGCACATCAGGAAGTGCTGAGGGAATGAGTGCTCAGGACGCCTTGCAGGCAGGGCTGCTCACTGTGCTTTAGGGCAGGGACATGACTGTCCATCTTGGGGAAGCTGATCAGGGCCAGCAGCTGGGCTCAGGCTTTACATTCTGTGTCACCATCCTGATGACGGTCCTGCAAGGCTGATATGCTCACACCCATCAACAGCTGAATAAACGAGGTTCAGACATGCACGTAACTCACACAGCAGCAAGCGGCAGAGTCAGAATATGAATCGGCCAGGCCTGGAGAGCCCCTCGTCCACTCCCTGCCCCATGCCTGAGAGAAGACGACCTAAGCCCACTATGCTCTCAGCTTCACAAAACCATCTGGCTTTACATCCCAAGATACTGACCTCCAAATGGTGTTTTTGTCTTTTCAGGTGACCATTGTCGAAAAAGCTGATAGCTCCAGTGTCCTGCCCAGCCCTCTATCCATTAGCACCAAGAGCAAAATGACCTTCCTGTTTGCCAACCTGAAAGACCGCGATTTCTTGGTTCAGAGGATCTCTGACTTCCTCCAGAAAATGCCATCCAAGCCACCAGGCAACAGCAGAGCGGGGAGGAAAGCCAGCATTGTGGACTCAGCCCCAGAGGTGAGAGGGCCCTTCAGAGCAGTGGGATGGGAGTCAGGGCCAGGAGAAGAGCCCAGGCAGCCCTGTGGTGCCTGCCTTGGGCCTTGGGTGGGGAGGGTCCTCGCTTGGTGCAGGGTGGAAAACCTAACCCAGCCCCAGTCTCAGGTGTCCTGGCCACACACGCGATGCCTAGGGTCACAGCCCTCTCTGTACCCCGAGACGTGCCCCAGTCCTCCTGAGCGTCACCCCTGCCTGCCTCAAGTCCCATTCCACATAAGAAGCCTTCTCTGCCTGGACCAGCCACCCTCATCTCTGTCCCTTATGAACTTCTGCTGCACTGAGAGCCACTCTGTTTAGGCCTGTCCGGCTTGTATTTATTTACCTGTTGGGAGATTGATTTCTCCCATCAGTCTTTCTTACAGGGTTACCTTTTACTGCAATCTTTTTACTATACCAACAATATTAACAATAATTCTTTAACATCAAAAACTTGTATTTACATTTCCCCAGATGCACATGTTCTTTTTACAGTTTAATCATTTGAATTGAGGTAAACATAGGTCATATACATGTTACAGTGGGTTGGTATAATCCCTTTTTATCTATGTGTTTCTACTCCTCCCTCTCTCTCTCCCTGTCTCTCTCTCTCTTTTCTTTTCTTTTCTTTTCTTACAGTATTTTGTTGAAGGAATTGGGTCATTTGTGCTATAGAGTTTCTCGCAGTCTGGTGTTTGCTGATTGCATCTCTTGGAAACACTTAACGGGTTCTTTTGTGCCCTGTTTCTTGTAAGTTGGTGGTTGAGTAATGAGATCCAGCTCAGATTTGGATTCAATTGTTTGTGTTGGGGAGTGGGGGGCAGGTCCACTTGTAGGCAGGATTGAGGTGCTGTGTACTTCCACCAACAGGTATGCAATACCTGGTTATGTGCTGTTACCAGTCATTGATAAGCATTGCCTAGATAATTCATTAGGTAACTCATTAGGATTGCAAATGGGGGCACTCTAATTCTATCATTCCTTCTGTTCGTTAGCTGGAATATTTCCATATAGAGAAATTTACCCTCAACAACTATTTGGTTACCGTGAGGCACAGTTCATATAGAAAAGGCAGAATAAATCTTTTATTTTTTTTTATTCACCAGTTGTTAAAATGATGAATTGGTTTTCAAATATCCTCAAAATATGACCAATTCAGTTTTTTCTGTTTACTTTTTAGTGTAATTATGAACTTACAGATTTAAGCAACTTGATGTGTTCCAGTCCGTGACAGTTATTATCCTCATTCCATCTGTGACCAGAGGAAGCTTATTCAGGTGACATCTGAGTCCTTTTGACATTACCCTGGCCATGTTTGATCACTTCCTTGCTTCTTGGTATCTTGGGCAAGATGTGTGTGCTATTATCAATCTGGATTTGTGAAAACACTTCATGATTAGAAGAGTCCATATAAAAATCCACATATCTGGCTGCTCTGGAAAAATCAGGGGCCCTGACATTACAGGGCCCACGTTCCCACTGAGTGGCATTGGAGCTGAGTGGTGGCACGTACGCTTCAGCTCCCCAGAACCCCACCTGGTCTGGCCCATGAAAGCCTTTAAATTTTTCACCCCTGTAATCGATGCTCAGTCAACTATTAAATAGATAAGGAATGGAAGGGAAGGGAGTGGGCAGAATCAGTGTGCAGTGCAGACATCAAGAAAGGTTTCTTAGAGGAGGTTGGGCTTGATCTGGGATTTCAAGAAGCAGTGAGGTTGAATTGGGTGAAAAGGGATGTGAGCAGGAATGTTGAGCTGCCTTCTCAAGGCCCAGTGCCACAAATGGCAGGGCCTGACCAGCCAGTGTAAGCTTGGCCCAGTGGCCCCTTCCAAGCACCTGCCCTTCGTTCACCCAGCACATTTTGTCGCATTCCCGATAGGTGCCAGGTACTCTTCTAGGCACTAGGAATAGAGCAGATTAGACAAAATTCATGCCGTCTTAGAGCTTATATTCTAGTGAGAGAGACCGTCCGTAAGCAAATAAACATACAATATGTCAGGTGGCAATAAGGGCCAAGGATAAAAATAAAACAGGGTGAAAGGATCAGGATTGCTAGGGGAAGCGGGGGGCTCTGATCAAGTGGTACTCGAAAGAAGTAAGGGAACAGCCCTAAGGAATCTGGGGAAAGGGTATTCGAGGCAGAGGGAATGGCAGGTGCTAAGGCCTGGAGGCAGGATTGAGCTTGGCACAGGCTGCTGAGATGAGTGGAGAGAGGACGCAGGTAGTGAGATTAGAGAGGGAGTGGGAAGCCAGGTCATGTAGCGCCCGTAGGCCCTTGGGAGTACTTAGCTTTGACTCTGAGTGAGATGGGAGCCAGTGGAGGGTTTGACCAGAGGAGGGACACGATCTGTTTATGTTTTAATAGAATTGCTATGGCTGTCATATTGAGAATGGAATAGAGGTGCAGCTGTCCAGTACAGTAGCCACACATGACTATTGAGCACTTGAAAGGCAACCACACTGAAATGTGCTGTAAGCATAAACTACACACCAGAGGTGGAAGGTTCAGTGTGAAAAAGAGAATGTAAAATATCTTGATTTTTTTAATATTGATTCCATGTTGAAATGATAATATTTTTGACTATATTAAATAAACTATATTATTAAAGTTAACCTCACAATTTCTTTTATGTTTTTTAATGTGGCTACTAGAAAATTTTAAATTACCTGTGTGGCTCTCATTATATTTCTCTAGAACAGAGCTGGACTAGAGAGTGACGAGAATAGAAGCAGAGATGAGTTGGAAGGCTGTGACAGTTATCAAGACACAAGATGATAGAGCCTTGGTCGAGGGTGGTAGCAGTGGAGTTGGTGAGAAGTGGTCAAATTCAGGATACATATATATATTTGTGTGTTTGTGTGTGTGTGTGTGTGTGGTAAAATACATATAACATAAATTTACAATCTTAACCATTTGTAAGTATACAGTTCAGTAGTATCAAGTATATTCACACTATTATGCAGCCATTACCACCATCCATCTCCAAAGCTTTTTTCATCTTGGAAACTGAAACTCTGTACTCATTAAGTACTAACTCCTCATTTCCCACCCTCAAGCCCCCACCCCCAGGCCCCAGCAATCACCATTATACTTTCTGTCTCTATGAATTTGACTACTCCAGGTACCTCATATAAGGGGAGTCATACAGTATTTGTCCTTTTGTGATAGGCTTATTTCACTTAGCATAATGTCCTCAAGGTTCATCTTCATTATGGAATGTGTCAGAACTTCCTTCCTTTTTAAGGCTGAATACATACGTGTGTGTGTGTGTGTGTGTGTGTGTGTATATATGCCACATTTTGTTTATCCATTCATCTTTTGATGGACGTTTCGGTTACTGTCACCTTTTGGCTGTTGTGAATAATGCTGCTATGAACATGGGTGTTCAAATATCTCTTCAGACCCTACTTTCAGTTATTTGGGGTATGTACCCAGAAGTGGAATTGCTGTGTCATATGGTAAATCAGTGTTTAATATTTTGAGGAATTGCCATAACATCTTCCACAGTGGCTAGACCATTGTACACTCCTACCAGCAATGCATAAGGGTTCCAGTTTTTCCCCATCCATTCCAACACTTGTTATTTTCTGTTATTTTTTACAATAACCATTCTAATGGATATGAAGTGGTATCTCATTGTGGTTTTGATTTGCATTTCCCCAATGATTAGTGACATTGGGCATCTTTTCACATCTTATTGGCCATTTGTATATCTTCTTTGGAGAAATGTCTATTCAAGTCCTTTGCCTATTTCTTTTAATCGGGTTGTTTGTTTTTGTTGTCACATTGTAGAACTTCTGGATATTAACCTCTTATCAGATACATGATTTGTAAATATTTTCTCCCATTCCATGGATTGCCTTCTCATTCTGATTGAGGATGATTGTGTCCTTTGATGCACATAAGTTTTAAATTTGTATGTAGTCCAATTTATTTTTCTTTTATTGTGCTTTTGATGTCATATCAAAGAAATAGTTGCCATACGCTTTTCTTCTATGTTTCATTCTAAGAATTTTGTAGTTTTAGCTCTTACGTTTAGGTCTTTGATCCATTTTGAGTTAATTTTGTAAATGGTATGAGATAGGTGTCCAACCTTATCATTTTACATGTGGATATCCAGTTTTCCAATACCACTTGTTGTAAAAAAAACTATCTGTTCCCCATTGAATCGTCTTGGCACCCTTGTCAAAAATCAGTTGAACATATGTATTGCAAGATTCATTTCTGGGCTCTCAATTCTATTCCATTGGTCTGTATCCTTACGCCAGTACTATACTGTTTTAACTACTGTAGCTTTATAGTACATTTTTAAATCAGGAAATTTGAGACCTCCAACTTTGTTCTTTTTCCAGGCTTGTTTTGGCTATTTGGGGTCCCTTGAAATTCCATATGAATTTTAGGATAGATTTTTTTATTTCTGCAAAAATGTCATTGGGATTTTAATAGCGATTGCCCTGAATCTGTAGATCACTTTGGGTAATGTTAACATCTTAACAATATGAAGTTTTCCAATCCATGAACACAAAATGTCTTTCCATTTGTTTGCATCTTTAATTTCTTTCATCAGCGTTTTCTAGTTTCCAGCATACAGCATCCGGTCTTTCACCTACTTGGCTAAGTTTATCCCTAAGTATTTTATTCTTTTCGATGCTGTTGTAAATAAAATCATTTTCGTAATTTCCTTTTCGGATTGTTCAGTGTTAGCATACAGGATATAATTCGAAGGTAGATCTGAGAGAACTGACCAATTAGATGGAGGATATGGGAGAAAGAGAAGGGTTTACAAAAGGATGACCCTATAGTCTTTGGCCTGAGCAGCTTAGAGAATAGAATCACCATTTAATGACATGAGGAAGAGCAGTTTTGGAAGGAGCAGTCAAGAGTTCAGTTTGGATTTGAGGTCAGGTATCATAAGAACTAAGAATTGACTACTGGAGATGGCAAGTAGAGGTCACGGTGGCCTTTTCAAGAGTTGTTCAGTGGAAGAACAGGTAAGAAAAGCCTGGTGGAGTGGCCTTCAACTGGGATAAGCTGTTGGTTATTGGGGTAGCTTTTTAAACCTTACCAAATTTTCCATTAAAATGCACAAAGCAACTTTAAGAGTAAAAATAAAAGCCCACAGACAACAGCTTTAACAAAGCCAGGTGAAAAGGGTATCTTACAAACCCCAGACTACAAGTAGGTGAGGCCAGACCACCAACTGCAGCATAATTCTACAGATAGAGAATCAGCAGCTGTGCTGTGGTAGTGGAGGGAAGAGAAAAAGGGTTCTGACAGTCCCAAGAGCCAAGGAATCCAGAAATCACCAAAAATACTCCCCCACACACACTGCTCAAAAGAGACTACCCACTGAACAGAAACCTCAGCAAGTGACTAAGAGAAACCACCGGTGAAACTGCGGGCATATTTCTCAGGCTCCAGCTCACAGATGAGTTAACCAACAACACAAAACATGGGAATCCACTAATGAGCTGAGGGAAGATCAGAGAATGCTAGGACAAATCTGAAACACCCAACGAAAACTCCCTTCCAAAAGGAAAGAGCCCTCCCTGAGGAAAAAAGCTGGAACTGAGCAGGGCAGGAATACTGAGGAGTAAAGAGAGAGAAGCTTCTGACACTAGAGGAGACACATCAGGAAGTCCTGCAGGGGGGCTCCATAGAGAGACTGCAGCAGAAGACAGACCCCCAACTGTGCAGTGCAAACAGCTACCCCATACATACAACATCCTCCTGTAAGTACAGAAAAAGTCATGTTATTCAAATGTGAGTAGCAGAAGAAGATTATGAGCACACCCTATACAAAGAAGAAAACGATCCAAAAAACCTTCCACAGACAAAGCACACCAGAACAGCATCCCTCCAAAGCGGATGAAACCTGTACCCTAATATTTCAAAATGACCTAAAAAAGAATTAGAAGAGGGTTAGAAACTACTAAAGAATGGTATAAATAAAAAATTTTTAGAAAGCTCGGAAACTAAGTGACTAGTCAACAGAAAAATGTGAAAAGAGAGTTGACAGGAGTTAGGAAAGAATTAGAAAAGAATACAGAAATATTTCAGAAATAAATATCATACAACCAAGAGCACAAGAATGAATAGACCCCACAGAAAGTCCATTAAGGGAAATAAGGACAAGACTCGGGGGGAAAGGCTGTAAGAGGAGAGTCCAATAAAGAGAGAGAGAAAAAGTAGTCAAGAGAAGTGATAAAGAAGTCAGGCAAAGAAAATCCAACTTATGTATAACGTAGCTCCCTAAAAAAGAAAAACAAAGCTGTGGAATAACAACTGATAGAAACCACGATCCAAGAAAAGTTTTCTGAACATAAAAGACTTAAACCTGCCTGGTGGAAGAGCATGTGTACAACTGGAAAATAAATACAGAATAGTATGCAGTATATACACACTGAGATATAATCTAGTAAAACTATCAGATTTTAAAGATTAAAAAAATTATTTTGGGCAACCAGTCAAGAAAGACCAAGTCATTTATGAAGGAATGAAAATCAGAGAGGTATCAGACATTTTGATAGCAAAATTTTATACAAATAGAGTAACATTTTGTAAGATATACAGTAAAAAAGCTGTGACCCCAAGATTTTCTATCTGGCAAACTGACGTTCAGGTATCAAGACCACAGGCCGTCAGGAACATGCAGGAATTCACAGAAGCTATCAGCGTTTGAGGAATCTAATAGTGAACAACCTCAGACAACCAAGAAATGATGGAAGAGGCTTTGGCAGAAGGTCTGGTGGGAGCATTGAATGTATCTAGCTGTAGAAATAGGACTAGATAACAAGGATAAAGGTGACAAGTCATGTGTAATTTTATATGCTCTGAATACATAGAGTACAATGAAAACATGAGAAAAGAAGGTATGGAAAGTAGAATAAGCTCTCTGACTGCCTTATTAAGTAAGAGCAAGGTATATCACTTTAAATTATATGTCGGCAGGGAAAGGAGTGGAGGGGGAAGATCAGGGCTACTCGCTAATTTTAGTATTGCCCCTAGGAGGGAGTCCAGTGTATAAAAAGAGGGGACCCAGGGTACTATATAAAGACATTAGTTAGTATAAAGGTAACTGTTAGAACATAAACATACATTTTCTGACACTTTCTCAAGAAAACACTGGAAAGAGAGGGAAAGGATACAGTGAGTTTAGGCAGCTCTTTCCAGAAACTTTGTAGAAAGGCCAGCTGAGAATCACAGGGGTCCCTTCAGGGTGTGACCTTGTAATCGGAGTGTGATGTATATACTCTAAAGTGCATGGATCCTAAGTGCACAGCTTGATGCACTTTCACAAAAGTGGACATAACATGTGAGCACCACCCAGTTGAAGAACGGGAAGGGCTTGTAGGGACAACAGCATGATTCTATGCTGATGGTAATTAATCCAGTGGAGAGGGGGCAGTTGCCAGAAGAAGGTCCTAGAGGCGAGAGCGGTAGGATCTTGGGCTCGAGTCGGGGGAGAGTTGGGCCTGGCATGCGTGGCCACAGATGTGGGAAGGTGGGCCGGTGGGGGTGACCGTGGATAGCTGTCAGATTGCTCCTGCTTCTGCTTGCTTAGTTCAGTAGTTGGCAGTAGGAAGTGAGGAAGATGGGTGGTTTGGGAGGTTTGTGCTGGAAAAATGTGTGAGACACTTACCAAGAGGAAGGAGAGAGAGACTGGATTCCCAGGCAACATGGGTCTGTGAGCTCACCATCACCCCAGGAACCTGTCTGTCACAAAGGATGGTTATTGCTGAGGTCACATCCTTGAGTCAGTCTCCTTTCTGGCACTGAGATTTTTGATTCTCTGCAGTGCTCTGTGGCCTGCAAGTCCATCTGTGTCCTTGTCCCTGCAGGGAACCTCGAGCCAGAAGCAGACTCTCTGCATCAGGATGCTTGGGGTCTGGACTGGGGTCATGTCCCTGGATTCGGGCAGTTTGTCATGAAAATGTATTTTAGTTGATCTAAAATCCATTTTGAAAACAGCAGCCAGGGGCAGAGGGGCAGGCTGTGGATATGAACCTAGCAGAGTTCTCTTTTTTTTTTTCCTTTTTATTAAAAACAGTTCTACTGAGGTAAATTTGGCATACAATATGCTGTACATATTGAAATAGCACAGTTTGATGAGTTTAGCATGTGTTCCCTGTGAAGCCATCACAGCTGTGGTGCGGGTTCTCATGTAAGGAACACAGAGAGGGTGAAAGTCTGGGGGAGGTGTCCAGCACCCCTGCTTGACCACAGCCAGTGGGATCAGAGCTGACAGGCACAAGGGCAGAAACTCAGCTCAGACTGGAGCACGCAGAAGGGGAGCTCACTGGCCGACGAAGCCAAGAAGTCCACACAGTTGGCCGCCTGTCATCAGAGCTGGGCTCTCTCCACTGGATGAGCGTCATCCCTGGGGCATGTGTGGCACCAGCATGGTGGTGCAGCCCCTGCACCCTCCTTGGCTCACCCCGACATTCCCTGCAGAGTGGCCGACACAGTACCCGCAAACCCCCGCAGGCATGGCAAATGCTAATTAGCTTGTGGCCACCACCGCAGACCTCAGTGGATTCCACAAAGTGTGGGTCCAAGAGTGGAGAGAGATGTGTTGTGCCCCCCCCAAAATTGGAAGCCACTGCTGGCAGAAGGAGAAGTGGATTCAAGGGAGCCAGTGACCAGTGTCCACCCAAAAGTGGTGTTGTTCCTGCTGGTGGGCACTTGGGGAGGGAGCTGAGAGGAGGACAGACAGAGTGGGCACTGACTCTGTTCCACCTGACCCCCGGGCTAGGGAACAAGCTCCCTGCCCAGGCCATTGCCCACGGCAGTGAACTCACCTTGAAGTCAGGTGCCTGCAGGTAGAACACAATCCACAAGCAGGGGCAGTTCCCTGGTGTCACCTACACTGTACCTGAAGGGTACTAAGAACTTCATCACTAGCCTTGCTGGGTGAGGGCCGGGGGTAGGGGTTCCAGAAAGCCAGGGGAAGAACCCTGAATGTTAGGGCTTCCTTTTAGACCTTTGTCCTTGATGCCCCCCTTTTCTTCTCCCAGCCCCATATTGCCCCCCAGTATGTTCCCAGAACCACCCAGGATCCATTTCACTTGCTGTTTGGCCGTCCGTGCAACGGGAAAGCAGATTCCCAGGTTCCTACACTGGGGAGGGTCCTACAGCCATACCAGCGCCCTGTTTATGGTTAGAGATGGCCCACAGGTGGGGACCCCCTCCCCACACACCTAGTTCTAGGCCTGTGTCTTTATTTTCGCCTCCCAAAGCCCCACAGCCTTGTTGCAAGTGTGGCGGACTGCCAAGGAGAACCCGGTCTTGAGCTGCACAAGTGTCCAGAGGAAAGAGGTGGTGTGGCCCAAGAGATGTGTGGCCACTGTAGGCCACACCACACACCAGGCAAGTGGCCCAGAGAGAGGGAGCCTTGCGGACAGCCACCAGCCCTCAGAGGGCCTGGGAGCCCCTTCTTCCTTGAGGGGCCCTTGAGGGTGCAGTGGACAGGGCCTGAGGGAGGGAGGAGAGGAAAGGGGACTCCTTCCCACACTCAGCTGTCACTGAGGGCACTGGCAGGAGGCATGCCCTCAATTAGGACTCTGTCAGTCTGAAAAGGGTGAGGCAGGCTATCAGTCTCGGGACGTACTGGGTGAGCAGGCCTGATGTCACCCTGCCTCTGCTCCGCTTTCCCCTCCATGCTTGGGCTCCAGTGGGGGCCCCAGTGCTCTTTCCCAGCACTCCCCACTTGAGCTGGTCACTGTGGCCAGGGGCCCCATGGGGCAGCGCTACAATGGTGGGACCCGAGAACAGTCCGGGCAGACGCCACCAGCAGCTGTCCCTACAGGGCTCGGCAGGGTCTGCACCCCAGAGGCTGGAGCAAGAAAGGCATCCCAGGGAGCACCCACGAGTGCTGCCAGTCAAGCCCTTGTAGGGGACACAGAGTTCAGGAAGGGGCACGTGGAGCTGTCTCCTTGCGGTTTCTTCTCTCCTGGCCCTGACCTCACGGAGAGAGGGCCTGACAGGATGAGCACCAGAACCTGTCCCTGGTGAAGTAGGACAATACAGGTGTGTGTCTGGCCAGAGAGGAGGTAGGGCTGAGCCACAGCATGGCCTCCTGCTCTTTCCCACACGGCCACCCCGCAGGCAGTGGGGCAGCTCACTCGCTCAGTGCTTTCCTTCCTATGTTGTATTTCCCAGTCTTCCCCAGCTCCTCAGGAGGTGTCAGAACAGCCTGCCAGCCCGACCTCACCCCTCGGTGGCCTCCAGGGGTCCCATGCACAGGAGGCTCCAACCGCTTCCCAGGGCCTGCTCAAACTCTTCCAGAGAAACACGCCCATGGAGGACCTGGGAGCCAAGGGGGTAAGCCCAGACTCAGGGCTCCACCACCATGCAGGCCAGATAGGGGGAAGGGCAGGGCCAGTCTGCGGCCCTTGGGTGACGATGTGCAGTGCCCAGGGACACCCTGCATGACCTGTTCAGCAGTGCTGGTCATGGGCTTCAGGCCTCTGCAGGGGGTCCCGTGTCCCTGACGCCCGAGGGTGATGCCGTGCGCAGCCCAGCCTGGGCTCATGGCATTTTCGCCACAAGCCCTTGGAGGAGAGGTGGAGGGCCTGACACCTGCCTCAGCACTCGGGTCGCATCCACAGACCCCCTGTCTGCTGTTCCCCCAGGCCAAGGAGAAGATGAAAGAGGAGTCGTGGAACATCCACTTTTTTGAGTACGGGCGCGGCATGTGCATGTACCGCACCACCAGGACTCGGGAGCTGGTGCTGAAGGGCATCCCCGAGAGCCTCCGGGGGGAGCTGTGGCTCCTCTTCTCTGGTAAAATGCCCTGGCCTCACGGCCCCACAGCCTCAGCTTCCATGTGGGAGCTCGGCTGACCCCCAGCTGGCCTCCTGAGTCGGCCAGGCAGGAACCACCAGCCTTTAGAGGGCGGGAACAGGACTCTCAGCTGTAATGAAGCTCATGTGTGCCAGGAGGGGCGTTCCGGGGAGCAGACACCAGTGGGGTGGTGCCTTCCCACCGGCAGTGGAAGGCAAACAGTGGAAGGCAAACAGGCCTCCTGAGGCCTCCTTTCCTTGGGGCAGGCTCTGACAACATTCACACCCTTGGCCACTTGGATGGTTTCAGGAGGGGAAGTCAGCCATTTGAAATTGGGTGGGGTGACTCCTCTCAGAAGCAGTCATGAGGGAAACTCTGCCTGGCACCTGGCCAACTCTTTTGGCCTCCCTGCAGCCCCAAAGTGCCACTTCTCTTCTGCAGTGCATTGACGTCTCCACCCTGCCCTGTTGCCCTCAGGGTCCCGGGAGGGGAGGAGGAGGGAGACAGCTACACCAGCTGTGTCTCCACAGGGGCCTGGAATGAGATGGTGACTCACCCTGGCTACTATGCTGAGCTGGTGGAGAAGTCCACAGGGAAGAACAGCCTGGCCACGGAGGAGATCGAGCGAGACCTCCACCGCTCCATGCCTGAGCACCCTGCCTTCCAGAATGAGCTCGGGATCGCTGCACTCCGCCGGGTGCTGACTGCCTACGCTTTCCGAAACCCCACCATTGGCTACTGCCAGGTACAGGGGCTTAGCAGGGTCCAGAGACAGCATCTCCCACCAGAAGCTCACAGGAGCAGCTCCCCATGGCCCTGGGCCTAAGTGATGGCCTCACACACCTGCAACTGTGCCCTGTCCCCCCAGGAAGATCCTAATCACAGAAAAAGATGAAATTAGAAGCAGTGTTCATCGCTCACCTCATCCCCATGCCATGTATGTGCTTCTGGTCTGGGTCCTGGGGCGTTTGATTGTTTTGTGTCTGTGGTAAAATACACATAACATAAAACTTACCATCTTAATCATTTTAAGTGTACAGTTCAGTGGCATTAGTTATATCATTGTACAACCATCACCACTATCCGTCTCCAGAACTCTTTTTCATCTTGCAAAATGGAAACTGTACCCATTAAACAACTCCCCTGCTTACCCCTGGCAACCACCATTATCTTTTCTGTCTCTGTGATTTTGACTAAGTACCTCATATAAGCATCATACAGTACTGTCTTTTTGTGACTAGCTTATATCATTTGCATAATGTTCTCAAGTTTCATCTATGTTGTAGCATGTGTCAAAATTTCCTTCCTTTTTAAGGCTGAAGAATATTCCATTGTATGTATACACCGTGTTTTGTTTATCCATTCATCATCCATGGCCACTTGGGTTGCTTCCACATTTTGGCTATTGTGAGTAGTGCTGCTATGAGCATAGGTGTACAATATCCAAACCCAGTTCTTTTGGGCATTATACCCAGAAGTGGAATTGCTGGATCATATATTTAATTTTTTGAGGAGTTGTCATAGCATTTTCCACACGAGCTGCACCATTCTTCATTCCTACCCACAATACACAAGGGCTATAGTTTCTCGCCACCCTCACCAACACTGGTTATTTTCTGTTTTTTTGATAGTAGCCATCCTAATGGTATGAGGTGGCATCTCACTGCAGTTTTGATTTGCATTTCCAGGGGCATTTGATTTTAAATCTAGTGGGCATTTTCATTGCCAGGTCAGATGGCTTTCTGTTTCCCTGTGACTGCCTCTGGATTTCAGAGAAATCACTTTTCTGTAGGACCAGTGTTCTGCAGGACATATTTCCAGTGCATGGAAAACCAGTGTGCTGGCTCTAAATCATTTTTAAGATAATTTGCCACCATTGAAGCTTTTTCTTACAAGCCTTGGTATCAGCTCAGGCTGTGCGTGGTCGCTACTTTGCCATGGCCTCCCTGCAGCCATGTGGCCATTGCACGCAGCTCACTCACACATCCTTCTGGCCCCGTGCTGCACCTGTGACATCAGACACCACGCCGAAGAAGGGCCTCACCTTCTCGGGTGTCCAAATGCCTGCAGGCCCAATTTGAGGAACTTGGTTGACCATTTTGGTCAAATTGATTTCCTGCAAATTGCCTTTTGGCAAATTGCCCAGAGTTGGGTGGAAGAGTTTGTTGTTGCCAGGCTTGCTGGTAGAGGAGGATGCATAGGCCACTTGGGAGGGGACAGCTCCATGACCCCCCCTAACTGTCTCTGTGCCCATAGGCCATGAACATCGTCACCTCAGTGCTCCTGCTCTATGGCAGCGAGGAGGAGGCATTCTGGCTGCTGGTGGCCCTCTGTGAACGCATGCTGCCCGACTACTACAACACCAGGGTGGTGGGTGAGTGCCCGAGACTGGCAGCTCCCTGTGGGGGTGGCAGGCCTCCCTGGGCAAGGTCTACATTCAGCACATCCCACAGGTGAGCTCTTGGAGGCCTCGCAGCCTTGCCCCGGGCTGCAGATAGTCACAGCTTCCGCTCCATAGATTAGGAAGCTGCTAAATCTTCACACAGCTAAAAAGTGGAGAGCCAAACACAGACCCCAGCTGTCTCTCCCAGACTTTATGCGATTCCCTAGGAGTTGCTGGCAGTGAGAGAAGAAGTTAGCTTGGGGCCTAAATTCATATCCATCTAACTCTTCTTAAACATTTTTATTGTGGAAAATTTCCAGTATCACAACTAGAGCATATAGTTATACCCCCATGTCAACTGTTAGGAACTCACAGCCAGTAGAATCTGTGTTATTAAATGGAAGTGCACTTGCAAATATATTTAATTACATATATAATTAAGTCTGTTATTCTAAAATGTCCTTCCCTTACTGTTTGCTTTAGGGGGTTTCCACTCTTGGGGTCCTTTAGAATTGCATCTGTTCACAAGCTTCAGGTCAGGACACACACAAGCTACTGAGATCACTGTTTACTTCTTTTTTTTGTTTTGTTTTGTTATTTTTGTTTGTTTTTGTTTGTTTTTCTTTTTTAAATTTTTCTTATTATTTTATTTATTATTTTTTTAACGTCTTTATTGGAGTATAATTGCTTTACAATGGAGTGTTAGTTTCTGCTTTATAACAAAGTGAATCAGCTATACATATACATGTATCCCCATATCTCCTCCCTCTTGTGTCTCCCTCCCACCCTCCCTATCCCACCCCTCTAGGTGGTCACAAAGCACCGAGCTGATCTCCCTGTGCTATGCAGCTGCTCACTGTTTACTTCTGACGCCCTAGAGAGAAATTAGTATTTCCCAAAAAGAAAATCCAAGTATAGTGGAAGAAATCGTTCTTTTCACACAGTGGTTTGGAAGTAGTAGAAAGGAAACTTACAGGATTTTTTCCGTTCTTGTTTTCTCCACCCCACCTGCCCACCTCCAGCCCTCAGTTGTAAGCAGAGCTGGCTGGGGACCAGGTGGGCTTCTTGCAACTCAGACCCTGGGGTCCCACATGAGGTCCTGCCTGAGTCAGGGGTGTGAGCTCACCATTCAGACTCCTTCGTTCTCTCCCTAGGGGCCCTGGTGGACCAAGGCATCTTCGAAGAGCTCACGAGAGACTTCCTGCCCCAGCTGTCTGAGAAGATGCAGGACCTGGGGGTGATTTCCAGCATCTCACTCTCCTGGTTCCTGACCCTCTTCCTCAGCGTCATGCCCTTTGAGAGCGCTGCGGTCATTGTTGACTGCTTCTTCTATGAGGGCATCAAGGTGATCCTGCAGGTGGCCTTGGCCATCCTGGATGCCAACATGGAGCAGCTACTGGGCTGCAGCGACGAGGGCGAGGCCATGACCGTCCTGGGCAGGTGACCGAGCCGGCCTCCCTCCTCCTGCTGGGGAGCTGGCCAGCACTGACTGCAGCACCCCACCCCTCCCCAGCCCTATGTGCTCCTTGGTCAGCATCCTGGGACTGTACCTACCAAGTGCCCAGACAGGGCTAGACCCGGGGATACTCCAGGGGGGCGGAGAGAGCCTCCTTTCTGGAAGGAGACAGAGGAGTACTGGAGTAGTAATAAGTGCTGGGAGAAGGTAAAACAGGTAGGGGGCCAGAGAACACTGGGCTAGAGGGCTTGGTGGGCAGGAGGCAGCTGGAACAGCAGGGCCTCCCGCCTCTAGCGAAGGCTGGGTGTCTGTTATTCCCACAAAGCAGTCCTGGTCGTGCCTTTCCCAGCTCAGTAGCATCACTCTCACCCCGTCACCTAGACAAGGGCCCATGTTGGGCCTACGGTAGCTGCTGAATGAGCTGATATCCACCAGGCACGCCTAAGGCCCAGGGTCATCCTGGCTGCCTCGTCCTCCCTCAGTCCCCGCATCCCATCCTCGTGGACTCCCTCTGGCGTCCAGCCCCTCCCTTCAACACCTACAGCCTCAGGGCAGACCCATGACACCCCTGCCAAGGACCCTGTGTCTGCATCGTCACAGTTTTCCCTGCTCCAGTCTCATCCACCAGCATCCCACAGGGCTCTTCCTGATCAGAATCTGACCCTGTTTCTCCCTTGGGACATGGGGACTCCCTGTGCCACTGGTGGTTTTCTGGACAAAGGATCTAAGTCCCCCAGCCTGGCCTTCAAGGCCTTTATATCCAGGTGCCTTCCTGGGGGGGGGGTCCTCACTGTGGCCCAGGCCCTGAGCTCTATACCGCCATGCCAGCCCACGTGCATGTATTTGCCCAGCCTGGAATGCTCCCAGCCACCAGGGACAGCCAGGGACGCTGCCACCTGCCTGCCGAGCCAGCCCAGGTGCTGACTGGGAACCTGCAAGGGTCCCAGGCTGGCAGAGTTGTTGCTTCTCTGCTATGGGCCATGCTAGCTCTTTGTCCTCAGTGATGACAAGATACTCAGCCCGTGGCCAGAGTCGGCAAGTGGTTTTCATGCCCATCTCCCACACCAGACAGATGGGGCCCCTCCTCAGCAGCAGGGCCTGACCAGGAATGGTGCCGGAGCCAGTGGGTGTCTCCCACCTGAGTGTCAGGCCCGGCCAGAGAGCCTGGGAGAGTGTGAGGTCCTGGCTGGGCTAGTCCAGCCAAAGTCAGGCCCTGTCCCGAGGCTGTGTTCCTCGGACACCCCCACAGCAGGGCTTCTCCCTCGCCTTCCTCCTGGGACACTCCTTTGGTCCCTGATTCTTCCTGGCCAGGCAGGGAGTCCTCACATCTGGCCCAGTGACCCGCCAGATGGAGGAAGCGTGTCATCCCTCCAGCTGGGACAAACCTCTCTCCTGGTTTGGTAGGATCTGGACTTGTAAAGGCCGCCCCCCATCCGTGGGACCCCAGTGGACAGCCTAGCTTTCTCAGAGTTAGTGCTCAAGCCTCTCCACTGCCTCCAGGGGGCATCCCTGATTTGCCAGGGTACCCACCAGGGCGTGCCTCTCCCCCTCCTCCCTGCAGTGGCTCATCTTTCTCTCTCCTGGAGGATGCCCAGCCCTCAGCACACTCGCTCATTGATTGGGAGTCTGGGCAAATTAGGTCTCTCCACATCATTTAGCCATGGGTAAGACACCCCTGTCACCTGTGGGTGATCTAGATTTCTGTCCTTTAATCCTTACAGATACCTGGATAATGTGGTCAATAAGCAGAGTGTCTCTCCTCCTATCCCACACCTCCATGCCCTGCTGACCAGTGGAGATGACCCTCCTGAAGAGGTGGACATCTTCGACCTCCTGAAGGTGTCATATGAGGTCAGCATTCCCTGGGGGCTTCTTGGCCAGACCACTCCATTGGGCCATGGGTGCAGTTGGCCATGGCGGGTGGCTGTCCTCTGCTCTGTGGTTCCACCTTATCTCACTGAGTCATCTCTGACTGGTAGAAATTCAGCAGCCTGAGGGCCGAGGACATTGAACAGATGCGGTTTAAACAGAGGCTGAAAGTGATCCAGTCCTTGGAGGATACGGCCAAGAGGAGTGTGGTACGGACGGGCCCGGGCTCCCATGGCCCCAGGGTGCAGGCTGGAGCCGGGGTGGGGATGGTGACCAAGTGGGCTGCTCCTGCCGAGCAATCTCCAGACTTCCCCAAGAAGCAGGATGCAGAGTCCCCTAGCACTGTCTTGTGTGGGACTGGAATCCAGGAGTGAAGGTGCAAATTTAGGGAAGTGGGGAGAGGGCTGGTCACAATTTTCTGCTTGTGGATTGGTCACAGGGAAGCTTCTCTGATGCCTCAGTGCCTAAAGGCTAAGCATGATCCCACTCTGGACTGAGCCCTCCGGCCTGGCTTTAACCCCTGCCCCTGGGTAGCGACACTTAGCCACCCAGCCTTCCATCCACTCAGCCCGCTGACCTCTGCTGCAAGCCTTTGTCCTCCTGTCTCTGGAGAGAGAAGTTACTGGGAAGTTCTAGGTCACCTTCCAAAGAGCCAGTGCCAGGACCTTTCGAGGGATCCAGATAGCAGTTTCTTGATCACTGCCCCTCACCCTGTGTGCCTGACTGGGTGTTCAGAAAGGCACCCCCAGTGCCCACCAGGAAGGAGCTCAGGGAGTGTGAATTGAGTGGCAGGATGGGTGATGAGGGGTAAGAGTGTGGACCACACCTTCTTTCCCGAATGGACTACCCTCATGTGCTCAGCCAGCTGGCAACACCAAGAGGCCAGTTTGTGTCTTCGCCCTCATCCACATGGGGATTCTCTCAAAGAGCAGGAACTTGAGAATTCATTAATACTTCCTGTTTCTCTTTCCTTCTAGGTCCGAGCTATACCTGGGGACGTTGGTTTCTCAATTGAAGAGCTGGAGGACCTTTACATGGTGTTTAAGGTGACAGCCGAGAGCAAGGGAGGACCACTATCCCATCCTAGTCCCCTAAATTCATCCTCAGCGTAGCAGCCTCCTGCCAGGAGACAAGTAGATTTAAAAGCATCCTCAGATGCAGTTACTACAAAGTTCACATGGTAGGATTTAATCCTTCTTGGAGTTTAGGCAGGACACTCTTTTAAGTGGAAGAAAATCCACTCAAGTCAGCTTATATAAGAGGGAATGCATTGGCTCATGAAACTGAAAAGTCTAGGAATGCACAGCTTCAGGCATGACTGTATCTAGGTGTTCCAACATCCTGTCAAGCTCCCCTACCTCAGATATCACCTGGACTGCTCTTCCTACAAAGTGGCAGGACTGTTGTCAGCATCTCCAAGGTCATCCTGTCCTCTCAGTAACCCCAGTGAAAAGAAAATTTTTCTTTCTAAGTGGTTTTAGCAAAAAGCCTAGGGTTGATTGTTGGAATGACTCAAGTTAGGTGCTGTGGCTACAGGAGGGTGTTTGCTGCTGACCCAAAACTGGGCCACGTGCCCACCCCATGGCCTGAGGGTGGGACAAGAGGGGCTCTCCAAGAAAAGTTCAGGTGCTGTTAACAGAAGAAGGGGAAAGGGTGTGAAGAGCAGGCAGAAACAGCCATGTCTACAATGCCTTTCTGATCTCATTGTCGGGTCCCATCTGCCCCTCCAGCTGCCTCTGGTTCAACCCCCAAGATAACCACCCTGCTGTGGCCTTAAGGTCAGAGCAGTCCAGCCAGTGCTGCCTCTCACCCGCTCTGGCCGCTGTGGCTGGCAGTCCTAGGGCCCTGTCTTGACTCCCACAGCTATAAACAAGGGGCTGATGGTACCAACGCAGGAGGTTCTGTGAGATGCTGTGTCTAGCCCAGTGCTCACTATCCAGGACTCTGCAGACTTGGATGGAGGAGGAGGGTGAACACACCAACCAGCCTGGTAATCCTAAGCACCCAGGGGCCAGGAGGCCAGGCCATCTTACCAGGCTATGCCCCCTGCAGGCCAAGCAGCTGGCGAGTCAGTACTGGGGGAGCAGCCACCCTGCAGCTGTGCGTCGGGACCCCAGCCTGCCCTACCTGGAGCAGTACCGCATTGACACGAACCAGTTCCGGGAACTCTTTGCCAGCCTGACACCCTGGGCCTGTGGCTCCCACACACCCGTGCTGGCGGGGCGCATGTTTCGGCTCCTGGATGAAAATAAGGACTCGCTGATCAACTTCAAGGAGTTCGTGACAGGGATGAGTGAGTGGCTCCAGGGCCTGCAGGGGCCTGTCCGTGCCAACGCCCTTTCTGAGGAAGCCTTCAGATGCCAGTCCTGGCCAGTCTTCCCACTGCAGCGAGCTGAGGGCAGCCTGGAGCCCTTGACCCTTGTTAGAGGAAGTGCAGTTTTCCCACTGGAGATACATGGAGGTCCAATGGGAGCCCTCCCTCCCCTCCCCTCCCTCAGTCCACTGCTGGAGGCCGGGTCTGCAGGCCCCAGAGAAGGGGAAAGCCAGAGGCCTGGTGCTCACCCCCAGGGTCCTGTCCAGGAGAGAGTCAGGTGGCGAGGAGGGTCCCACCAGAACCCATTGGAAGGGGAGGTATTCGAATGTGGACTGGCCGTGGGACTCTTGTGCCCTCTTGCCAGCGTGCCTCCTTGCTGGCCTTCCTCCACAGGTAGGATGTACCATGGGGACCTGACAGAGAAGCTCAAGGTGCTCTACAAGCTGCACTTGCCTCCAGGTGAGAGCCTCCCATCCCACTCCTCAGCAAGGGCTTCTCACGTGTCCAGAGCTGGAGCTGCAGCATTCCAAGGCACAGGCCTCTGTGGAGTGCTGGGCCTTGCGGCAGCTAGGAGACTCACCCGTCCTGACAGAGAGCGTGGAGGAGCCAGAGCATGGGGGCTGAAGCCCAGCCCAATCTTGGTCTGAGAGCAGGGCCATGACCTGAGTGGCCTGGGAAGGGATGTGCGGGAGTCTCAGGGAGGACTCTGCCCACAGGCAAAGGCCCAGATGGAGCACTGTGTCACTCAACTAGAACACCCCCTCATGAGGGGGACTCACAGGAGTGGATATTCAGGTTTGAATCTCTTGTGTTCATTAGCTTATCCTTAAGTCTCTCAAGGGTTCCTGTTTCTCACCAGAGGAGTGGCCTGGGAGTGCCAAGGCCGGGGAGCCCTGTTGTATGGCTGCTCTCCTCTGGCTTCTCTAGCAGTGCTGGGCCTGCTGGGACACTGACAGTGGATAGTCCACAGTAGCTGGTCCCAAAGCATGGGGTCTCACTGCTTCATCAGCCTAGCTCGCCTGGCTCAGTAGGGGTGGCCACTCAGAGTTCTCCAAGTGCAGGGGGGAGGGCTTCCCCATTTTCACAGGAGGGAATTGAGACGGGCAGGTGAAAATTTGGCCCCAGGGGTTCTGCTCTGGGGTGGAGCTGTCCTGGGTTCCTGCTGCTGTTCATGACCTGCCCCTGGGAGTCAGCGCTGCCTCAGAGTTGGCCTGAGTGATTTTTCATCCCAGAGGCTCTCACTTGATTGGCCTGGGGCGGGGCCCAGACTGTAGTTTTAAAGTTTCCCTCAGGGTTGTTCTCTGCATCCAGAGTTGGAGAGACAACTGCTCCTGACACAGATATTCTCACCTGTGGCTGGTTTTTCCCTGTAACACAACAAGGAACAGTGGCCTTGGGGACACTTCCATGGAAAGATTGGTATAGGCCACCTCTCATTCTGCTGAGAGAGAGGCCTGGGCTGGGCAGACCCCACTGTGCCGAGAGCCTGTCCATGAGGGCACGTGCGGCCAGCCCTGCCACTCCCAAGCCACCTCTGCCCACCTTGCTTCATCTAGGGCTCTAGTGGCGGCCCACACCTGCCACCTCCCCTTGTGCCACGCACTGTTAAAACTCGCTCACTTCCTCCCCCTCCGTACAATGGGGAGAATAAGCCCCCTGCACAGAACCAAGTGGATCCGACACCCCAGAGACTACTTTATCGCAAAATGAGGCAGGCCAGTATGTGCTGGTGTGGAACAATGCCCAAGTGTATAAAGTGAGAACAAGTCACTTGTGCCTGGCCGGTCCCCGCATATGTACCTGCAGGAGCATAAAACATCCCAAAAGAATCCTCTGGGCCGCATCATCATGGGGTGGGAGAAAGGATGGCCGCTCAACCAACTCCCAGCTGCGCTGACTGGATTTTTATCCGGGATATGTATATATAACATTTTCAAACACAATGCACAAGTCAGCCAGAATCAGTCGACAGCTGTTACCACTATGACTGCACACCATACTGGTGGGGCTGGGAGCTGTGGAGCACGCAGTGGCAGGTGGGGGGAGGGCCTTTGTCCAGGGCTCAGGGAGGTTTCGTTCGGTGAGAATCAAGTTGTTCCCTCCTGCCCTCACTCTTCCTTCACTCCGAGCACAGCCCTGAGCCCAGAGGAGGCTGAGTCAGCCCTGGAAGCGACCCATTATTTCACCGAGAACAGCTCCTCAGAAGGTGAGCACTCTGTATTCCACTGGCCTCAGGCCCTGTGCCGAGCAGCACTGCTGCAGGGCGCCTGCAGGTGGCTGGCGGCCCTCCACGGGCTCCGGGAGTGTGCTGCGTGGGGAGGTGCGGAGCGAGAGCCGGGGGAAGCTGCCTCTCTCTCTAGGGCCAGGCCCCCCAGGGGTGTTCTCACTCCTGTTTCTCTTGTCTCTGCCTTCCCGGACCCGGGCTTCTCCCTCCCTCTGCCTCTGCTCCTCCTCTGCTGTCCCTTCCAGCATCTCCTCTGGCCTCCGACCTGGATCTTTTCCTGCCCTGGGAGGCTCAAGGTCAGTGCCTGGGGGGCAGGGGCGCCCCCTTTGCACTTGGTTTCCCCAGGACCTTGGGTTTTATCTCCTGAACGCTCCCCTGCATGGTCAGGAGGCCTGGAAGCTCTTAGTTCCAGAAATGCCTCCTGTGTGGCTAAGTTCTGAGGAGGACCCAGAGCCAGCCGTGGACTGGGGTGGAGAGGGGCAGCTGCTGTGCTTGCGTGGGGGCAGTAAATGAGGACACACAGTATAGCGGGTGTTGCGCAGGCACTAGGGTGTCACCTCCCCAGCCACATGCAGAAAGTATTCTGTCATCATGGTCATAGGAAAACACAAAATGCTATCATTGCAAAGCTGTCATTGTGAAACAGACAAAGCACAGCTGAGCAGAGGTGCAGGAGAGTGGTAGATGCTTTCTTTGGAAACATTTTCATGTTCCACACAACTTCTTTGTTGGGGAAAAATACGTATGTTGAGTGCCTATTAGAAGTCATCCCTGTGCTACACTTAAAACCTGTTGGGAGTACTGGGTCCAGGGTGATGGGGCATTCTGGGCCTGGGATTTGGCAATCAAGCTGGTGGTATGTAATACACCTAGAAAACCAACCAAAACACCACCCTATAATTTCTCATGGGGGATAGGTAATAACACACCAAGGATGATACACGCTCAAAAGGGAAATTAAAAGGTACTATCAAGGTATTATCAAGATACCCAAAGCAATCCTGTTGACAGTGCCAAAGGCTTACTTAACTTGACTATGAAGCTTGAGGACCTTGATTTCAAGTATACAAACTAAAGAAACAGATGTATCTTCTGTTATACTCGAGCAAATCAAGGATGCTTTAGGCTTGTCCCAGGCACTTCCAGGAGAGGCCAGGGACTCGGGGTACAGATCCCTGTCCTCAGACCTCACGTAGCCTACAGGCAGCGGTCTGTTCCCTGGTGAGAAGCCTGAGCCCGGAGCGCTGCGCCCTTCCCTGCCACCACATAGCTGCCAAGAGCCATTCAGAGCTGGGACACTGCCGTCCCACCTGAGGTTCCCCCACCAGCCACATTCCCTCAGGGAACAGGTCTGCAAAAGCTGGGCAGCCTGCTCGCCCCAAGTTCATGGTCACCGTAAGGAGCATGGTGTATGCAGACTCCAGCAAATATGTCACTTTAAGAAATACAGTGCTGAGCGCAGGATTCACGTACATAAAATTCCTCATCAGCTAGTGTGGCAGTTGCAGGTTGAATTGGTAATTAGGACTCCCCTGAGTTTGACCTTTATCAGCAGAAACTATAGAAATCATTGGTCTCAGACTTTTTGCCCATAACGTGCGCCATCGTTCACTTAAGAACTGTGTGGTATGACTTGTATTCTTTTGAAAGAAAGGATGTGAGGGTTCAGTGGCTCTCTGGTTCAGTGTAACCAGGTGGAGTGAGACAGCCCTGCTCAGAGAAGGCAAAGAAGCAGCATCCAGGGCCCAGGGCCAGGTCCGCTTCCGCAGGAGAGCACAGACTAGACCGACCACTCAGTGACCTTAGTGGTTTGGAGTCATAACAGAAGAATGTTCTTGTTCTTTTTATTCATCCCATTGTACAGAAGCACTACAGCAGGAAGAGCAAGAGGGAGCTGGAAATGACATCCAAGAAAAAAGAAGAGGTGTGTATATAGGCCCACATCTGCTGATGCTGGTAGAGGCCCCAGGGTGGGTGGGGTCTGGTTGCCCTGTCACTGCAGAAGAGCCCCATACCCTGGGGAGATGGCAGATGTATGCCTGACACCACAGCTCTCCTTGAGGTGAATGCCCAGCCCATCAGCTGCCCAGCTCTCATCAGCCCCAGGCCTGAATCTCCTGTAGCTGTGAACACCCCCAGCCATCACCGCCTCCCTCTGGGGGTGCCTGCTTCCTGCCAGGACTCCTCTAGGTGCCCAGCCGGCCTCTCCTTCTCATGCCACCCTCTCTCCAGCCTCCACATGGTTCTGTCACCATCTTGGGGAAGATAGATTGGGGCCATCCTCATCAGCTTAGCTCAGACCTACTTCAGCATAACTCAGGGGAGACCCATGAGTGTTCTAGGGTGTTTTTTCCTATCACCACCTCCCCAAATGCTGGGGTGTTTTGTAATAGGGCCCAGGTAACTCCGTGCCAGACAATACTTAAACCCACTTACCTCCTGCTACCAGCCCCCAGCCCTCTTTCTCTCATTTGACAGATGGAGATTAATTTTTTTCTCCCAACTCGCAGAGGAGAAGGGAACCAGCCCTCCCGACTATCGGCACTACCTTCGAATGTGGGCTAAGGAGAAAGAGGTTCAGAAGGAGACGATTAAGGATCTTCCCAAGATGAACCAGGTAGGCCCAATCAGAACACACAACAGATGTTTCTGGAAAATTCTGACCAAGGCTGAGCCCTCCCACCCAGCACCTCACCACCGTCCCAGCACCCCCTGGAATGTAGGGATTCTCCTGCCTACCTTTAGAACATCTAGTCAGGCAGCAGTCAGGGACTATTCTAGGAGGACAAGGGGTCAGTTGCTTCAGGGCCTTGTCCAGAACACTCCGCTGGTGATGACTTGCTTTGGTTTAATCGGTATCCGTGAACCAGAGGAGCACTGGGGAAGGTTAGCCTCAAAAGGCAGAGACTCACACCACCATTTATGAGACAACATCACAGCGCTTCTGCTCCCTGCCAGGCCCCGCTCGGAGCTGTGCACACACAGGCCCGCTCGACCCACCACCCGATGTTTGTTTGCTGGTCTCTGCGTCAGGACCGTGGCATCTTGCCAAGGGTCTTACAGCCAGGACCACAGACATGTAACCAAAGGCAGTTGTTGAGCTGCAGCCTGACCACGGTCTGCTCTGCCCGAAGGGGGACCTTGCAATCTGGGTGCTCTCTCATCCACAGGCCTGAAGAATGGGGTGCCGTGGAGGGAGGTTTCATCCCATTCTCAGGCCAGGAAGCCTAAATATGGTTTCAGGACCTGGAACCTGACCTCTTCACCCCTCTCAACCAACCCAAGCTGCCTTACCTTGTCATCACTCTCTAAAGAGGTTCTTAAAGGAGAGTTGAAGGCGCTTCCGATTAAAGATATAAAAAACTCAGAGCGATTCTAAAACACAGTGAAGAAGCACTTGTAGTCACTGGGTTTGGAAAGGTATGATAGAAATAGGTCTGTCTCTGCTAACAGAATGGACATAGAGACAGGGAGAGACTCTAAATGTTCCTATATGTGCTGAAAGAAAGGCAGCTGGAAAAGAAAGCCCTTTCCCTCTCTGCACCTCAGTGTCCTAATCTGTGAAATGGACATGTCAAGACACAGGTGTACTGAGACAACTAACGGGACAGCACCCTCACACCAATCAGAATGGCCAGCACTGTGAGTCTGGATGATCTGAGGGCAATCTGACCCATTCTTTACCATCTCCCTGCCCTTTTTCTGTTTTTCCCCTTAAAAGGAGCAGTTCATAGAGCTGTGCAAGACGCTTTACAACATGTTCAGCGAAGACCCCATGGAGCAGGACTTGTACCACGCTATCGCCACGGTGGCCAGCCTGCTGCTCCGCATTGGGGAGGTGGGGAGGAGGTTCTCTGCATGGTCGGGCAGAGAGACCAGGGACAGTGCCCCTGAGGAGGGCGAGCCGCCAGCTCCAGACCCCCCTCAAGACGCGGCCCAGGAGCTTCAGCCGCCAGCTGCAGGGGACCCCCAGGCCAAAGCGGGTGGAGACACCCACCTTGGGAAAGCACCGCAGGAGAGCCAGGTGGTGGGCGAAGGGGGCGGCGGCGAGGGGCAGGGCTCCCCCTCCCAGCCTCTGTCTGACGACGAAACCAAAGACGACATGTCCATGTCCTCGTACTCAGTGGTCAGCACGGGCTCCCTGCAGTGTGAGGACCTGGCTGATGACACAGTGCTGGTGGGTGGGGAAGCCCACAGCCCCATGGCCACCACTCACACTGGGGGTGCCGTTGACACAGACTGGTGCATCTCCTTCGAGCAGATCCTGGCCTCCATCCTGACGGAGTCCGTGCTGGTGAACTTCTTTGAGAAGAGGGTAGACATTGGACTCAAGATCAAGGACCAGAGGAAGGTGGAGAGACAGTTTAGCACCTCCAGTGACCATGAGCAGTCTGTGGTTTTGGGCTGAGGGCTCCAAGGCCTGGGGGCTGGCCTCTCCTCCCTCCCTCCCGTTCTGTTTTCTCTTTAAGGACACACCCCTCCGGTTCTCCCCAGAAGCAGTGAGTTGTAAATGGAAAGAAGGCTGAACAGTCGCAGTTGGGGCCCAGGCAGGGGCTCCCCACCCCCTCGTTCTGCCTTGGGCCTCCTGGCCCCTGCATAGTGTCAGGGGCTCTCTGATCTGCCCTTGCTTGCCCTGCACTGTGGCCAGGCCACACCCTGTCCTCCACCTCCTCTTCTGCAGCTGCGTGCTCTGGGGGCTTTCCTGCCACTTGGCACCAGGTAGGGGGGTCGAGTGCCTATTGGGCACCAAAGTGGTGAGAACTTCGAGATGCTTTTCAGAAGGCCCTGAGCCTGAGCTTCTGGCTGCGGGACACGGGCAGAAAGCATCTGCTGCACCAGGGTGGGTGCCCCCTGCACAGGTGTTACTCTCAATTCTCTTTCAGCTCGTCATCCTCACCATTAACCTTAAAAACATATCCCTCAGGTCCTGATATATTTCCTTGTATTCATTTCAGTTGGCTAAAAATCACACTGTGCTCAATGCCTTAATAAATCCCTGGAAGAACTAAAAACTACACTGTGTATAGAGAATTAATGTGACCCTCAACCACTGCTTCGGCCTCCTGGCTTCTCCCCAGGCAGGTATGGGGCCCAGGCCATATTCCAGAGGTTCCCAACACTTACTCTCTCACAGGAGGTGGGAGTTCAAGACCCCTAGGGAGGATGGGGACATGGAAGCTGCTGATGCAGGCTGGGCAGGGCCTGTGAAGACCTGCAGCAGCAGAGGAAACCTGCTCTGCAGGTATAAACAGCCTGGGTCCAGGTGCAGGACATGTGTGCTCAGGCCTGGGCTGCAGCATGCCTTTGGGTTCAGAAAGCAGACTGCGGGGACATGGGCAACAGGCTGAGCCATGAGGACCCCTTAGCTTTGCAGCAGGAGCTGATCATCATGTCCAGCGTTTGCCCCCAACACAGGGTCACTCTTATTTGTACTAAAAGATAACATCTCTGTGGCTGTTGTTTGGTTTTAAACTTAATAGCTTTATTGAGGCAAAACTTACATACCATAAAATTCACTTGTTTTAAGTTACAATTCAATGATTTTTTAGTAAACTTAGAGTTGTGCAAACATCACAATTCAACTTTAGAATATTTCCATCACCCCGGAAAGATGCCTCCTGCCCATGTGCTGCCAATCTGTGTATCCTCCCCCAGCTCCAGGGAACCACCAATCTATTTTCTATCTCTTTAGATTTTATGGATGGTTTTAAAATAACAATCTCCATGATTTTACCTTGTTTACAACTGCTGAGTCAACTTCTCGATAAATGCAGCAAAACAACATCAAGGAAACTGAACAGCTGTTTTCTTTCTTAATGACAACAACAACAAAAAGTCAGTAATGTAATTTCGTTTCCAGTATTTACACAAACTGACTACATGCTTTGTCATAAATTAATTTCAAAGAATTTATTGCTAGAAAGACTACGTTCTTGGGACTTCCCTGGTGGTCCAGTGGTAAAGAATCCGCCTTACAATGCAGGAGATGTGGGTTCAATCCCTGGTCAGAGAACTAAGATCCCACATGCTGCGGGGCAACTAAGCCTGCACACCACAACTACTGAGCTTGCGTGCCTCAACTAGAGAGCCTGTGTGCTGCAAACTACAGAGCCCACGTGCTCTGGAGCCCACGCGTCCTGGAGCCTGCGGGCCACAACAAGAGAAGAGAAAACCCGCAAGCCACACTAGAGAGACGCCCACGTGCCACAACGAAAGATCCCGCATACCTCAACGAAGATCCCGCGCGCCACAACTAAGACCTGATGCAGCCAAAAAAAAAAAGACTGTTCTTGGTCATAATAAAATTAAGTAGAGATATACATAAGAATTCCACAAAATTGGCAGAGTCAAATTGACTATAATCAATTAGAAAGATTTAAATAACTTGGAATTTTAAAATATTTATTTATTTATTTGGCTGCATCGGGTCTTAGTTGCGGCACGTGGGATCTTCGTTGTGACATGCGGGATCTTTCGTTACAGAGAGCGGGCTCTTCGTCGCAGCGCACGGGCTCAGTAATTGCAGCATGCAGGCTTAGTTGCCCCGTGGCATGTGCGATCTTAGTTCCCCGACCAGGGATCAAACCCTTGTCCCCTGCATTGGAAGGCAGATTCTTAACCACTGGACCACCACCAGGGAAGTCCTGGAATTTAAATAAATGTTTTATATGCCATGTAGAAGTATAAATTTGAGAATATACCAAAGAAAGTAAACAACATAAAAGAGGACACTATCCTTTTTACGTGATGAAAGAAGGTACAAAAATGTACAATAAAATAGTACTTTCATCCATTAATTATTTAACCTCGCATGAGAAAATGTTTAACAAGAACAGTAACACTAAATAATAAATGGATAATAAAAATAAAGTTTTAAATATATTTGTGTTCTGAAAGTAAACATAATTGTATATTTTAAAACTCCTTACCAAGTAATATGTTGTACCAAACCATTCAAGTTATTCTTATAATTTCCAAAAAAAAAAAATATGTATATGAATTTTTAAAGGATTACATGTTTATTGCAGAAAGGAGGAAAAAACAGAAAAGTAGAAAAACAATTTTTCCTTGTATTTAAGACTACTAATTATTTTGGTGTTTCTTCCCTATATTTGTCTTTTTCAAAGTTGAACTCATACCACGTGTGAAATTTTTATTCTTCTCTTTTCATTAACCACAAAACATTCTTTGTAGTTGCCAGAAGTTCAGCCACAATGAGACATGTAGAGATAAACAAAAACCACCCAAATGAGAACAGGGACCATTTATCCAGAGCTTGCTATAGAAAAGAAGTCAGCCACCATTACTTGCGTTTGGCAGAGACTAAAATGTAGTCAGAAGAGTGGAAAGGCCTTATGGTGAAAGCAAGGGAAGGCTTCAGGTGTGCTCTGATTAGAGGCTGCTAGTGGGGAAGCAGGCTGGCTAACCAGAAGCAGGATGTTTTATGTAATTGGTTTGGGGAGCATAATTGGCATTCTCTTGGTTGGTCCTGAGATGAAGTGGGGAGGTGCAAAAAGGAGGGCAACTGGCAGTCATTGACCAAGTCCTGACTGCTGTAGAAGTTGTGGTTTGGGGGGTGATGAGGGAGTCTGGTCACTCTCTGTTTGCATATTCAGTCTCAAACATAATTTTTTAAATTAATTTGTTTTTTTCTAATATATGCTATTGTGCAAAATTTGGAAAATATTAAAAAGTTTAAACCATTTATAACCCTTGCCCGTGCACATCTGGAAATAAATAATGCCTGGTTTTACCTGATATTATGTACACTTTGTAACCTCCTTGCTTCCCAACAATACACATGCCAGCATTTTCACTCCAAACTCTTTGTAATGGACCTGCATAATGGTCCATTCTTTACTTATTTCCATTTTTTCCTGTTATACTTCAGTTAACACTACTGCATAAACAATAAATCTGCGTGATTCAGATTATTAGGACAGAGATAACTGCCAGAATGTTTGTCCCTTTTACCGTTCTATCAGCATCCTTGTCAGGATTGGGCGTTTTAATTTTCTTTTAAGATTATTTATGTTGTCAGGCACGTGGGAATATCTTGGCGGGCTGGCGTTAAGGTGAGGTTGGGACATGAGGGGTGCAATATTTTTCCTCTGTGCCCAGACTGGGACTTGGGCTCCATCTTTTAGAGCGGGTCTGCCCGGGGACTGCAATAAGGAATGATTTCGTTTTCAACCGCCAGGCGTCTCCGTTTCCCTCTCTGAGAAGCGTAGGGTTGGTGAACTGCCTATTTTCCCAGGATTCTCGGTGCTTCGGCTCAAACGTTAACTAACCACCTCTGACCAGAGGTCCTGCAAATTCCCACCGTGGGCCCCAGGGAGTGGGCCCGAGCAGGGAGGCGCCCTCCGGCTCCCTCTCCCCGACTTGAAGAAGCAGAAGAAACTGTACCAGCAAAGGCCGGACCCCCCCAGTGGCGGCTGGAGACCCAGCCCTTGAAACGTCAATCTTCCCAGGGAGCCCAGGCGGAAACGCTGGTTTAGATAGAGGCGGGAACTGCTTCGGGCTGAGACAGACAACCGGTGACCTGACTGACGCAAACCCCAAACAACGCTCGACTCGGCAGCAGAGATACGGCCCGAGTCCTGAGGTCGCCAGGGCTCCCAGCTGACCGCCGAATAACGCTGAGCTTTCCCGTGGCCCAAGTGCACCCTAGAGGCGAAGCTCGAGTGGGCCCGAGCGCAGGGCGCACGCTCTCTAGGGGCGGTGCCTGAGGCCAGAGGGGCCCGAGCGCCTGAAGCGGGCGGAGCCAGGGCGGACAGGGTAGTGCGGCGCACGCGTGGCGGCGACGGTGGTCGCAATGGCGCCCCCTCAGCGGGTTCGGGTGTTGCGGTGCTCCTGCTGCCGCCTCTTCCAGGCGCACCAGGTGGGGCCTTCCTCTCCTCAGAGCACGGGGATGGCGGGCAGGACGAGGTGGGGTCGCGGGGGCCAGACCTCCTCCCCCAGGCGTGGGCGCCGTCTCGTGCGGTTGCGGGGTGTGTCTGGGTCCCGGACAACTGACGATGTCTGTCTTGAGAACTAGGTTTTATTGATGTCGCTTCTCCATAACGTTGTTCTGGCTTTTTTCGTTTTTTGCGTGGTGGTTGTAAGATTCGCAGAAACCAGGCATAATGGTTTCTGCCGAGGCGGCCTCGTGAACTCTATCTAGCGGGTGGTCGGGCACACCAGGTTGAGGGTAGAGGATAGCCTCCTTTATGCAGAGCCTAGCCCCCAAAATGGCTCTTTCTTCATTTAAATACAAGAGAAATGGTAGTTTTAAAAACTGAGGCACGACTGGGCACCCCTGCTGGCACTCTTTGGCTCTGACCGTAGTTAGAGACTCGACGCCTACTCAGAGTGTAAATAATCTCGCGCCTTTAAACAGGATAATCGAAGTTTCTAAAACGTATTGCTTCCCTGACTCAAGACGTAAAACAGGTGATGTCACTTAACCTGTTCTTTCCTGAATCACGTTCTGTCTCCAGGCTTGATGCTGTCAAGGTTGTCATTGTATCCGCTTCTGGTAGTCCCCTGCTAATCTGCTGTGCCCTGAAGAAGGGTAGCATCAAATTGCATACAAAATGTATGTACAAACATACAAAATGTATGTTTAAAAGCCAGTAAGAGGCTGGGTATGCACCTGTAAGTTCTCTGTGACTTTGTTTAAAAGCCAGTAAGAGGCTGGGTATGCACCTGTAAGTTCGCTGTGACTTTGTAAGGGTCATTTTAGGGGCTTAGAAACTTTTTACTTATTTCTTTTTTTTGGTTCTAGGAGTTGAGAATAAATGGGAATCATTTCCACTTTTAAATTATTATATATATAATGTAGTTCGTATTCTCATGGTCATTTTCAACTCTGAAAAGTGATTTGAAACCAAGTGGGAAAAGAGGGTTAACAGTTTAATTCCAAGTCGGCTGTGTATCAGGCAGTTTCACACATCTCATTTAATTTCAACAGCCTCTGAATTCTGTATCTTCATTCCCCAGAGCTAGCCAGTTACTGTGTGTCCTTCCAGAGCTTTTATTATTTTTTTCATGCATTTCTTACTTGCATATGTACCTGTAGAAGATACACAGTATTTTTATGGTGTTTGAAGGTAGATGCTGAGAAGTGGAATCTTAGGATATACCCACTTAAATTTGTAATAGATGCTGCTTGTCCTCCTTAGAATCCTTTTAGGTACTTCCCCAAAAGCCCTGATGGTTTTTGTATTAGGATCATATTAATCATGTTAATTTTTATGAATCAACCGAGACATCTTTGTGATGTTAAGCATGGCATTTCATTCCATCTCTTAAAACAGTTTTGGTGCCCCTTGATAACATTTTCTTTGTTGCCTTTACAAATGGATTTATTTCTTTAATTATCTCTTCTAAGTAGATGTTTGCTTATAAGCTATATTAATTTTTGAAGATATATTAATTTTCTACCTAGCCCCTATATTAGATTGTCTTACTGGTTTTAGTAGTTTTTCAAGTGATTATCTTGAGTTTTAAAGAAATAAATCATATCATCCATAAATAAGGATAGTTTTTTTTTTCTTTCCATTTTCATACCTCTTGCTATGTTCTCTTTTCCAATTCCATCAGTTAGTACATCCAGAAAAAAATGGTAAATAATAGTGCAGATCCTTGACTTGTTCTTGACTTTCATGGGAATGCTGGTGGTGATTCTGCAGCTTTAGAGCTGGATGTAAGGCATTTTATTATGTTAAGAGAGAATCCATCTAGTCAGATTTATCAAGAATTGAAATATCATGGAATTTTTTTTTGAGAACCACAGATAGTAGAGATCTAATTTGACTTTGTTTCATATGGATAGCCAGTTTCCCAGAACCACTTATTAAATAGTCTCTTCTTTCTTCACCTTTATAATATACTAAATTTTCATACATGTGTTGGTTTGTTTCTGGACTCTTTATTCTTTTCCACTTATCTCTTTATTATTTCTGATCCAGTTCCACCTGTTTCAAATAATTACTTTAGCTATAATTCTGAAATTTCATTGTAGGTGAAAAAGAGTCTCAAATGGACATGCAAAGCTTGTGGAGAGAAGCAGTCATTTTTGCGGGTGAGTCCCAAGCAGCAGAGTGTCTAATACCCATACCAGGAAGCAGGTGGGACCCAGCCCTGCAGAAGCATATTTCTCACGGAACCCAGTGTTCCATTATTGGCTCAAGTTCATTAGATATAGCGCTCCTGCTCCCTAAGATCATCTTCCTTCAGGAAGCGAAATGAATGGAGCAGTGCCTGGAAAGCTACCTTCCTTTTTTTATTCAGTCAGTAAGTATTTACTGAGTAACTTCTGTATGCAGGCATGGGACACAATGGAAGGTAAGACCATGTTATTGCCTTCACTGATCTGCTCTTGTGGAACAGGAAGAGAAACTAAAACACACATGTAATTTAAAACTAGACTGAGCAAAATGAGAGGAAAGTACAGGGGTCTGTAAGAAGATAACTGAGTAATCAGACCTAACTGGGGATGGGCAGACAGCTGTTGGTAGATGCAGGGGTGTGAGAGGGGGCAGGCAGGATGTGAAGGTAGTTAGGAGAAGAAAGAGCATGTGGACTGAAGGGAGCATGTTGTAAATGCTCTTATTAGCCCAATTTTTTCACCCAGCATCACAGTTCTTTTCAAGTCCATACTTACCGACCCACCTGATCTCTAATATCACAGGGTCCTCATTGAGCCCCTTGTTCACCTGCTCCAGCCCTTGATGCCACCTCTCCAGCCTCATCTCATCATTCTCCTCCTTCAGCCGTAGGGGCTTTTCCTTCTGACCTTGAAACAGTCCCAATCTGCTTCCCTCTTAGGGCCTTTGTGCTCATTGTTGGGGCTTCCCCTAGTTAATCTCATTACCCTGATCAGAAATATAGGCGAGTGTGTTTATGTGAGTATTGTCCATCTGAGACTGTAAGTTCCATAAGAACGGAGGCTTTGCCTATTTTACTTATATACCCTTTTTAAAAAAATTGAAGTATAGTTGATTTACAATATTATGTTAGTATCAGGTGTATAGCAAAGTGATTCAGTTATACATATTTTTTTTCTTATTCTTTTCCATTATAGTTTATTATAAGAAATTGAATGTAGTTCCCTGTGCTATACAATAAATCCTTGTTGTTTATCTATTTTATATAGTGTGTATCTGTTAATCCCATACTCCTAATTTATTCCTCTCCCCCTCTTCCCCTTTTGGTAACCATAAGTTTATTTTCTATGTCTATGAGTGTGTTTCTGTTTTGTAAATAAATTCACTTGTATTATTTTTTTAGATTCACATATAAGTGATACCATATGATATTTGTCTTTGTCTGACTTGCTTCACTTAATATGATACACTCTAGGTCCGTCCATGTTGTTGCAAATGGCAATATTTCATTCTTTTTTATGGCTGAGTAATATTCCATTATATATATATGTGTGTGTGTGTGTCTATATACACACACACACACACATACATACACCCCATATCTTCTTTATCCACTCGTCTGTTGATGGACACTTATATACCCTTTTTTGTATGTTTTGCTGATATACTCTTGGCACCTAGCACAGTGCTTGTCACATAGTGCTTGCTCAAGTAATGTTTGTTGAATGAGTAAGTGACAAACCCCACATTGATGGGCATTTAGGTTGACTTTAGTTTTCATTGTTACGAACAACTCTGCAGTGAAGCTTCTTACAAATACCTCTTTCTTCACTTGACCAATTATTTCCTTAGGACAAATTCCTTGAAGTTAAATCAGAGGAATTCTTTTGACCAAGGTTCTTTTAGTTGCAAATAATAGGATAAAAACACTTCAGCAAAATTTAAAATGTACTAGCAAGGTAATGGGGTATCTTGGGGGGATCCAAGGGAGGAGCTTCATCCTTGACCCCTTGAAGAACCAACCCCAAGAACTGAAAAGCTGCCAACAACGCAAGCATCATCTTTTCCCTCCCTTCTCCTCCCTTCACCCAGTTTCTCCCTATACCTTCCTCCCTCTGTCCCTATCTCCTCTCCTTCCCTTCCTCTCTGTTCCCAGTTCACAGTAACATACTCCACTCACAGACCACAGAATCTTATTTCAAACCAACTGGAATAGCTGAGTCTCAATTATAAACTCCTGGGAGAAACAATCTGATGGACCTGGTTGATTCAGATGTCCACCGCTGGTCCAGTCAGTTGGGATGGGTGGGAGTGGGGACAATTTGGTCATCTGTCAGTAAGTATAGCTGCTGAGGCCTACCTTGAGATTGGGTCTCAGAAGGCAGGGGCTGGCTCATAGCTAGTGACTGCTGCTTGTTTTAGATGTCAGTATGTATTTCTGAATTCCTGAGGAAGCTTTGCCTTCCTCTCAGCACCCACATGCTTGTGCAGTGGTATATGGCTTTTGACTGACTAGGCCACAGTAACAAACAGACACCAAAATTGTGGTGGCTTAACGCAATAGAAGTTGTTTCTCTTGCTCTTGTAACACTCCTGGGAGAGATTGAGATCAGCAGGGCAGCTGTCCTTGGTATGGTCATCCGGGGACCCAGGCACCTGTAATCTTGAGGTTCTGTTATTCCCTGAGGCTTGTCTCCCACTGCCTCTTGCCCCTCAAAGGAGCAAGATCAGGGAGGAGCTACCCAGGAAGGATCTGGAAGTGGCTTGCCTTCCACTGGGAAGAACCTAGTCTCATGGCCACACCTGACTGCAAGGAAGACTGGAAAATGTAGTCTAGTCTGCTCCCAGATGAGGGGAGAATGCATTTCAGTATTCAGGAAGCAGTCTCTGTTATGCAGGAGAGCATACACCCTACCGGTTATGCCAGACATAAGTTGTCAGTCATTTTAGAATTTTTTTTTTCAATTTATTTTGTTGACGTATAGTTGAATTACAATGTTGTGCTAATTTCTGTTGCACAGCAAAGTGATTCAGTTTTTTATATACATATATATATATATATATACACACACACACACACACATACACACACATCCTTTTTCATATTTTTTTCCATTATGGTTTATCACAGAATATTGAATGTAATTCCCTATGCTATACAGTAGGGCCTTGTTGTTTATCCATTCTATATATAATAGTTTGCATCGCTAATCCCAAACTCCCAATCCATCCTTCCCCCAACCCACTCCCTCTTGGCAACCATAAGTCAGTTATCAGTCTTTTTAAACTTTGCCTTTCCCCTCTCCAGTTCCTTTCCTCCCATTCTCACTTGAACTTTCCCCAAACGGGATTTCACTCCCCACCAGTCCACTAAAATTGCTCATGTCAAAGTCAGCAATGGTCTCTATGTTGCTAAAAATAATGGTTGGTTCTCAGTCCTCAAGTGACTTGACTTATTGATGGCATTTGTCAGAGTTTGTCACTTCCTCCTCCTTGAAGCATTGTCTTCACTTGGACTTCCAGTCATCCTGCTCCTGGTTTTCCTCCTATCTTCCTGGCTGCGTTTCAATCCTCTTTGCTAGTTTTTTCCCATCTCCTCATCTCCTAAACCTTAGAGTGCTCTGGCACTCAGTTTTTTGACCTCTTGTCTAGCTACACTCATTCCCTTGGTCGTCTGAGATGAGACAATCTGACAATTCTCAAATGTCCATCTCAGACCTAGGCCTGCCCCTGAACTTGTGTATGCTTCCAACCACTTACCTCTCTGCTGGATATCTAACAGGCATCCCAAACCTGTATCCCAAAACGAAGCCCTCACCTTACCCTCACCAACCTGCTCTTCCCACAGTCATCCCCAGCTCTTAAGTGCCAAGTCCCTCTTTCTAGTTGTTCGGGCTAAAAACCTTGAACTCATCCCTGACTCCTCTTTTTCTTTTACACTCTTCATCTGATCCATCAGCAAATTTTGTCAGCCCTACCTTCAGGATATACCCAGACTGTGCCCACTTGCTACCACAGTGGTCTGAGTTGCCTCAGTATTTGCTGCAACCTCCTGACTGGTCATCTGCTTCTGCCATACAGTCTCAGCACCACAGCTGAAGGGTCCTACTGAAACATATGCAAGATCATGTCAGACCTTCCAGGTTAGAGCAACATTCATGCTCCTACAGACAGGGCCAGGTTGGGGCAGGGGGCTATGTGAAATGAAAATGTGGGGCCCCTTTTCAAAAGCAGAAAAAAAACTGCTATTAAAGGTACTAGAATATTAAGCTTTTCCTTTCTTTCATGGTCTCCTGACTTTTCCTGATGTCTTTTATTTACTAGTTTTAAAATTTACTATTTAATATCTTCCTGTGTAAAGAAAAACTAACATTTAAAATTGTGCAACACCATTTATATTGTGCAACACCAGTTATAAATGCAAAGAGCATTTAGTACATATGTGGAACATATGCAGAATAATATAAGAGCATTTGGTGTATACGTAGAATCATCAAAGTTGCACAATTTGTATTTTGTAGCTCATACATGCCTACATATTTCATTCCTACCAGAACAGTGGAGCTGTTGCACAAAATTAACTATTTTTACTTCACTGCTTGATACACGCACATTCTACCCATACTCAACCTTTAGCTCACTGATGAGTAAGGAAGTACTGAGAGGAAAAGGAACTGGGAAAGATTGCCCTATCTTTCCCTTTTTTTTCTGTTATTATTTTCAGCATAGGCTGTTCCAGGGAGGTAACAGGAGTAAGAAAAGATATGACACGTTTCCTTGGTTGTTCACGTTTTTTAGAATACCCTTGCCTCCTTTCTGCAACTGAAGCAAGTTCTGATTCCAGTGGAAAGCCCAGCCTCTCAGGCTAAGGTTGCCCCCCACGTACTTTTGTCGTGCTTTACTTTATGTTTCTGTAAAGAAAGTTCTAATGAGGAAAAAATAAGTAATAAATGTTCTCTTTTTAGGAAAAAAAAAAAAAGACTTGCACACACCATCTGAACTTGGAGTCTCACTGAACTCCCACACCTTGTGAGTTCACTGCGATTCTGTGCTCCTCAGTCATCAGGCATGCTGTATGCAAAAGGAGTGACAAGAAACAGTGGACACATTTGGTGTCCACGACTCACAAATATGCTTCATTATCTCATCAGACTTTACTTACACAATACAAGTTCAAAGATTATTAGGAATTTCAAGATGGAGACAGCAGAGCAGATCTCATGCCTATAAGGCTGACTCTGCCTGTAACAGGGCCTACACTCTTAAACCTCATCTACTATCTTCCCCCTAGACCATTCAGCTCCGGCCACTTGGCCTCCTCACTGTTCCTCCAAAATGCCAGGCTCAGGGTCTTTGCACTCTTTTCCGTTTCATTGCTTCTGCTGAATGTTCTTCCCCCAGGTATCTACGTGGCTTGTTTCTGCCTATCTTCCTATTTCGTGCTCAGATGTCACCCTCTCAGTGATCCACTCCTTGACTCCTTGAACACACATATAAAATTGTCTACTGTGTCCCCACTCTGCCCCACCCCACTTCATTGCCTTACTTTCCTCAGAAGCACTTCTCACAATCTGATGGCCATATAGGTGACTTATGTGCTTATTATCTGTCTCTTCTCACTGCAGTGTGAGCTCCATGATGACAGTAGTGTTTGTCCATTCCTATATTGTGTTGTCCTTACCTAGTTCAGGGCCTGGCACATAATAGGTGCTTAATAAATATTTATTGAACAAATGAGTGACTGCTAAGTGAAAAAAAGTATCTCATCTATTTTATATTCTTTTGATTATGAGTGAGTGAGGTGTATCATTTCATATGTTTATTGGCAATTTGCGTTACTTCTCTTCTGAATTTCTTATGTTCATTAACCAATTTGTGTGGGATTTTGGGTTGAGTTTGGCTTTGATATATAAAGTTCAGGGTGATGGTGGGCAGCCAGATAGACTGAAACTATTAGTCCCTGAGACTGTTAGTTTGTAAATCCCTGCAGAAACAGCAATCATTGTTTGGGTTCCTGCATGGTGCTTTGGGCCTTGCAAAGTACAGTTTTATCCTCCCTGGGTTGCATCTCTAATGGATCTATTTCTCAGCATTCTGTCAACACTTCTTAAACTTGATATTTTTGTTTGTTTGTTTGTTTGTTTCTCAGGCTTACGGTGAGGGCTCTGGTGCTGACTGTAGACACCACGTCCAAAAATTAAATCTGCTGCAGGGACAGATTTCAGAGATGTCACTCAGGTACAGTAATTTGAGGGAGGCATGGTTATCTTGCCCTGTTTTTATCTTGAGTGGGTGGTGGAAGTCTATGATGGAGAAATCCCTTAGAGTTCCATGTCTTACAATATGGCAATTAGATATTGAACAATCTTCCCACTGAAATTAATTTAAAATGCCAGCCACAATATTTTAAATGCACTGAAGAGATGACAAGAAGGTAAGTAACCATCAGAGGCCAAAAATGAAGCAAAACCCAAAATCCAGAGAATATGCAGCTGGGCTGCTGAGGCGATTGAAACCTGTTGCCCTTCAGCTTCCATGCATCTGGGAGGGAAGCAGGAGACAAAGACAAAGCCGAGGGTCTGTTCACTGTGGGAAGGTCCATAGGAGACCACCACATAAAGCTGAATCCCCAAAGGACTACACCCTCAGCATACAAATGAACTAGAAATGCATCCCCTCCGTAGCAGGGACCCAGCCTGTGTTGACCTTGGCACTGACTGAAGCAGGGAAATACTGCTCCAGGATTTTATAAGCGCAAGGAATCTGTCACATGGCCTTTAAGCCTTTTACACATGCTGTGTGAAAAGTCTCAAGCTGAGAACTTATTTTTAAATTGTCCCAGGAAGCAGAGGTAAATGCAGCTCCTTTTTGGAGCAATACATCTTCAACCCAGGCATCAAAGAATTCCCACATATAAAGTTCCAAGGAGCATATACCCAAAGTTAAAAATCGTTTAACTTACTTAAGGAAGTATGTCAACATGAGCAAAAGACAGCAGAAATGACAGAAAAGTCAGACCCAAAAAGAGCAGAATACATATTTCATGTTTAATATATTTAATGAAATTAAAAGAGGGGAGTTGCTAATATGAGGAGCAAGAGACTTTAAAAAATAACCAGTTTTTAAAAAAAACAACCAAAAAGTTTGTAGAAATGAAAAGTATAGTCATTGAAATTAAAAGTTTAGTGGACCATTAAACAGATCAAGTGCAACTGAAGAGAGAATTAGTGAAATGGAAGATCAATCTGAAGAAATTAATCACAGTGCAGCACAGAAAGACAAAAAGGTGGAAAATATAAGTTCAGAGACATGAAGGATACAGAGAAGAGTTCCAGCAGGAGATAATAAAGAGAAGGGGACAAAGGCAATATTTTCAGGGAAATGAACAGAACATTTTCCAGAATCAAAGGGCTTACATTCTTAGATTCAGGAAACACAGTAAATCCCAAACTAGATGAAAACATTGTGTATGTAGGAAATCCTAATGAGCCTATCTATACAAAAGCTACTAGAACTAATAAGTTAATTTAGCAAGATCACAAGGATACATGGTCAACATACAAAACTAAATTTTATTTTTATATAAATGCAGTGAACAGTAGGAAAATAATTTTAAAAATCAAATACCATTTATAATACCATCAAAAAATAAAATACTTAGGGATAAACATAACCCAAAAATGTGCAAGAAATTTTCAGTAAAAACTACAAAACATTGCTGAGAGAAATTAAAGAAGATCTAAATGAAGAAATATGACATGTTCATGGATTGGAAAACTCAATGTTGTTAAGATGTCAGTTCATCCTAAATTGATCTGTAGAGTCTGCCATTAGGTTCCAATCAAAATTCCAGCAGTTTTGTTTTTTTTTTAAGAAATTGACAAACTGATCCTAAAATTTATATAGAAATGCAATTGCCAAAACAATTTTGATAAAGAAAAAACTGGAGGACTTCTACAGCCTGATTTCAAGATTCACTATAACACTATAGCAATCAAGATGACAGTGTGATTTTGGTGAAAGACTAGACATATAGATAACATCAGAAGGCAAATGAAGGGACTTCCCTGGTAGTCCGGTGGTAAAGAATCCGCTTTACAATGCAGGGGACATGGGTTCGATCCCTGGTCAGGGAACTAAGATCCCATATGCCGCGGGACAGCTGAGCCCATGCACCACAACTACTGAGCTCACATGCCTCAGCTAGAGAGCCTGTGTGCTGCAAACTACAGAGCCCACATGCTCTTGAACCCGCGCACCACAACTACAGAACCCACGCACCCTGGAGCCTGTGTGCCACAACTAGAGAAGAGAAAACCCACACACCACAGCTAGAGAGAAGCCCACGTGCCACAACTGAGACCCGACACAGCCAAAAATAAATAAAATAAATAAATAGATTCAATGAAAGATGAAAAAGCAAGTGAATAAACAAATAGTGGTATTTTCATACAATAGAATACTAAGCAACAAAAACAACATGGGCAAGCCTCAAAAACATTGCTAAGTGAAAGAAATCAGACACAAAAGACCACATACTGTAGGGATGAGTAGTATTCTGGGGAGCGGGAATCACCTACAAGGCATATAAGGGAACTTCGGGGTGATGACAGTTTTCTATATCTTGCTAATTATATCTCAATAAATTTTCTATATCTTGATGGGAGTAATAGATTCAAAGATATAATTTACCAAACTCATCTAACTGTACACTTAAATTGGTACATTTTAGTGTATATTAATTATAAATTATACCTCAATAAGTTAATTTTAAAAGATAAAATCTGCCCTTAGACACAACAACATAATGAAATTGCAGAACATGGAAGACAAAGGGAAGAGTTGAAAAGTAGCTGGAGAGAAGAGAGATCACCTACACAAGCACAGTAGACACCCAACTTCTCAGGGGTAACATTAGAAGCAAGAAGACAGTCTATTACCTTCATATTGCTGAGAGATGTTCTGTAGTTGATGGAGCTGAGTTCCTGAATCATAGTACGGTGAGCAGAGTTCTGGCTAGTAGCTGGTAGGACACTGCTCAACTGGACATTGGAGTATCGACCATGTGGCAGGGTAGGCGGTTCATATGCGTGATCTTATTTCATCTTCCTTATCACCCTGTGAGGATCATTGGCTTCTGTTTACAGATGAAGAAACTGAAGTAGAGGTGCCCACATTTGGTAGAGTTGGGGTTCTCATTGTAGTTCTCTAGAGAGAGCTCCAATCTGATCGTGTGATGTAACAACCCTGTCTGACATGGGTGGATGTGGCTTTGGCGCTAACCTTCAGTCCTTGCACTATGAATGTTTTCACTGGCCATCCAGCCCTACTCTAGGCTGCAAAGGTTCCAGCTCCTTACTCTGCTTTATGTGGTAAAAGAGCCCTGCTGTCCCTGGGAGGCTGGATGAAGTCACTGTGACACATCAAGCTCAGTAAAATGCCTTCTCTTGTAGTGGTGAGTAAAGACACTCATATGACCCTATGCAATGGGGACATCTCCATTGCTGATGGGAGGGACTCTGTGCTATCAGAGTTCAGCTGACATTAGTCTCTGTGTTCAGGCACTGAGCAGGGCACATGCACACGTATTGTCTCATTTATCTTCACAGTGACCCTTGCAATATTATCCCCATTTGTAAATAAGGAAACTGGGATACAGTAATATACCCAGAATCACACTGTCAGTGACAGCCAGTCATTGGCAAAGCCATGATGCAAACTCTGGTCTCTGGATTAAGAGTGCCACTTCTGCCCTGTGTCACTTTTCCTCTTGCTCCAAGTAACAGATGGTCCCTCTGCCTTCTGAACTGCTGGAAGATTACCAAATCACATCGAAACAACAGAGATAAGTTCTAAGTTCCCCTAAACAGGCTTTGATAACCACGTCAAGTCCATGCATCTTGCTGTTCCCATCTTGATTGTCCTTCATCTTCCTGGTCATTTTACAAAGGACAACTGTACAATCTTTCCCTAAGGTCTCCGGAAGAATCCATAAATGCCGATGAGGAGGAAAATGCACGTCCTCGGCAGCCTGCGCCTGCAAGTCTGCAGGTAAGCCAGCAGCACCATCTCAGCCCAGCTACCTGAGCCGGCTCTGTCACAGAGGCGGGTTCCATTTATTCATTCATTCCTCATTTGTTCAGCAAATGCTTGTTGATGTCACCGAATGATGAGCGCTTGGCTTAAAGCTACAGGGAACACAAAAATGAATAAACCTATCCCTTTCATAAGTGTGGAGACAGCAGTGTAAAATAATTACAATACTGTGAAAGAGCTTTTTCTTCTGGCTGCTTGGTGAATTCTTCTGAACTTAGCTTGAACTTCACCTCCTTGTGGTTCTCCCCTTGTCCCACAGCACTCTCAGCACACCTGTGGTAGGGAAGGCATGCTGTTGTAAAGTGCCTGGGTTTCCATGTTCCCTTTCTCCAGACTGAGCCCCACAGCAGGGCTCACATCCAGTTGTTCATTCCCAGGACCTGGTTAAAGTAGGTGCTCAAACAGTGTTTGGATGGGCAGTGCGTGTAAGAGCTTGAGTGACTGAGTAGGTGACGCCATTGGTACATCCAAGTTGCCATGGGTACACGGAACACTGTGTCCTGCCAGGGACAGGGGGAGTGGGAACAACTGACAGGCTCCCTGGCAGAGCCCCACCTCTGCTCACAGAATCACACTGGCAACGCCCACTCTCCAGGTGCTCTTCATATTTTTATTATATCAATAAATAGGGGAGATGCTTGTAAGCACACTAACACATCAGCTCTTGCATATTTGGGTCTATACTTTCAGTTTCTTTACTTACAGACTTAATCTTTCATCATTCCTTCTGTAAGAAACACTTGTTTGCATCCTGGAATTTTCACTTACATCATATCTTCTATGTTGCTATATAGCTTTCAATTCTTTTCATTTCTAAAAAGTACCTACAGAATATAGTGGATATGGCAATATTTATTCCCTTCTTATTGGGCATTTAGGATGTTTGCAAACTTTTGCTACTATAAATATTTGCTATTATTTGTAACACTTGGAACATCTTTATGCATTTGTGTTCATTTGGAACTACTGGGCCAGGGAGTGTGGACATTTGCAAAGTTCTTGGTAAAGTTCTTGTGACCTGCAGCTTTCCCAAAGTGTGTGCCAGTGTGCTCCATTCAAGATATCTGTCTCCCGTTACCTTCCAATCAAATTCCTTTCCTGGTGACGGCGTAGACATGGGTCCTGAGGCCCTTAGGCCTCGGAGTTGCACTGGAGATTTTCAGTAAAGGTGTCTGCTTTCCAACTCTGAGAATAAACTTACTTCCCAATCCTGTAGGAAAAACTCCAGCCCTCAAAGAACCGCTGGCTGAAGTATCTGGAAAGGGACTCCAAGGAACTGGAGCTGGAAGAAGGAGTGTGTTTCAACAGGCAGCCCTCATCCAAGAGAGAGAAGCCAGACCCTGCCTTCAGTACAGGCCTGCCTAGAAAAAGGTGCCAAGCTAGTAGCTGATCCAGCCCTCACCCATGCCCACCTCGCTGACCTACGGTTGGGGGGACTGACGAGCGGCTTCCTGTGGCCAGCAGGAAGCCTGAGGGATGTGAGCCAGCAGGCGCCATCACCACAGGCCCTCTGGCCTGGCCAGGCACCAGGTGCAGCCAGTGCAGAGGTGAGGGCTAGGCAGGATTCCAGTGGGGGCGCCTTTTATGATGCTCACTTAATTCTGAACATCTAGACTGCACTGACCTCAGGGATGAACTTAAGGGCAAGGTTGAAAAAGTGAAGTGGGGCCAGAGAAGCCGAAAGGCCTGGGAACCTTTAGCTGAGAGCAGGAAAGACCTGACTTTCAAGGGTCTCTTCTCCAGTCTTTTTTTTTTTTTTTTTTTTAAAGCTGATGTTCTTTTTTTTTCTAATTTTTATTTATTTATTTATTTATTTATTTATTTATTTATTTTTTTATGGCTGTGTTGGGTCTTCGTTTCTGTGCGAGGGCTTTCTCTAGTTGTGGCAAGCGGGGGCCACTCTTCATCGCGGTGCGCGGGCCTCTCACTATTGTGGCCTCTCTTGTTGTGGAGCACAGGCTCCCGACGCGCAGGCTCAGTACTTGTGGCTCACGGGCCTAGCTGCTCTGCGGCATGTGGGATCTTCCCAGACCAGGGCTTGAACCCGTGTCCCCTGCATTAGCAGGCAGATTCCCAACCACTGCGCCACCAGGGAAGCCCCTCTTCTCCAGTCTTAATCTGCATTTCAGTGAGTTTTCTTTTTTTAAGATTTATTTATTTATTTTATTTATTTTTGGCTGCATCGGGTCTTGGTTGCAGCACTTGGGATCTTCATTGAGGCATGCGGGATCTTCCATTGTGGCACCCGGGCTCTTCATTGTGGTGCGCGGGCTTCTCTCTAGTTGTGGCATATGGGTTTTCTCTTCTTTATTTGCAGCGTGCAGGTTTTCTCTCTATAGTTGTGGTGCGCAGGCTCCAGGGTGTGTGGCCTCTGTAGTTGTGGCGCGCGGGTTCCAGAGTGCGTGGGCTCTGTAGTTTGCGGCATGTAAGCTCAGTACTTTTGGCATGCGGGCCTACTTGCCCCATGGCACACGGGGTCCTAATTCCCGTGTCCCCTGCATTGGAAGGCGGATTCTTTACCGCTGGACCATCAGGGAAGTCCCTCAGTGAGTTTCCTGAGAGACTGCCTCATCTAGATTAGGATGGCTCTTCCGGGGCAGATGCTATTGGGAGGTAGATTCCAGTTCAGAATAAGAACTTTCTAGCAACTACAAGCTATAGAGCAGAGAAATGGACTGCCTTAGATGTCATTAGGCAACCTGTTGTTGGCAGTGGGGCAGAAGCTGAGCAGCCAGTTGGGAAGCTATAAGGGATGGCAAGGTCCCTACCTGTGCTAGGTGTCAGACCAGGTGACCACCAAGTCAGACTAAGGGCCACTGTTCAATGGTAGAACTGGGTTCTTTTTTTTTTTAATTTTTATTGAAGTATAGTTGATTTACAATGTTGTGTTAGTTTCAGGTATACAGCAAAGTGATTCCGTTTTTTATATATGTATATACATTTATATGTGTGTGTATATATATATATATATATATATATATATATATATATATATATATTCTTTTTGAGATTCTTTTCCATTGTAATTACAAGAAAGACTGGATTCTTGACAGCACTTCCCCTCTGCCAGGAAACGGAGCCAGAGCACAGTCCAGCCTCCATGCAGCCCTAATGTCCAGGACTCCAGAAACTGTGAGGTCACCTTGAAGTCCCTGAAGGTCAGTGATTGAGGACAGTGTCCCAGTGGCCATTGAGCAGATGCAGGATTTTTTAATTGTTTTGTGGACAATTAAAGTATCAGACTTAAACCCCCTAAAAGCCCAACTTCCCACGTGGGTGTCTTGTTTTCTGTGTCTTAAGCCAACTCCTTTCTCTGGCCTGCACTGTTTCCCTGCCACGCTCCTCCTGTCACTGATGTTAACTCGGGGTCAAAAGGGCAGCTTGATGCCTTGGAGGCAATCAAGGTTGACCAGTAGGGCTTTTCTGCATCAGGACCGTTCCCTTCATTCTGCATGGAGTACCGGGTCTTTGTCAGACTGTTCAGCTTGGGACCTGCCCTGGGTTTCTGAGGAACTGTCACCTTCATTTATCCAGGTGGGTTCTTGTGCATTTGAGGCACTCTCTTCACCTAGGACCTGCTCTTGTTCCTGATGCTTCAAACCTAGCAGACCTTCCAGGCCGCAGAATGCAGGTTTTGCTTTATGCCACAGGCACCCAGGCAGAGGAACTCTGCCAGGCATTTGTCACTGCCACGCCCCAACACACGCCAGGGTCGTCCTGGCCAGCTTCAGACAGTAGTGGAGAGTGCCCGTCCAAAGCCAAGAGGCAGTGGTCAAACTCTGGTGTTGCTACTAACTAGCTATGTGACCCCCAGGTAAGGATGTGGCCCTGAATCTCCAAATTATAGAATAATGAGTGTGACAGTTACTGATGTACCAGTCCCTGGGCTAAACATTTTTTATGCACTAATTCTCACCACAAGCCTGTTTTGTTTTGAAGGTGAGGAACTAAGGCTGGTGAAGGTTCAGTTGAAGTCACAGCAGATCAGTGGCAGAGCTGGCAGTCTCGAATCACTAACAACTGCCCACAGAGCCTCTTCCATACTGCCTGGGGGTGGTGATGCAGGGTCCCTCCTGTCATTGCTTTCAAATTCCTTTGTAGGCAGTGAAACCCAATTTTTTCTTATTTTTTGAATTTTATATATTTTTTTATACAGCAGGTTCTTACTAGTCATCCATTTTATACACATCAGTGTATACATGTCAATCCCAATCGCCCAATTCATCACACCACCACCCCACCCCACCCCACTTTCCCCCCTTGGTGTCCATACGTTTGTTCTCTACATCTGTGTCTCTATTTCTGCCCTGCAAATCGGTTCATCTGTACCATTTTTCTAGGAGTGAAACCCAATTTTCAATGCATCCTCGTTTCCTGAGGTAGAAGGGAGAAGCCAGGCCTCTGTCACTGTCACATCCCCTGGGGTATTCTGTGCAGCCACTTCTACAGCTTCAAAACCCTGAACATGGTTCTAGAGAGACCTTCCCAGCTGCCTGGCAATGAGCACATGGTCTTTCCAGGTGGTCTCTAGGGCCCTTCCTGCTCACACCCCTCAGGCACTCCCTCACCTGATGCTAAGGTCCCCATGACATCCCCTGATCACATGAGAACATCTTCCTTTTTTGGGAAGCCTGGTCATGGAATTTGGCAGAGGATTTGGAGTGACGGAGAGGGCATTTATTTGCTGTGCTTTGCTAAACCTCAAAATCAAGGCATGTCCCTAGCCTGCCAGGCTACAGAATAGTAGACAGCACAGAGCAGAAAGTGTCAGCGCCCAGAGGTACAGTCAAGGACTAGTACAGGCACAGGACCCTCCTCTGCTTGTCCCTTGAGCCTACTGGGCATTCTTCTGAATGGAGAACATGGCCATCATCTTGTGTTTCCACCTCAGGACCACACTGGCCTGACAGGGAAGGTCAAAGAAGGAAGCAGTCGTGAGGACTGGGACACCAGGGAGCTCGTCGTTCCTCGGGGGGAACCACCATGTCCTGCCCAGCAGGTCAGGACCATGTCTCCTAAGTGGGAACAATTTCTTCCGCCACTTGGAAACAGCTCATATTTGGAAACGGAGCCCCTGACCCCCCTGCAAAGAGGCCCCAGGCCAGCCCGGGCAGCACGGGCTGAGCAGGGGACCCCCAGGACCCAGACCCCAAGGGAAGGAGGCCTCTGCAGGACCCCTGGTGCACTCCAGCCTCCTCAGGCTACACACACTCCCACGCCTGGGCCCAAGAGGCTCTGCGGAAAGACCCCCGAGCAGTCAGGGGGCACAGGCCCTTGGGCAGAGGGTGGGCCCTTGGTCAAAGGGATGCAGGAGCCTTCTTCACTCGTGCGACTGTGTGACCTCTTTAAAACAGGAGAGGACTTTGATGATGATCTGTGAATTGAAACTAATGTGTTACTAATGTAGACATATTTGTTAAGTGAGCCCTTCTCCACTTGATCTCTGTGCCACCGGAAACAGGGCTCCCCAAGTTGCTTTTAAATAGTAGGACTAAGGATGACTTATGGGAACTACCAAGAACCAACAATAAACATGACTATCAAACAGATCATCTCTCATTGCACCATCTCTGATTAAAGTGCTTATACCATTTAATTAAGATTGTTTACAAATATAACAGAATGGCTACAAAGCGATTTTCTTACTTTAAAAGCAGTTGACACATTGGGAAATGAGAGAATTACAGTAGTTGTGAAACAGGCAATACTCAGTGAACAACATCAGTTCCCCTGTCAGCCCTTCTTTATTCCCAGATGTTTAGCCAAAGTCCTGAGCTGTCCTACCCTCTAGTAATCACTACAGGACAGCCTCCTCCGCCCCAGCAGAATGTTGGCTATACTCTAGCCAAATTCAGAGTATATCAGATTTCTAGCAGAAAATCAATTACATATCAGTGTACTATAGTCGTTTTAAAAAAAGCAAAAAAGCAGAAGGCCATTAGGCAAGATCTATTCTGGACTGCTGGTGTAATCCTGCAGGGAGAGAGCGGGAATATGATGCAGTGTGGCCTCCGCGTCCTCCCCAGCAAGGAGTCTCTCGCTCTGCCCCAGGGGGGCACCCCCGGCTGCAAGGAGCCAGGCGCCCACAGGAAGCTGGTTGGAACTACCCCCTCGTGTCACTTGTTCTACTGCCCTAAATGGCTTTGTGCGTCCCCACCCCCCAGATTCTGGAAGAAGAATGCAGAGAAACTGGCCCTTACAGAGGCACTGGGGTTCTATACTAGCTCAACACAACTATGAGAGAAGAAAGGGGACACAGAATGGGTGAGCAGACATTGTCACAACGGTGGTGGGTGTTTTGAATACTGGATGGTGTCCAGGGCAGCCCCGATGTCATAATCCTTGGTCTGTAGGAGCCTGGTGAGCCAGCCGCCTTCATCAGAGAACCCCATGGATAGCATCTGGGAGAGGGACTCAATCAGCCGGGGGTCAGCTTCTGCCAGAGAGAGTAATGACAGCCATGAGAAAGAGTCACTGGGACCCAAATGTGACCTGTATGTGGCAGCATCCTGTCCAGCCAGCAAGTACCCAGGGCCTGCAGGGCCTGGCCCTTTTACAAGGTCTTAACCCTCACAGGGACCCTCCAAGGCAGGAACTGGCAACCTTTTTCTATAAAAGGTCAGAGAATAAATATTTTAAGCTGCTTTGCAGGCTATTCGTCCCTGTCACAACTACTCAACTCTGCTGTTACAAGCATAAAAGCAGCCCAACAAAATGTAAACAAATGATCATGGCTGTGTTCCAGTAAAACTTACATTTATGAACACAAATTTGAATTTCATCTAATTTTACCATCTTGACTTTTTTCCAACCATTATAAAAGGAAAAAATCATTCTTGGCCCATAGGGCATAGTTTGCCACTCCCTGCTTTAAGGCAGAGAAGATAAATACCGGTAGCCCAAGGGCTAAATTTGACCCATAGAATGGGTTTCCACTTGAATACTGTTTTAAAAGTCATTGCCGTGTGACAGTGATGAACCAGAGCAGGGTGTGAGTGGCCTCTTTTATTCAGTGTGAGTTCTCCAGGCTGGCACACTCTCCACCCAGCCCTACTGCTTCCACACCACCTACTTTACATGGTGGCTTCCTGCCTGGCTCCTACCGGAGCCTTGGCTATGACCCCTGATCCAAGGTCAGCACTTTCCATGAGGAAACAGTGAAGATGGACCCCGAGTCCAGTTTTAGTACTGCATGGCAGTGCCAAAGCCAGCGCCGCCACCACATCACATCTGCCTTCGTAATTCTGGGTCTGGATGTTAAGTTTTAGAAAGCTGAGCTTACTAAGGCTCAGTATAGACACAGAGGACAAAACCAACTCCCAATTTTCTCTTACGTCAACAGACAAGCCATGCAGTACAGAACATAATGTCTTTCTGTGTTGCTAAAAGCAACTGATAGGATGCTCTGAACGGAAAAGATAGAAATACAAAATACTTGAAATCTCTTGCCTGGTGGCAGATGTGGGTACAATGCAGCTTCCTTCAGCCCTGTGGGTCCTTCCTGGGAAGGGTCCAGAGAGCTTGGCCCTTCAGATTCAGGCATCTGTAAAGACTGGAGTTCACCTGTAGACGGGTCCACCTCTTTTGAAGACAAATGAGTCCAGTCATCATCTCCTCCTGAACAGTTATCAGACTCCATCTGTTCCTGGAACAAAACCCCCCATGAGCACAAGGACAAGGACAACAGGCCACCTGACCACAGCCTGGGAGAGTCAGGGCATGGAGGACTGGCAAGAGGCTTTTGCTTTACAAAGTTCTAGTGGAGGGTTCACAGAACAACTTAAATGCCGCCGACATCCTGCAACAGAAATGGGTCCCTCTGGCTGTGTGAGTGCCAGGGAAGGGCTGTGCTTGGGGTGCTGGGAGAAGCTCTGGGCGGCCACAACCTGGGGATGGCGTGGGAGGGTGCTTGCCTCAGGCTGACCCCCTGACTCCAGGGTGATCTTGTTCACTTGCTCCACCAGAGACTGTGCCATGCCCTCCACATCCCCGTCCGGCTTGCTGGGGTTGGAGCAGCAGCTGCTTGGCTGAGAGCTACACTTCTCCTCTGGGCTGGAGCTGCCTGGGGAGGTGGGTGTCAGGCGGCTTCTCTTTCCTCCATGTTCCACGTCAATGTCGACTTCAATGCCTGGAAGCCAAGGAGAAAACAAAAACTTGATTAATAGCTAGCATCCCAGGTGAGCTTCAGAGCCAGAAAGTCCATAAACAGACCTTGTTTTCCCCTAACCATGTAGAACAGTGGCTGCACAGCAGGCAGGGCCAGGCCCTTGGAACAGGGTGAGAGCCAAATACCACGTGTGGCCAGTACCACCTGTGCCACAGTGGTGAGGCCCACATAAAGCATCGCACTTGCGTGCAGGGGCCTAGTGATGTGAAAAACATGCACACTGAACACGCGAATTTTGTTTAGGCGGGCAGACAGCCCGTGCAAGCTCTGTGCAAGGCCCATTAGGCTGCAAGCACTGGCTGGCGTGTCTACCTCCAGTCTCTCATACTCTGGGGCACATGCTCACTGAGGGGAAGGGAGGGCACAATCACCGGGGCTATGTTTTTAATTATTTTTAATTTCTCAAAGGGCATGCCCATAGCTTAGAGTCAAACAATTTTAAAAGGCTATAGAATGGATAAACAACAAGGTCCTACTGTATAACACATGGAACCATATTCAATATCCTGTGATAAACCATAATGGAAAAGAATATGAAAAAGGATGTGTATGTATATGTGTGTGTGTGTGTGTGTATATATATATATATATATATATATATATATATAAAACTGAATCACTTTGCTGTGCAACAGAAATTAGCACAACATTGTAATTCAACTATACTTCAATAAAATTAAAAAAAAAAAAAAGACTATAGTCTTCTATAGAAGATTCCCAGTCCCCCACCACACAGCCTGGCCCACTCCCCAGAGACAGCTTTCAAGCCACAAATGCTCTTTCTTTCTTGACTGCTCAAGTTTACTGCTTATTTCTTACTCTGGAAGATCAACACTTTACCACCCCTTCCCCTATCCTTTCAAAAACTCAAGTTTTGGTAAAAACAGCATTCAGTGTTTACATTAGTGCCACTATATAAATATTGTTCTTTGCTGGGCCAAGTACTGGCCTTATTTACTCATAGAGTCTTTCTGTTTCTGTAGCAGTAACGATGTCCTCCTTTTCATTTGCTAACTTTCCGCATATTCTCCCACAGCTTCTCTATAGTGTTTTCTACACAGGTTAAGTGTATCAGATACCGCATCCGTTCTGGTTTTTTCCCTGGAGACCACCCCTGGCGGGCATGGAGCTTCCAGCGGGGCCAGAGGCACAGCTACACCTTTCCTTCCATCCTGGTAACTCCTCTTGTCACTCTTTCATGTGTTGGGTACCATTTTCAAGCACCTCTTTCTTCATTCTGGGCTTATTTCTTCATTTTGGCCAGAGGGAGGGAGTTCAAGCCCAGGTAAGATGATTAAGACCCTTGCATTCCTGACAACTTTGTTCTGCTCCCACAAGATCATTTTAGTTGGGTACAGAATTCGAGGTTGAAAAACCATTTTAGATGAGCCCTTTTGAAGTCACTTGTCTTCCAGCTCTTGCTGTGCTCCTTGAATTCCCAAGCTTTTATAGCAACCTGGAGAGTTTCCAGAGTCTCTCTTTATCCCAAGGGTTCCGACACTTGACAATAAGCTTTGGTGTGGGGTCCTTTTTTTAGTCATTGTCCAAGGCATTTGGGGTCCCTTTCAATCCAGAGGTTAATGTCCTTAGTGCCAAGAGACTGTCTTGTATTCTTTGTTCATTTCCTCCCTACAGTTTACTCTGTTCTCTTTCTGGAATTCCTTCATCCTATATTGGACCTCCAGGATTAATCCTCAAATTATCCCATCTTTTCTCTCCTTCTGCCTCTATTTGTTTTGCTTCTAGAATATTTCCTTACGATGATCTTAAAATCTGAGACTTCTTTTGAAGTTGTCTTTTTTCTATTTTTTTTTTTTTAATTTCCAAGAACATTCTTATTCTGTTCCTTTATGTTATCATTTTTATGGTATCCTGTTTTTCATGGATACAAATACTTTTTTGTATCTCACTGAGGATGTTAACATTCTCTTCCCTATTAAGTCCTTCCTCAAGTTCCTTCTTTCCCGTGCATGGAGGTTTTCCCCAAACTGTTGGTGATCCATAGCTGTCTGATCCTAACGAGGCACTAAGGAAAAGATGATGGGAAGCACTCTCCATGGGGCCAGGGCCGTCATTATTTTCCAACTGCACGGTGACGGGGTGCCCAGCCAGGCAGTGGGATCCTAGATGGCAGAGCTGTCAGATGCTCCTCTGGTGCATTCAGCCTCTCCTGAGCAGGGAGTCCCCAGCTTCTGCTGGACTCACTCTCATTCACGATGCCCAGTTTCAGGCTGGTGCCTCACCCTGCCCTGTGTCCCTAGTGTCCCCACCTCTGAAGCTTCGCTGGGTCAAGTGCTCCAGCAATTAAATTAAACACCAGGTCTCCTGCAAGGGTTGGCAAGGGCCAGCATCTGGCTGACTGGGACTTTGAAGTCTCTACATGATCCTTAATAGGCGTCTTCAACCCCTCCCCTTGTTCCCTGGCCTTCTCTGGTCCCTGCACAGCGGTCTTGCTTCTCAGTGGCATCCCTGTGCAGGCGCATACGTTTCTGATGCCTCCACTCTGTTGGTTACTGTCCTCCATCCACTTCCCATCTTCCAAAGTTTGATAACTTCATTTTATCTTGTCCTCTATTACTTTTTTCTCTTGTTCTTTATCCATGATGCTTTATATTTTTTTGTTTAATCCCTTCACTATTATTTTAGTGGAGTTTGAGGAGCAAGCAGAGATGAAAGCAGGCTTACTTAGCTACTGGTGCCCCATCTGCAAAATTTAAATTCTTCTTCTTCTTCCATTTCCCCCACAGCTTTTCATTAGGAAAAGGTTCGAGAAGTCAGAAAAGCTGGAAGAACAGTACAATGAATACCCATATACTTTCTCACTTTTCTAAATGGGTGAATGATGTGACGCTTCTGTAAATGGATCATTGAAATTTTTGAACTAGGGTTTCTCCAACTTAATGATAATCTAAGACTTCAGGGCTTACAAGACTGTACCAGTCTCTGCCATGCTGTCCCCAAAGCCTCTGTGTGGGGGCATTTATGGAAGACCCCATGACGAGGAAGGGCCCTGCTATTTTACATCCTAGGTGTCGGTGACTGCGACCTCCACCCTGGGCCTCATGGTGTTGCTCAGCTGGCTCTCACAGCACCTACCAAAAAAAGGCCTCAGGTTTGCACTTTAAAGCAACCGACTCTCTGCACACATTGCCCTCTGGGAGGTGTTAGTGGTTACATCCCCTCTGGGCCCATGCTCTGGGAACAAATGGTCCCTTGTAGGCAGTTAGCAGACTAAGTCATCCTGTTAGTTCCTCATAAGAAAGGAAAATACCCGTAACTCCAACAACAGAGTTTAACCGATTCCTCGAATGGCTCTTGTCAATGGAAATTACGCAAAAGCATATTTTACTGAAACTTTTCTTGTTTTGTAGGGTTCCAGGCTCCTCCCTAGTTAGTAGAAACCAACTCCATCCACTTCAGGACATCTGAAAAGGCCTTAATCCTTATCCCAAAAGACCTCTGAGCACTTGTGTCCTGAGTGGGGAATCCAGGTCAAGTTCTGAAACACTTCACAAGCTCAGATGGGTCTCGGGATGGAGAGCAAGCGTGACGCAGAGTCTCCTGGGAAGCCTTCAGAACACACAGACCCCAGGCCCTACCCAAGACCCACTTACCGAATCAAGGGACCTGGGACTCTGCACTCTTTTAAAGTCCCCTGTCTGAACCTAGACTTGGTATTGTGACTTTCAGGTCGTCTCGTTCATTCTTTTAGTGAAAAATTTTGTTCTTCAGAATAATTAGTTTTAATAGTTTCCATACACCAAATTATATACCAAAAAACCCAAAAAAAACCCCAACCCTTTGTTGGTGATTCTGATGCTCAGCCAGAACCACTGTCCATTTATTATCTTCCAGAGAAAAACTTCCCATGGCCCCTAAGTAGCAACCCATTAGTTGGAATTTCTTAAAATTCTATGTCTTTCACTATGTCTTAAGTAAGTGGCAGGGTTTAGGGATAACCTATCTCCCAATTATCTCATCACTACTCCACTGTTACCCTCCTTAGAAGGCATTAAATATAGCAATTCTTTTTCCTCACTCGCTCAAGAACCTTTAACTCCAGTACAGAAACCATGTGTGAATTGAGCTATTTCATGTAGCAGCAATACCGAGATGTCACTGCTGCTTCAAAGCTACTTCAATGAGTGTGAACAGAAATGGTCTCAGTTCGGAAGCAATGGCAGTCATGCTCTGTGAGCCACAGGGTGGATGGCGGGTGGGGTTGGGCACCCTCCTACAGCATTCTTTCAGACATGGACACAACTTTTGGACAGACCAGGTGGGCACTTTCTGCCACTGCAGTCACAAAGATGAGCTCTCTTCTAGTCCAAGATCATGGATTCATCATAATCACCTTCACTAGCTGATTCTCGCTGCCAAAACACAGCAAGTGCTTTCTAAATTCTTGGAGCTTTTGGCCTCAGGCCGGGCACACTATGGAGGCTCATCCACCCAGACACCTACCCTGGGCCTGCGCACTGGGAACCTAGCAGCACACAGAGAACCTTCCTCCCTTACTCCTTTCTCTCCAGCACTGGCACAAGCCCAGCACTCAGGAAGCACCAGGAAAGGTTGGGGGTTGCAAAAAGGGAGGAAAGGCAATATGGCATCTCAACTAACTACTCACCCAAGTCCTTGAAGAAACCCCAAGACTCATATTAGGAGAAATACAGACTGGTCTTCTCCCAAAGGACAAACAGGCAGAAGATGACAGGCCAGCCCTGCAACTGAGCCTCATCATCCTCCCTAGTGGGATTACCCGAACCAAACGTTGGCTGATTCCACACTCCGTGTGGAAAGCTCAAGAATCTGTCAGGGAATGCAACTTCAAGTGGCCTGTGGTGCAGCACTTGGCAAAGTTTGATATGTGGCAACAAATCCTTACTGGTCTCAAGGACACATCAGCTGCCGCTCCTCTGCAGTATCCCAAGCGAAAGCCACAAAACAGCCACCTACACACTGGTTACCAAAATGCTCTGCTGATATCAAAGGACGGACAAGGCAACCACTTACCCAGAGGGCTGAGGGCAGCTGCCACACTCTCCCCTACATTCTTGAGGAAATTCACACTGGGATCCTCCGATGGACCAGAAGCTTTGATTTTAAAAAACAAAAAGATACACTTAATGCAAAGCATGTCTCTCAATGACTGATACCTGTCGCAGTCCTGTCACCTTCATCCCAGGAGCCCTGCCCCCGGGGCCTTGTCCCAGCAGCCTACACTCCAGTGCTTCCCTCTCTCCCTCCCTCTCTAGGCCACCTCCTGGGCCCCTTCATCCTTCAAACCACTTCCCCTTCTGCTCCCCCTTCATCTGTGTTCCTGGTGCCTAGGTACTCCGCAGGGGGCTCAGTACATACAGTATAAAATATTATTTACTCGAATCAAACATCCCCATCTTTGTCCCTAAAGATGAAGTGAATCAAAGTACACAGTAAGATTAATAAAATCAGAATAAAACCAGAATCCAAAAGTTCAGAATGCAAGCTATATGTAAGTTTTTAACTTGGGGACTGTGTTTTAAAAGACTCGTGCAAATTTGGCTCTGACTTTCCTGACAGCTAGCATAAAAGAGAAAGGAGTACACTGCGGAGATGCAGGTGCTGGAGGGGGCCTCCCGTCTGTACGTGAGGACCACCTCAGAAAGCAGCATGAGGAGGTGGGCAAGGGCAGGTGCATTAGTGGCCTTGGGCACTTAGGTGCCTCAGTTTTCCCACCTGTACAATGGAGATAATGCTCCACACTTTGCTGGGTTTTGTGAGGATTAAATGCCAGGAATGGCCATGAAGTCCCAGCCCAGCCATAGGCACATAGGATTTCAGGACACAGGGAAGGCCCTCCAGCTCTGCCAGCCCTCACATCTCGCCCTTCAGAGGCCAGCAGACACAAGCCTCACCAGATTCTGCAGCAGGGCCAGGGTGGGCATCCCCCACTCGAGGAGGACGTGGGCTCCAGTTCCCCGGTGGGCCCATCTCCCAGCCAGGCCACCCGAAGTGCCCGTGTTTCAGCTTCCGGAGCCAGCGGCTGTGAGAGAAGCCCTGTGGAGGGGTAGACAGAGGGGCAGGGTGGTGCCAGGTCAGGGGGCTCCTGCCACCCTGCACCCACCCCGAGCCCACAGGGAGGCCCCACTCACCTCAGAAGGGTGCCCGAAGGGGCTGGGGAAGGCAAGCTTGCTGTGCTCCCTGTGCATGCCCTTCCCCTCGCAGACGGAGCATAGGTCGTAGTCAGGGCAGACGCTGCACTTGTAGCGGGTCCCCACCACTGGCCCATTGCAACCATCACAGATAACGTTGGGGTGCACCATGTTTCGGGGCACCTCCTGAGCACACAGGGGTCGGTGGTCCCGCCGGCACTCCTTCTTCTCTGCAGGCAGGGCAGAAAGCCATGACACTTTTTGTGAGCCACGTTAGACTCCTGCTTGTCACCATTATGGGGCCATCACAGTCAGCAGGTCCCTCACGCCACCCTTCAGACACCGAATCCACGCGAATTCACTTACTCAAGTGACAACAACAACGCAATCTCAGAGCCTGCTAGGAGGTTCACAGTCCCTGTGCCTGTGACCTGGGCACGAGTGGCCCAGGCAAGAGCAGAGCAACAGAGAGTTGTGTCTGCATGGCTGTGGCCTTGCCCCGCACTAAAATAAACCCTCAGCTCGTGGGCACAATCAAGAGTGAACCCAGGGACTTCCCTGGTGGCGCAGTGGTTAAGAATCCGCTTGCCAATGCAAGGGACACAGGTTTGAGCCCTGGTCCAGGAAGATCCCACATGCCGCGGAACAACTAAGCCCGTGCGCCACAACTACTGAGCCTGTGCTCCAGAGCCCGCGAGCCACAACTACTGAAGCCCACATGTCTAGAGCCAGTGCTCTGCAACAAGCGAAGCCACCGCACCGCAACGAAGAGTAGCCCCCGCTCGCTGCAACTAGAGAAAGCCTGCGCACAGCAACGAAAACCCAATGCAGCCAAAATTTTAAAAAAATAAATTTAATAAATTTTTTTTAAAAATTTATTAAATTTATTTTTTTTTTAAATGTGAACCCAGAGACCCTCCGACCTCACCCCCTGTGGTGGGCATGTACTCCTTTTTCAGGCCAAGCACAGCGATAACTATGGCCCTGTCTTAAACAGCCTTCAGTCTCCTCACCCCTTCTTTAGGGGAACATCTCCATAACCTCAAGCCAGTTGTACTCAACAGGGAACACCTGGCTTCAGGCTGCCCCTTACCTTTAATGTAAATACGGAAGATGTCATCCTTCACATATGACATCGCCATCTTCAGTTCCTCGTCACTGGAAAAGGCAACCAAGTCCCCGTCCTCATCTAGATTGTTTAAAAGACAGCAAGTGAGCACCCAGGGCTTCTCAGTTGGACACAAGCTTCTGAAAAGGGCTGAGGCCAGTGCGAAAGGGGCACTTGCAGGGCTATAAACTGAAGCCCTCTTGTCTGAGCCAGGGGAAAGCAGGGCTGAGGCCAAACTGCCCATTCACTCTGCCACTGCCTGGAGAGTAAGTACTCCAACCTGGGCCCTGGGCGCACACGAGAGGCAGAGTACGTGTGTGCAGGCGCAGCAATGGTAGCACCTGGCACTCTGCCTCTGCGCCAGCTGCCCCGTCAAAGAGGTGCTGTCTCCATCCACATCCAACCAGACCCAGCCCCCCATCAACTGTGGGAGATCCCCATCTGTGACCTGCTCCTCAGGGGTCCAGCCCCTCCAAAGGCCTTGGACCTCTTGTGGCTTAGGAGAGTAAAGTAGAATACATCTGCCTGCTTCCTCCCCCAACAAAGCTAAAATTATGTATTTATATGTAGTCTCCAGTTTTTAGATGTTGGCTCAAATGGTTTAAAGCATCACCATGCAAGACAAACCACACCATACATCTGCAGGCTGGTTCAGGTCTATGGGTCACCAGATGCAACATCTACCATAAAAACAGGGGCTGTGTCAAAAGGTGGAAACAACTCAAATGTCCATCAACTAATGAACAGCTCAACAAAATGTGCTGTGTCCATAAAATTGAACCTTTCCCAGCCCCAAAAAGGAATGAAATACTGATACATACTACAACATGGATGAACCTTGAAATCATTATGCTAAGTATAAGAAGCCAGTTACAATAGACTACATATTTTTACATGAAATGTTCAGAATAGGGAAATCCACAGACAAAGTAGATTAGTGGTAGTTTAGGGCTTGGGGTATGGGATGATGGGGATGGGAAGATAGTTAAAGGGCAGAGTTTCTTTATAAGGTGATGGAAAGGTTCCAAGATGACTGTGATAACGGCTGCACAAATCTGTAAATATGCTAAAAACTGTACACTTTAAATGGATGAATTCTATTGTATGTGAACTGTAGCTCAATAAAACTGTTATTTTAAAAAAAGGTGGAAAAAATCCAAAAGAGGGGATATATGTATATGTATGACTGGTTTACTTTGCTGTATAGTAGAAACTAACACAACATTGTAAAGCAACTACACTCCAATAAAATTTTTAAAAATAAATAAGTAAACAACGATCTACTCTGAAAATAAATAAATTTTAAAATTTGGGGCCCTGGCAAGATGGCAGCAGTTCTGAGGAAGGTCCTAGCACGGGCCCATCTACCGGCAGGCCCGCCTCCGTCCCAATCACAACCACCTCCCCCAACCCCACCCCCAGCAGCCACCAGTCTTGCCACCGCAGCTAGAAACTGAGCTGGCTCCTGGGCTCTGTCCCTACACCAACACTTTTCAACAACGTTTTCATCTGGTCCCTCTATCCACTGCCAATGGGATAACGTCTGGACTCCGCCTGGTCTTGGGCGTTCTGTGGTCTGTCCCCGATCTCCCCTCCCAGCCGCCGGCCCGGAACTCGCGGGCCAGGCCGCACAGCTGAGTCCTCCTCCCCAGCCAGCCCTTCCTCCTAGTCTGCCGGCCCAGGCTCGTCCGGGTTATTATCACAACCCCCACCTGGCACTAGGAGGCCCAGACTCGGCAGCAGCAAGATGTCACTGTAACCTGAGTGCCCCTCTGACCACCCTGTGCCTGCTCGCGAGCCGGTGAGGACGCCCCGGTGCGCCTTCGCCAAGATCTGCAACATCATGGCGGGCGGGGGTGGGGGTGGGGGTGGGGGTGGGGGTGGGGGAGGAGGTCTCTTACGCCGCCAGGCCTGAGATCCGCCCGGAGAGCCTGGCAGCGCCTGACCCTACAAAGGCCGGCTGTAGTCACCACTCCTCGTCACCAGGATGGCACCCGAAGCCGAACTAGGGACCCTCGCGGGCCGCCGTCCACCCAGCGAGCAGCCAGAGCAAACCCCCGCAGACGCCACCAGGCCCGACGAGAAAGAAGGGGCAGCCACCCCGCCGGCAGGGCAGGACTGCGTCACGACCCCGCGCCGCTGCCTTAGGGCGCCCGGCCCGCTCACCGCGGTAGTGAGCCTGGAAACCGCCGGGCCGTAGTACGGGGAACAGGGCGGCCACCCGGCTCAGCAGCCGCTCGCAGGGCCGGGAGCCAGCTGTGGACTCAGCTTCCGCTTCGGGCTCCGGGCTAAAACAGAAGCTGAAGCGGCGGATCTCGCGGGCTGCGTCCTCCTTGCCCAGAAGGTAGGCCTTCACGGTGAGCGACGCCATCACCGCGAGTTGGGAAGCAGAAGTGGAGCCGTTGAGTAGCCGTTCAGGCGTGCGGCTTTTGTAGGGCACGCTGGGAGCCCCGCCCTCCCCACTTCCTGGGGGCGGGGTCTGAGCGCGCCAGGTCCAGCCCTTGCCGCCAGGCCGCCGCGCGCGAGCCACCCTGCGGGAGCCCCAGACTCACTACAGCCTCCTCGCCGCTGGGCCCCCTCATTGCCGCCCCCTTTCCTCATTGCCCCTAATGCATCAGGGACCCCCAGAGGCCGGCCCCGCAGTCCGACATCTCGGTCTGGCGCCCGCCTCTGCACCTAGGGAAAGGGACCGGCCAGGGTCCCGCCCCAGATCCCTCGCAGGTCTGGTCCTGGCCGTGACTCAGCAGAGCAGAACCCAGGCCGCCTGGAGATGGCCAGTGCAGGAGGGAGGTGGACAACAGAGGCCGGAAGCCAGGAAGTTCCTAGGCGCTCAGCGGGCACTGCCAGCTAGAACAAATTGGCTCGCGAGGTGCTGTCCTGACCTTGCCACTCTTGGCAGCCGAACCCATTCGAAGCCACCGGCTTTTCAGGTGGCAGCCCACTCCACCATCCCCAGCATCCTCCATTACTGCCCCTTACTGAGTTGAGGGACAGACCCCCAACTGAAGCCTGAGCACCAGAGGAGCTCCCAGTTTGATAGGGGGTAGGGTTGAGAGGTGCCAGAAGAGCACAGGATCTTCCCATCTCCACCTGACTGGAGGGCCTGCTAAGGCTTCCTGGAGCCTCAGTGGCCACCAAGTGTTCACTGCAGCCCAAGAGACTCCCCACTGGTGCCTGGACACCCACTAGTCAGCCGGTGGTGCCCAAGGGCCTGAGGGGTCTCAGGTCTGTTGGCCTCATGGGCAGCCCAGTACTTAGCTCAACAGCCCCCAGCTAGGGACCCAGAAACAGGGGCTTTGGGCCTCTGTTGCCCACTTCCCTCCTGCGCTGGACATCTCCGGCTTTATGTGACAAAAGTGACCTGTTCAAATGGCCTGGGGGAAGGGGGTTGTTGGGGGTGGGTGTCTTAGAAGAAGGTAGGCAGGAAGGTTATGTCACCCTATGAATCCTCCCAGATACGGTTCTGTGAGTAGAAAGTCAAACCTACTGAGTCAAATTCATGCTTTTTCACGGTAGGGTTTGTGGAAGCAGGTAAAACTTCAAGGGATGGGGAAACCTGGAGACCACAGGAAGGTAGGTTGGATTTGGTTAGTCAGGTGCAAGGGGGACTTGCTTGTGGAAGCACAGCAGGGACCTGTCCACAGGTGTGGCTTGTCCTTCGCAGAGAGCTCCAGAGCAGCCCTGTAGAGAGGACAGTCCCCTCTCAGGCTTCTCTCTGCATCCCTGCTGTAAGCCTGGGAAAGTGACCCTATCTGCGGGCTGCCCTACAGACAGGGTCAGGGGACAAAGAGGGAACAGCCTCCGCTGGGCGGAGGCTGCAGTGGCCCACAGGTACCCCCGTGTGACTCAGCAGCTTGGGAGCCACTCAGGCCTGGGCAGGCCAGGCCAAGAGCCCAGCTTCCTGACCCCAGAACTTCGTCATCCCCATCTGAGGGCGTGGGGGGTGCACAAGGAAAGCCCTGTGGCTCTAGGGAACCTCAGGTTTCAGGAAGGACTCCAGGCACAGCCTCCGTCTAAACAGGCAGCTGAGACAGAGGCCGCCCCTAGGAACACATTTGCTTTCTTGCCTTTTGGCTCCGTTTGGGACAGTGGTGGGTTTGCAGGGAGGGATGGAAAGCTCAGGGAGAAAAGGCTTGGAAGGAAATGGGGCCCTGGGAAGCAGGGAGGACCCCCACCCCTGGAGAGCCCAGGTTCTGGCCTTCCCAGCATGCCCCACTGCTGAGCCCCGCCCTCCTCCTGCCCTCCCCCAAGGCTTGCTAGAGGTAAACAAGGCGGCAGCTGGGGAACTCCCTGGCAGGGCCCTCTCCGTCTGCGCTTGTGGTCAGGTGGTCTGGCCGGCAGTGAGTCAGCGTCCCATGACCAGCTGTCATAACCAGGGGATCCCCGGCCCCCTTGCTGCCACCCATCTCAATGACATCAGGCAGCCAGGCAGCCGAGGTGAGGAGCTGTTGCATGGGTCTCTTCAGGACGCAGGGGCCAAAAGAGCAAGTAGAGGCCAGGGTGGCAGGGAGCTGGCCACCAGACCCTGTCCCCATGATCCAAGGCCTCCTTCCCACATCTGATTTCCTTACCCTCCCAGGGCTGCAGGGAGCTCCCTGCCCACTGACACCCCTCCCTACCCTCCAGGACATAGCATGCACACTCCGCCAATGGGAAAGCTTGGTGCCTGAATCAGGAGACCCACTATCCACCAGCCCTGCCACTGTTGGGCAAATGACCAGCCTCTCAGTTTCCTCACCTTTGAAATGGAACTGGAGTGGGACAATCTGAGTCACCGTTCCCTGGTGATGCCCCCTAGGTGTGTTAGTTGTTTGATTGCCTTTGGGGGTGTCAGCTGGGAGGGGGTGTGTCAGGCAGGAGACTACAGCCAAGATTGAGGTGAAAGAGTGGGGAGCACAGAAGAACCTTGAGTCAAAAGGTTCTGGAAGATGAGAGCAGGGGTGCCTGGAAAGCCTTCTGGTTTTATTGCTCTCTGGTGTGTTGTAACCACCCACTCAGTTCTCCCTTCCAAAAATAATCCTGATACCCACCAGGGTTCTGGGCCTTCCCCAATCAATAGAAATTGACTAGAGGCCAGACAAGAAATTCAGGCAAGCCTCTATTGGGGCCCCTGCTGCAGCAGCGGGTAGCAAAAACACATAACAGTTTCCCTTACTCATTCTCTCTCTGGGGGCGGGGGGACACGGTGAACTTGTTTCTTATACGGGGTGAGGGTAGGGGCGTGTCCAGGGGCCGGGCCAGAGGGGTGGCTTAGGTGGTTTGCCCACCCCTCTGGTGGTGGTGAGTGTAGGGGGCATGTACAGTACGCTGCCTTTGCTGCCAACACCCTGTTTTTGCTCCCGGCTCTTCAGAAGTGGCAGTTGGGTTTTTTTGGTCTTTTTGTATCTTGTCGTCCATAATTTGCCCCAAATGCATATGTGAGCAGTTATTTTTTAGTCCCTTTTAGTTTCTTTGTGTTTCGTTGCTGAAGAAGTTTGTCCAGGTGCAGAAGAAGTTTGTCCAGGTGCAAGCACTGCAGCAAAGGGTCACAGGTCCCAGCCTGTCTCAATCCCATCCCTTGACAATGGTTTCCTGAAGTTCCCTTTAGTTTATTTTCTTTGGGGTATGGAGCCAAACCTAGAGGTAGGTGGTGGGGCAGCTAGAGACAAGGCCACCACAGGTCACAGGCTGAGCTGCTCTGGGCCACCATTTAGATTGAAGATCACAGGGGATCAAGCCTCTCCCCACCTCAACCCCAGGCCCAAGGTTTGAGTGTTTCTCCATGGGGGAACAGTGTCATGGGTATGATGCCTCCAGGACACACTGCCCTAGGACCTGTCTGATATTCTCTTCCTCTCCCTAAGGAGGAAGGCACACACCCTCTCCTTGGTTCCTAACCAGTCAAATCATTCCACCTGGTGACTTTTTCCTGGCTCCTCCCCTTGCCTGGACAGCTTTCCCCACTGCCTCCAGTCACTGCTTCCAGTGGCAACCTCCCACCCTAAATGCCACCTTCTCAGTGGGGCCTTCCCTGAGCAACCCCTCAGGAAAATCCCCAGGCACTGGACATCACCTCATTTTAGCCCTTCCTGCAAAAGCCCACAGCCCAGCCCAGAAGGGCCATGGGGGCGAGAGGGGGGGCTTCTGAAAGAAAAGGAGCTCAAACAGTCAGTGGTCCTGGGGAAACAAAGCTACAGAGGAGACATGGTTGGAGAGTTAGGTAATGCCAAGTTGTGGGCTCCCTGGGAGCCCCGGGGCCCTCCTGCATGGCTGCTGGAGGGCACGAGCGGCCTTTCTGGGCTGGGCTGCTCACACTAGAAGGGGGAGGGGGGACACGACAGGCCCTGCGGGGGTCATCGAGGGGGCGCAGGCTGAGTTGGACGTTACCATGCTGTGCGCACGGGACCGTGGAGACGGCTCTCACCTAAGCTGAACCGGGAAAGGGAGGCCGAGGGAGGCCCAATGCCGGGCCACGTTTGTAAATACGTATCCGAAAGCCCGGCGCCCAAGATAAAAAGAAGCATGAGATCAGACGGGCGGCGCCAGGGACCTCTCCCGTTGAGACCCCGGCCCTGCGCGCCTGCCCGGAAGGAACCTGCGGCCCGGAGCGGAAGCGGTCAGGGCTCGGGCCAAGGTGGGGGTCCCTAGAAGGGGACCGCGGGCCGCCTGGGGGAAGGCTGATCCGACCCCGGCAGCGTCCGCCAGCCAGCGCCTTGCCCTGCAACATGTGTCCTTGGGCTCCCGGCGCTGGGCGGGGTCCTTGCCTGACTGAAAAGCCGGCAGGGGCTTCGGTTTTCCCTTGCTCTATGCGTCAGATCCGCTGGTCAGAAGTGGTCTGGCCAGGCCGCCGGGTCGCAGGTCCCCTAAGACACTTAACGAAGTTAAGTAGAACCTGCCTCCCCCTGCCTGGGGTGGGGGGTGGGGTGTAGCGGGGCTCGGACGAGGGTCACGACTGGGATCCGAAAGCCCCGGCACTCGCCGGCCTCTCCGGTCGTCGGTGGAGACCTACCCCCGGGCGCACAGGGCCCGGGGCCCCCAAAGCAGAGGACCAGCCTGACTGCGCAAGGTTCTGGAAAAATCAAGGGAGGAGCCATGAGGTGTGGGGGAGAGGAGCTGTGAGGCAACCGCGCGGCGACCCCTGCCGGGAACTGGTGCCCCCGGCGGGTCCAGGCCGGAGACCCGCGGAGGTGCCTGGGCCTTCAGGACAGGTGGACAACAGCTCAAGGCAGAGGGGGAGGAGGAGGCGCGGGAGAAGGTGCGGAGGCTCCCAGCTGGGCTCGGGGCAGCAGAGGTCAGCGTAGCAGTCTCCCAGGAGCGCCACACCCAGGCCCAGCAGTGAGAGGGTGCCCGGGGGGCGGGAGCCGCTTTCCCGACCGGGTTGGGAGTTTAGGATCACGTGAAACGGGCGGCCGCTGCCGGTCAGGCACAGGGCCCTTTCCCTCCTCTCTCCGTCGAAAACTTTATGGAAAAGTTATCTGGCGTTCTCTCGTGCTCCGAAGTCCTGGCGCACGGCCCCTACGGCCAGGCTCCGGCACCCGCCAGTGCTTCTCTGGGAGGGGTACTTAAACGGTCGCCCCCGACCCCGGCCCTACACGCCCCGAGCACGCTCTTCTCTCTTGCCGCTCGGCCTCATGGCTGCGGCTGGCTCTCGCCACGGCCCTGCGCGCCCTCTGCTGCTGGCGCGGGCTCTGGGCACCCCCTTTGCTCAGCCTGGGTGCCCGCGCCTGGCATTTGAGGGAGCTCAGGTAGCGTTTGCGGGGTGCGTGTGGGTCGTGCGAGTGTTGGACGTAGCGTGTATTCCTTATCGTGTAACCCTGACTCTCTGGAGCGGGGGCGGCGCGGTCCCGCTCGGACCTCTTGTAAAACCGTATCCCGGGTGCCCCCTTCCCGTGACGGCCGCGTCGCGCAGGAGTCACCAGACATGCCCGCGAAAAGAAGGGGCCACGAGCACGGGCTCTGCGGGGGCCGCGGTGCGGGGATGCATTGTTCCAGTCGCGCTGTCGCGGTGGCAAAAGGGTGTGCCCGGGCTTCGCGCAAGCGACCGGGCAAGGGGAGGGCGTGCCCTGGCCCTGGCGGCTGAGGCAGGGTCCTCAGCAGCCGCTCTGCCTGGCGCCCAGGAGTTACTGTCTGGCAGGCCCTGAGCGGAGGATAGAGTAGAGGACTGGAGAGCCCACAGAGCCTGAGCTTCTCGGGGCCATGCTAAAGTTGGCAGGATGGCAGCCACTGCGACCTGGTTAAAAGCATGTCAGGTGGGGAGAAGTCCGCAGGGCATGGGTCACAGCTACTGAGAAGGGCATAGCCCCCTCACCCCCAGGGACCCACACTCTTCCACCCTCAGACTGCAGTTCTAGAGGAGGAGCTGAGGCTCCCTTAGATAAGACTTCTGGAGAGAGAAGGGGGCTAAAGCCCTTCCCCACCCCTGGATTTTACATTTCCTAGTCCCCTTGTTAACACCTGGGCTTATGGACTCTTTAATCAATAGAAATTGATAAGAGGCCAGGCCAGAAATTCAGGCAAGGCTTTACTGGGACTCCTGCTGCAGCAGAAGGGAGCGAAAACAAGTAACAGATTCTCTTTCTCCCTCTCTCAGGGGATGGGGGAGGGGGGTGCAAACTGGTTCCTTAAATGGGGTGACAGTAGGGGCAGATTAGTGCGTCACTCTGGAGGGGTGGCTTAGGTGGTCTGCCCATTCCCTTGGTGGTGCTGTGTGCAGGGATCATGCCTGGTACCCTGTTTTTGCTCCAGGCACCTCAGAAGTGGCAGTTGGGTTTTGACCTTTTTGTATCTTATTGTTCATAATTTGCCCCAATTGTGCAAGCATGCAGTTTCTTTTAGTCCCTTATAGTTTGTATTTTGTTGCTGGAGAAGATATTTGTCCAGGTGCAAGCACTGCTGTAAAGGGTCCCGGTTCCCAAGTCCCAGCCTATCTCACCCTCACCCTGCTCAATTTCCATCCCTTTTCCAGATGGGCATTTTCCTTTGGGGAGTCATTTCTCCCCTGCCATTGTGGGTAGCGCCGGGTATGCACATGACCCAGGCTTGGCCAGACAGAGCATTTGTAGCCCCCTGGGTCAGGGATGGTCATGGAAATGCCCACTGGGGCCACCTGAAAGCAGGAGCTTGCCTGCAAGCTTCTGGGTCCCTGCAGGCTGAGTGCTGGATCATGAAATGGCTTAAACCAGTTGATTTTGGTCTTGGTCAGTTGTATCCAAGAGTACTGAACCACCACCTCCCCACACCCCGTGCCTGCCACAGGGTTCCCAATGGCGGTGATGGTCACCACAATGCAGACCAGAAATAGGGGGGTCAGCTGTGGCCATGCCATGCCCTCAAACCACCAGCAGTTCCTGTTGATTGTGCGTCCCAAAAAATAAAAGTAATAACACTCTTGTAGTGCTCCTCTCATGCTGGGGAGCATTCTCAATTTTTATATATGTTAACTCACCTTCTCCCTTGAGGTGAGCCCACGTGATTAGCTCTGGCCAAGCACCTGAGACAGAAGAGCCATTTATTTATTTGCCAAAGCATTTATTTATTTGCCAAAGCCAGAGCTTCTAAAGCTCTCTTTCCCTTTTCCAGGGAAGCCTCAATGTTCAGGTGGTTACTCCTGTAGCCTGGGCAGGAACTACCATAAGCAGGACCCTCAGGCTTTGAAAAATATACCTTTATTAAGTCATAGAGACTTGGGATTATTGCAGCAGCATAATCAAGCCCATCCAGACTGATTATTATCCCTGGTTTACATGTTGATGAAATGTGCAGAAAGGATAAAGTAACTTGCCCAAGGTCACACAGCTTGTGTCAAGTGGAGCCAGTATTATGAACCCAGGCAGGCTGTCTTTCTAGTCCACACTCTTGATCTCAATGATTAAAAATCTTCTAAAGAATGTCCTGAACCCATTTACTTTTCATTTCCAACCCCTGTCCCCCATTCCAGACAATGTCTCTCCTAGCTGCCTATGTCAGGGCAGAAAACCTTTTCCTCTACCCTCTTAGATTCAGTACTTGGGGCCCGTGAATTAAACCAACAAAAGACAGATGAGCAAGAAAATGTTTTTATTCATGTACTAGACAGTTATAATTTGGGGCTTATATACCAATTTAATGGGGGCAGCAGAGAGGGAAGAGGGGGAGAAAGGTACTTATGTGGAAAACACATGACTTTTAGGAAGGATAAATGGGTCCTTAGGAGAATATTTGGGAGTTTTGTGACAATGTCTATTTGGGTTATCAGGTGAAAAGAGTCAATCTGTTACTGAATGCAAGTTTGTGTGCCTGATGCACAGTGAGGCCAAACAAACCAAAACGTTGGAGTCCAGAGCAGAGAAAGGTTTATTGCAGGGTCACACGAGAACGCATGGCTCGAGCCGAAAAAACCCCTAACTCCCCAAAGGGCAAAGCATTTTTAAAGGCAAGGTGAGGGAGGGGCGTGGTTGGTTGTTGCAAACTTCTTGGTGCAGGAATCCTTTGTTCTTGTACCTGTCCACATAGGTCACAACGTTCCTGTAAACCTCCAGCAAGACAAATGTTATTCTCTGTTCTGCAACTTTTTATCTCTATATGAATGGAAAAGTGTTATACCCTTAAAGGTCAGAGCCTTGAGAATGGGCTATCTTGTATATTTCAGGCTATAGGCAACATTCTTAACTCAAACGTTAAAGTAAAAGAAACATCTAATATGGAGTCAGATTTGTTCTTCCCTATTACAAATCTTTCCCTACCTAGTTGCTCCCAGGGAGGGGACTTAGGACACTGGAATTCTCTGGGGAGGCTCTGCTTTTAGGCAGATAAGGAAGTTCCAGGAGAAAAAAAAAAAAAGAACTATTCTCGAATGCCTTCAGCTCAAAGTAATTTTTATGTCACAGTGGCACATTCTGGACCCCCTTCTCTACAACAGCCCTGGCTGGTCTTCCTGCTTCCTCTTACTCTCTCCAGTTCCTTCTCCATGCCTGCCAAAGCGATCATTTCAAAATGCAAATATGACTCTCACTCCCACCACAGCCCCCACTCCTCTCCCTGCTTTGGATGGATCCCACAGTTCCAAGGGTAAAAACCCAAATCCCTGACGAGGTGTGCTAGATCCTAGGCTCTGCTCTGCCCCTGTCGGTTCCAGACCTCCTCTCTCACTGAGCTCTACCCAGGCTGGCACTGATTGCTTATGCTAATCAATCCTGTACTGAGGCAACTCCTTTTCTCCCCTGGGTCATACAGCTAACCTCACTTACCCAGGGAGGCCCTCTGTCCTTGTGTGGTAATTCCCCACATTATAAGCTTTCTGAGCCCCATGGACCTTACCTTCCCAGCACTGGGCACAGTGGCTGCAGATGGGACTCTGGCAGGACAGGGACTAGGTCGATGTCAGTGCACAGTGCTTCTATGTCGCCAGTGACTCAAGCATGATCTGGCACAGGTGGACGCTCAGAACATTTGTTAGGAAATGCGGTTGAGACAGGCTGGGACCTGAAACCTGGGATCCTTTGCTGCTGTGCTTGCATCTGGACAGACATCTCCTCCAGCAACAAAATACAAAGAAACTATAAGGGACTAAAAATAACTGCCTGTGCATGCACAGTGCATGCACAGGGGCAAGTTATGAATAACAAGATACAAAAACCCAACTGCCACTTCTGAGGAGCCAGGAGCAAAAGCAGGGTACTGCACATGCACCCTGCACACAGCACCACCAAGAGGGTGGCAGACCACCTAAGCCGCCCCTCAGGCCTGACCCCTGGACCCGCCCCTACCCTCACCCCATATAAGGAACCAGCTTGCTCCCGCCTCGAGAGCAAGCAACAGAAACTGTTAACTTGTTTTCACTCCCTCCTACTGCAACACAGGTCCCAGTAAAGCCTTGCCTGGATTTCTTGTCTGGTCTCTTATCAATTTCTATGAATTAAGGAGTCCAAGAACCCTGGTCAGTAACACACTTTGTGGAGACTCCACAAAGGGACATTGTCTCCCTCCTGGGAGAGGATGTGGGCACCTCCAGGACCACTGAATGCAGCTTCCCTGTTGGTAACAAGCAGCTGCCTGAACCTCGTTTCAGTGTCACCACACTTGGTAAGTCTCCCTTCCTGGTCCCTGAGGACCTCAGTACCCTCATTCAAGCAACGCTTTGCCCCTCCCCTTTGTCCTTTTACCCTCACTGCTTTCCCCCTCCCCTTTGTCCCTTTCCTCTCCTGATATCTACTTCTCTCTCCGTCTTCTCCTCTCTCTGTCCTCTCCTACTTCTGGCCTATCCTTCTGAGAGAGTGGATGTTGCACAGCTACAGCATCACTCCTCTCAGCTCGTGAGACCTGCTCCCTCTGGCTGGCAATGGTTCACCTTGATTGGTGACAGAGGTGGGAGGCTCCCCTCATGCCATGCAGATCTTGGTCCAGCAGGCTCTCCCTGAATGGGAGATTTATGAGAGTGACAGAAGTTCAAATCTCATATCCTGTAGTGGCTAGAAGTCTTATCGTCGCAATATGCTCACCTTTATTTTCCTGCTGCCAAGAGAAGTCCTGTTGGGAGGGAACAGGCTGAAGCAGCAGATTTCTATATACTGGTGAATGTGTGGGTGAGAGTCTGACCTGTGGGTTGGAGTCCCACAGACGGCTTACAACTGACTGGTTTCCAGGCTTGATCACCCTGGTGGGCAATGGACAGGGTGCTCCCTCCTTCACTGGTCCTTTCCAGAAGCACACAGTCTGGTGCCTGAGTAGACACCCACAGGGGGCAGGTTGAAATGGCAATCCCTCTCTTTTTTTCAGTCTTTTCTGTCCCTCCTCCCTTTACCTCTCCCTTGGTCCTCATACCTATACTCCCATCCCTTTCATCTTGGAGACTCCCTGTTGGCTCACCTTTTTCATGACCCCCCCCCCATACTTTTCTGTTTTGTGTTCCTAACTCTGGCTGGCAGAAGGGCCAGTTGAGAGAGGAGTTGGGCTGGACAAAGTCCTCCAGAGGCCACCTCGCCATAACACCATGTCTTTGTTTCTTGTTTGTGTCTTTAAGTTTCTGTCATTGGTACATGTTGAGTCTCAGTCAGTGAATGTAAAAGGATCTTTGTTTTATGTAGTTTTGTCTGTCCAACCACTCCCGCAAGTCTCTGCCTCATTGTGGGCATGGGTCGAGCACTTAAGCCTTGAAATACAAACACAGCTCACGTTGCCTGAGACTCCAGCCTTGGATTACTTAGTAGGACTTTAAAGAAGGGAGAGGGGGAGAAGGGAGCTTGCATTTCTCTCCCCTGCTTTTAAAATGTAACTGTTCTGCCTGAGCTCTCAGGAACTATCTGATCCATCTGTAGCCCCCAAGACTGAGGAGAAAAAAAAAAAAGAGGCCTTTTTAAACTCAAGCAGGAAAACTGTGGTCTCTGGTGCTGTCTTCATGTAAAAATCAACCTGTAAATGAGCTATATTTAATTGGCTTAAAGGAAATTAAGCACTTATATAAATTCTCAGAAATATAAAAGAAACTCACCAGAATACATTTCAGGTTCAGGTTCGTGTGATCTGGGAAATACTCAGTATTGAATTAATATCTGGATTAAAGTTAGCTTAAACTTGTAGGTTTAATTAATACAGACCTGTCTTTAGAGTCATGAACATTAAGTATAATACTTTTATTGTACCTAGGGTTACTGAAAGTCAATAAGTGCATATTGTTTCTGTTATAAAATTTGTCAACAAGGAAGATAACCGGATATGATTAAACTTTTAAGTAAATGTAACTGAGATAAGAGCTTTTTGGTAAACTCTATAGAAATAATTATATTTTGGAAATGTGCATCTAAAATAGTTTCTCCAAATTTTGATAACTTGAAACTAAATTAAGTTAAATGATAAGAATTCATTGAATATCCAGGCCATTTCAAATAAGATAAAATATTGGAACATTAATTGCTATACAGGTCTAAATTTACCTACTTTTATCTTACAAGAGGGAAATTAAATGTTTGGGTTTATTAGACATGTCTTGGTACATGTCTTGTACCACACTGAGGAAAGAAATAGTGCTTTGGGAAGATGTATGTTTCTAGAGGTTATGGGATATTCCAACCAGAAAATGCTGGTATGACAAACAGTTTACAATTACTTGCTTCTTAGTTTTTTCTAGAGATTAAGACTTTAGGGCTTCCCTGGTGGCACAGTGGTTAAGAATCCGCCTGCCAATGCAGGGGGACACGGTTTGAGCCCTGGTCTGGGAAGATCCCACATGCCGCGGAGCAACTAAGCCTGTGTGCTGCAACTACTGAGCCTGTGCTCTAGAGCCCGCAAGCCACAACTACTGAGCCCACGTGCCACAACTACTGAAGCCCGTGCGCCTAGAGCCCGTGCTCCGCAACAAGAGAAGCCACCGCAATGAGAAGCCTGTGCACCGCAACGAAGAGTAGCCCCCGCTCACCACAATTAGAGAAAGCCCGCGTGCAGCAACGAAGACCCAACGCAGCCAAAAATAAAGAAATTAAATAAATTTAAATAAAAAAGAAAAAGACTTTAATGTTAAGAATTATAAGGAAAACATTTCAGTATGCAAGGAAAATGGGAAACATGTTTTCAGTAAATGCAAGTATGAGGAATGGAAATGCATTTCATTAAAAGGAAAAAGAAAGGTGATTTTGTCCTAGAGCTGGTTGTTTCTGAATGAAAAAGAAAATGAGGGACAGAATAATATATGATACAGAAAGTTGGAAAAGGTTTGCTGGAAAAGGAACATTGGGAAAAGAATTTTGTATGTGGTCAGGATTTTCTAAGATTGGATTCAATTTAATTAGGAAAATGGATTTTAAGAGTAGACTGGTACAGGATTTGGTGTCCCTCTCTCTTAAGAGAACAAAGTTTTCTTGGAACGCTGCTTTTGATAACAGACTGTGAGAATTTCTTTGCCTTTAAATAATTTGTTCCCTGTTTGCCCTTTGAAATCTTTTATTGTCACTTTGGTTAAATGAGTAAGTATTAAAGTGACCTGTGATCCTATCTGACCAAGTGTTTTAAAACTTTTTGATATTTTTGACAGACTTTCCAAATAGCAAATTCTAATTAAAGTTCTTTTGACCTCCAGCTAACTTTGGGATGCTTCAAGGGCCCCTGGAGCATCCCAAAGATGGACTTCCTAAAAATCTGGTATGTCCTGATAAAGTGTTATCAGTCATAATTCTAGTTGTTATGACCAAGTTTCTTTGTCAATTGCATTGTGATCAGGTGTTCAACTGTGCCTTAATTTTAAGTCTTTTGTCATTCATAGACAGTTAAGCTGATGGATCGCAAAAAATGCTTCAACTTCAAGAAGATTCACAGAAAGAGCTTTTTGACGAGTGCAGGTTTCTCGTAACTTTCATATCATACCCCTAAATTGGGTAAATGTGATGGCCTTATAAAACTGCTGAATGGGATTGAGTGAACTGATGGATATGGTTACAATTTTTCAGTTTTGTCTGAGATATTACTGGCTTTTATTCCGTGTTTTCCAGATACAAGGAAATGCTTCCCCTCAAGCTAATTATAATTTACAGCAGTTTGGTAATTTACACCCCAAAGTAGAATTGAAACATTTACCTTTCCCTCTACCTGATCCCTCCAGAAATGGGAAACTCAGAGGTTCCCAGCAGCTTTATCAGGTAAATAAGAAAGGCCACCTCCTAACAGGTGCAAGAATCTCAAAGTATTTTGGGGAGACCTCAAAAAGGGAGGAATTCATCCAAATCTGTAAGGCAAAATCTGTGATAAGTGCTTGGCATTGCTTTCCTGGCGCTGAGCGGCCTTTTAAAGGTTTAGGCTGAGATTCCTTATGAAAAGTTCCAGCACAATCAATTTAAAATAACCTATATGATCAATTACACTTACATAAGTAATCAGGTCAAGTTTATTGAAATCAGACTTAATTTGCAATCAAATAAATTGTAATTTGGCTGTATTTGGGAAAAACAAGGGTAATTTTAGAGAGAAAAAGATTGTGTTGCAGTGGACATCAAATTCTGATTCTGTTTTGAGGTCTGTATTTACTAAGACTACTTCCCAGATAGTTCTTTGTTGTCATGCTACATAATTGTAAGGTTTAATTGAACTATTATTTTTTAAATTGGGTTATAGTTGCTTTACAATGTTGTGTTAGTTTCTGCCATACAGCAAAGTGAATCAGCTATATGTATACATATATCTATCCCCTCTTTTTTGTATTTCCTTCCCACTTAGGTCACCACAGAGCATTGAGTAGAGTTCCCTGTGCTATACAGCAGGTTCTCATTAGTTATCTATTTTATATATAGTAGTGTATATATGTCAATCCCAATCTCCCAATTCATCCCACCCTCCCTTTCACCCCTTGGTGTTCATACACTTGTTCTCTACATCTGTGTCTCTATTTTTGCTTTGCAAATAGGTTCATCTGTACCATTTTTCTAGATTCCACATATGTGTTAATATACGATATTTGTTTTTCTTTCTGACTTACTTCACTCTGTATGACAGTCTCTAGATCCATCCACGTCTCTACGAATGACCCAATTTCATTCCTTTTTATGGCAAATATTCCATTGTATATATGTACCACATCTTCTTTATCCATTCATCTGTTGATGGACATTTAGGTTGCTTCCATGTCCTGGCTATTGTAAATTTTTATTTTATAAATTTATTTTTGGCTGCATTGGGTCTTCGTTGCTGCGCGGGCTTTCTCTAGTTGCAGCGAGCAGGGGCTACTCTCGGTTGCAGTGCGTGGGCTTCTCATTGCGGTGGCTTCTCTTGTTGCAGAGCACAGGCTCTAGGCACGCGGGCCTCAGTAGTTGTAGCGTGCAGGCTCAGTAGTTGTGGCACACGGACTTAGTTGCTCCGTGGCATGTGGGATCTTCCCGGACCAGGGCTCAAACCGTGTCCCCTGCATTGGCAGGCGGATTCTTAACCACTGTGCCACCAGGGAAGCCCTAAAGTCTTAATCTCTAGAAAAAACTAATTAAAAAAAAAAGAAATAATTCCTTAGTTTGGACTTCCAAAGTCCCTGTAGAGTGATAATGGGCCCTCTTTTATACCCAAAATCACACAAGGGCTCACAACAGCCCTAGGGATAGACTATAAGCTACACACTTCTTGGCACCCCCAATCTTCAGGGAAAGTAGAGAAAATGAACCATACTTTAAAGAAACCTTAGCAAAACTCTGCCAAGAGACTCATGTACCCTGGATCAACTTGCTTCCTATTGCACTCCTCAGGGTCCATGTAGCCCCCAGGAGTAGTCTGAGTCTTAGCCCATTTGAAATGACCTATAGGAGGCCTTTTCTTACTACTGACATTCTGCTAGATAAGGAAGTGAACCAGATGCTGAGATATATATATTTTTTAATATATTTATTTATTTTATTTATTTTTGGCTGCGTTGGGTCTTCGTTGCTGCACATGGGCTTTCTCTAGTTGTGGCGAGCGGGGGCTACTCTTCATTGCAGTGCATAGGCTTCTCATTGCGGTGGCTCCTCTTGTTGCGGAGCAGGGGCTCTAGGTGCACGGGCTTCAGTAGTTGCAGCACGTGGGCTCAGTAGTTATGGCTCACGGGCTCTAGAGCGCAGGCTCAGTAGTTGTGGCACACAGGCTTAGTTGCTCTGCGGCATGTGGGATCTTCCCGGACCAGGGCTCGAACCCATGTCCCCTGCATTGGCAGGTGGATTCTTAACCACTGTGCCACCAGGGAAGTCCCGAGATATATTATTAATCTAGTACAAGTTCAGAAAGCAGTCGAGGACTATGCCAACAAGGCACTGCCAGCTCCCACTAAAAATACAGTGGAAGGGGCAGTTCCTTCACAAGTAAACCCCAGGGACCAAGTTCTTCTTAACACCTGGAAAGAAGGGTCCCCGAAGACCAACTATGGCTAAAATGGAAGAGTCCCTATAAAGTAATTTTAGCCACCCCCACTGCTGTCAGACTGCAAGGGATAGCTAGTTGGGTACATTTGTCCAGACTAAAGCTTTTACCTCCAATAACCCCACAGGTCACAACAGAAGAACACTACACCTGTGAGCCAGTGGAAAATCTGAGACACCTATTCAGAAGACAGGCACCATCGACAGATAAGTAAAATGATGTGGCGGGTTGGACTCCTATGTGCCATTCTTGCTATTGTAACTCTGGCTTGCCTTCTACCACTTTGCTCAGCCATCCCCACCAGGGAAGCAGCTCCTTTGTCTGCGCTGGGTTTAAGGGAAACAGTCCACTACAGAAATGCTCCTCCTATTGACTCTGTCTACCTTACTAGTCCTTGTAAATAGGGGATAATGGCAAGAAAACTCACTTATCAACATTTCCAGAATCATATCCTAAGGAGAGCATTTCAAAGAATGCTAGATGTGCCATCAACACCCCCAGCTGGCTACTGGCCCTCCTCTTGCATTTCCCCTGAACTTGCTGGTTCCAATAGTAATTAACTATCTAAATCAGGGACAATTACCACCCCGACGACCTCTGCTGGTCACACTTGCACCTTCCAGGGGGCTATTCCAATGGTTTAACCTGACTCCTCCATACAACTGGACGTGAGGTGTGGGGCATGCTATGTTAAATTGCACAAATGGCATTTGTTTCACATGTCCCAAGAACCCCCCAAGATATAATTACACCTCTTCTATAGAGATAAACTGTATCTACAACCTTACTCACTGGTGCCCTGTTTCAAATTATGGCCCCATACCCCTAAACAACACAGAAGGGGAATGTGAGTGGTGGAAAGGAAATGTCATATCCACCTGGTCAATCCAATTCAACCCACCTGTGGGATTCTTTGCTGTCGAGTGCAACCCTCTGATGGTACCAGCAGGATCACGCACGACCATCTTGTTAAAAATATCATAGAGCTTTATACGCTTAATTATCAACATAATGGTCTGCTGTCCCCTAATTATTCAAGTACTAACAACAGTTATGTCCTTCAAGGACTGTCTGCTCTTAACAACTGTGAGACAGACATCCAGGTCTGCATCCCTGAAGGGTTTGTTTTCCTCTGCAGACACCCAAACCAATATGTGTTATGGAATTATGGCCAGGCCCTGTCCTTTTTTTAACGAAGCTATGGCCTATAAATGCATTGATAATGTCCACTGCATAGGAGAGTACACTCTAGGGGCTATAGGAATATGAGGGATTTTTTAAATCTATACCAGGACCACTCCAGCTCAGCACTGAACCCAGAGAGCACTAGGAATGATCTCAGCAGGGGCAGCACTGGCCACAGGACCGGCAGCTCCATGGGGAGGCTTTACCTATCATGAAACAACACCAAGTAATCTCACCAGACAGCTTGGTTATATGATGGAACAGACAGGTCAGGCCTTAACAGGACATAAAAGCTCTTTTCTTTCTTTGGCTAATGTAGTTCTTGACAGTCGTCTAACTCTTGACTATCTTCTGGCAGAACAAGGTGGAGTTTGTACAATAACTAATACTTCTGCTGCACCTGGATCAATGCAACAGGACAGGTAGAAGTTAATATTAAGGAAATATACACCCAAGCAGAATGGCTTCACAGTTTTGGCAGGGGTGATATTGCCTCTACTGTCTGGTCAACAGTTAAGGAAGCCCTCCCAAAGTTAATCTGGTTCCTTCCCTTCCTAGGCCCTTTAGTGGCTATTGTTGTTCTCTTTTTTGGCCCTTGTTTGTTTAACCTTTTGGTTAAGTTTGTGTCTTCCAGGCTCCAACAATTTCAAGTAAGGCTCATGATGGCTCAAGGAATTCAACCCATTCCAGCAGAGGGCAGCCCAAATCCTACAGGTCCTTGGAACAGTCAGTGAGGGACTTCTACACCTCTAGGTTAGGGTAGGGTCTGTGGCCCCTGTCCAGCAGGAAGAAATTTCAGGAGACCTTTGGCTCCTTTAACATAGGAGGTAGATGGGCCCCAGGCTGAGCAGTTGGAGCTTGTCAGGCTGAGCAATTAGAGCTCCCCCTGACATATCAAGAAAAAGTTGAGCCTACCCGGGCTCTTTGGTGGGGCTAATAGCAGACTCTGGGAGGGCTCACGCCAAGGAGTACTTCCCAAACTTCTGCTGCCAGTGTCCTTGTCCCCATGGTGAGCCACAGCCACCCCCCACCTCTGCAGGAGACCCTCCAACACTAGCAGGATGCCTTTGGCTACAAGTGAGAGAGAATTCTGGACTCAGCTAATTTAAAACAATAAGGAAGGGACTTCCCTGGTGGCACAGTGCTTAAGAATCCGCCTGCCAATGCAGGGGACATGGGTTCGATCCCTGGTCCGGGAAGATCCCACATGCCACGGAACAACTAAGCCCGTGTGCCACAACTACTGAGCCTGCGCTCTAGAGCCCGTGAGCCACAACTACTGAGCCCACGTGCCACAACTACTGAAGCCCACGTGCCTAGAGCCCGTGCTCCACAACGAGAAGCCACCGCAATGAGAAGCCCACGCACCGCAACGAAGAGTAGCCCCCGCTCGCCGCAACTAGAGAAAGCCCGCGTGCAGCAACGAAGACCCAACGCAGCCAAAAATAAATAAATTTTAAAATAATAATAATAAAAAAATTTAAAAAGAAAAAGTTAACAGCAGGAGCAGAGAGGAACTAAGCTCTGCTGGAGTAAAAAAATAAGATGACCACATCTTTCATTCTTGAGGCCTAGAATGCTCCCCAACTGCCCATGCACATAAAAGTTTCCTCAGGGGTCAAAAAGAGAGGGGGCACTAGCCCATAATATGTCTCATCAACCTCCCAGAGACCCTCCCACTGGAATCCATCTTGGCTAAAAGATGCGTGTGCACATCGGGGATAGCTTTGAGTCAGTTCAGATATGGGCAACAAGCAAGGCAATTGGCCAAAGGGAACAAAGAAAACTGCCCCTACATAAATGATTAAGCCACCCCTTTAGTGCGCTCCTCATTAGCAAGGACACCCACACTCTTCTCTGAGTGTGTAGCTCCACTTTGCTTCTGTCCTAAATAAACTGCTTCTTTGTGTGCTCTCCCACACATACTGTGCTTCTAATAAACTCCGTGCCTATTTTACAGCCTCAGTCACTTCGTAAAATACTTTTTTCAAAGAAGACAAGAGCCAGGGCTCTGCTTCTAGCCACTAGTCCCTGGTGGTCTAGCAGTTAGGATTCCTGGTTTTCACCCAGGTGGCCCAGGTTTGAGTCTCCGGTAGGGAACTAAGATCTCACTTCAAGCTGCCACACACTGCTGTCACCCCGAGATCACTTTAACCCTTATGAATAAGGGGTGTAGAATCCCTCAGGGGGGAATGAGACAGGCTGGGACCTAAAACTTGGGACCTGGGACCCTTTGCTGCAGTGTTTGCACCTGGACAAACCCCCTCAAGCAACAAAATACAAAGAAAGTATAAGGGACTATAAATAACTGCGTGTGCATGGACAGTTGGGGCAAATTATGAATGACAAAAACCCAACTGCCACTTTTGAGGAACCAGGAGCAAAAGCAGGGTACTGCACATGCACCCTGCACACAGCACCACCAAGAGGGTGGGCAGACCACCTAAGCCACCCCTACCCTCACCCCATATAAGGAACCAGCTCACCTCTACCTCAGAGAGCGAGCAAGGGAACTTGTTACTTGTTTTTGTTCCCTCCTGCTGCAACACTGAGTCCCAATAAAGCCTTGCCTGAATTTCTTGCCTGGCCTCTTACCAATTTCTGTTGATTAAGGGGTCCAAGAAACCTGGTTGGTAACAAGGTGTCTAAGGAAAGACCAGTGGAGGAATGAGGTGAGCCTTTAGGGCTGCCAAACTCTCACTGTGCCAGAGACACCTGTAAGCATCTGGAGAAGGACTCCTGCTTAGAACCATGTTTTGAAATGCATAAAATAAAGTATGTTGCATTACAAAAAGACTTCTAACGTTGAAACACAAATATCAAAATATAAAAACAGATACAAATTTGTGATATAGAAATACCTGTGACTCTTTACTAACTCATTAAATTATAAAACAGACATTAGAAGTAATGCCTCTGGATTAATAAATACCAGAAACATGAGGCAGTAGTGAGTACATAACTGCTATTTTGAAGTGTCTGCAACACCTGTAGTGAGTATGAAAATACCTGTGATTTCTGTTTGACAGTCGCAAACACTGCTAATTCTGCTGGACTTTGCTGCCTCCGTTCATAATTGAAGGAAATTCCAAGTTTCAGTTAGAGGTCAGTGAAAATGAAAGATTTTTTTTCCTCAGCTCTTGGATGGCACCAATTCTGGATCCTTGGACCACAGGTTAAGAAGCTCCGTGCAGATGGATGGAAGGACTGGCCACCTCCAAGTGCTATCCCAGCCAGGAAGGCAAAATGAGCTGAGAGCTGGCATGTAATCCCGACACAAAAGGGCATTTTCACTCTGTGGGAAGCAAGAACAGAGGAGGAAGGGCCCACAGCCTGAGGTCTGGCGAGAAAGCAGAACTTTTCTGTGCCCATTGGGCTCCATCCTCCTTCCTAGATGGGGGCCAGAGTTGCTGTCTCCAGGCACAAGCAGCTGAACCATTAGCAGGGTAAGAGGCAGAACTCACCTGCTTGGAAGTGCCCAGAGGGAGTCTGGGTTGCAGGCAGGCCCCAAGGAATTCATAACTGCAGGGGCACAAAGAGCAGTGGGAAACTGGCCCAGAGCCAGGCAACCGCCAGTTTCAAAAGGAAAAGTTGGGAGTCAGAGGCTACAGTGAGGGACAAGCTAAAGGCCTGCCGGTTCTGGGTCAGCAGGGCCTAGGCGCACCCCCCCTCCCAGCAGTGGACAGAATGAATGCATGCATGCATGCCAGAATTAATGAATCAAGGGACAGTAGGCCTTCCCTCACTGTGATGTCACTTCCGCAGGCCCAGGGTGACGTCACCCCCTTAGGCTTCTCTCTTTCCATGACTGCCTCACCTTTAGCCCCTTCTGGTGGTAACATCGGTTTTCATTTGGGATGAAATGAAATGAGGCAGGCTGGGACCCGGGAAGGCTGGGACCCAGCCTTCCCTCCCTCAGCATACAACCCTGGCAGATCAGTCAGGCATGGTGCTGACCCATTCTCAGGCAAGTGGTGGGTGTGTGTCCCTGAGTGGATGTGTGGCACAGAGGACCCTCTCCTGGAATTCCAAAGGGGCACTGGGGAGAAGGTACAGAAAGGCAGTCTGGCAGTTGGAGGGGTGGTGGGATCTGGAAAGACTACCCTCAGTCTCCACTGCCTGCACCCCTATAGCTGCCCAACTCCAGACATCAGTTTTGGTGCGTGGCCCCACCAGCTTACTTACCCTTGCCCCATCTACCACTCTTCATGACTCCAGACCTCACACTTCCCAAAGTCAATCACCACCCTTCTCCCTCACCCTGGCCCTGGACAGTCCCATTTCTGACAGAGGCCCTATATTCACCAGATGTCAGGGCAGAATTCTGTCCCCTTCCCAGGCCTCCCCATTCCTGCTCCTCCTCCCCAAAGCCAGAGTGTGGAGGGGGAGGGGACGCAGAGGAACTTCCCAAATTTACAGCACTGACAGACCATCTCCTTAACTTTTACTGTTTAGTAATTTTTCTTAAATCAATTTACTTTTAAACTTAAATATGCATTTAGAAAAAAATTTAAACCCTTTGTATAATAGTCCAAATGAAAAACCATTATTCCTGCCACAAATAAAAGATGTCTGTGAAAACATAAGAACACAAAACAAGACAGTTTACTCCAGAAAGCTCGGACAGCCCAGTCTGTTAACAAAGTTCATTAGCAAGTAGAGAGCAGTACCACTGTGTCAGTGTTGGAATCTGGTCTGCAGGAAAACTGAGGCCACTCATTTAATCAGGCCCCAGAGTCAAGCCCTCTCAGCCACTGGCCCTGCCTCACATGCTCCTGGCATAAATACCTCTGCAGAGGTGAATGCCCAGAATCTACCACACTCCCAGGCTTCCATCCTGCCGGCCTGGGCTGGATGAGGAAGATAAATCCCCAGCGTCTCCCGGTCTGAACCCACCCAAGAGGCCTCTCCCACTAGCCCCCCCAACCCCCAACCGAGTCCTTACAGCCAATGCTGGGAACCAGGACTCTTAGGAATAGTGCCCAAGCAGGGAAATGGCAAGGGCACTCCCCCAGTGCTTGCCCAGAGCCTGAGTTGGATGAATCCCTTTCTTGCTTGCACCCCTCCTGGTTCCACAGAGCACTGGGAAAAGCCTGCAATTAGTACAGGTATGAACGTGTAAGCGTCCTGTGGTCAGGGAGAGGAGGTGCTTGGCCCAGCCCCCATCACCTGGCAGCTCCTCTGCCTCCCGCCCTCCCTCTCCTGGCACCCGGGAGGCCAGCCCCACTCTGGGCTGGTGACTGAGCCCAACACCCACAATACACTGGCCCTTTTACTCCTGAAAACAGCCCACTTGCCCCATTTCGCAGAGCAGGAATGGCTCCCACTTGCCGCAACTAGAGAAAGCCCTCGCCAAAAAAAAAAAAAAAAAAATTAATTTTAAAAAAGAGTTCACGTGCCACAACTAAAGATCCCTCATGCCACAACTAAAGATCCCACGTGCCACAACAAAGATCCCACATGTGGCAATGAAGATCCCGTGTGCTGCAACTAAGACCTGGTGCAGCCAAATAAATAAATATTTTAAAAAATAAATGCCATTTGGCTTTCTTTAGGAAAAAAAGGAAATACAAAGGATCATAAGAGACTACTACAAGCAACTGTATGCCAATAAAATGAACAACCTGGAAGAAATGGACAAATTCTTAGAAAGGTACAATCTCCCAAGACTGAACCAGGAAGAAATAGAAAATATGAACAGACCAATCACAAGCACTGAAATTGAAACTGTGATTAAAGAACTCCCAACAAACAGAAGTCCAGGACCTGATGGCTTCACAGGCGAATTCTATCAAACATTTAGAGAAGACCTAACACCTATCCTTCTGAAACAGTTCCAGAAAATTGCAGAGGAAGGAAAACTCCCAATCTCATTCTATGAGGCCACCATCACCCTGATACCAAAACCAGACAAAGATACCACAAAAACGAAAATTACAGGCCAATATCACTAATGAATATAGATGCAAAAATCCTCAACAGAGGGACTTCCCTGGTGGTCCAGTGGTTAAGAGTCCGCCTTTCAATGCAGGGGACATAGGTTCAATCCCTGGTCAGGGAAATAAGATCCCACATGCCACCGGGCAACTAAGCCTGCACACTGCAACTACTGAGCCCGTGCGCCACAACTAGAGAGCCCGTGCTGCAACTACTGGGCCCGCGTGCCACCATGAAGAGCCCGTGCGGCACAACAAAAGATCCCACGTGCCACAACTAAGACCCAACGTGCCCAAAAATAAATAAATAAATAAACAGATAGATAGATAAATAAATAAATATTTTTTAAAAATCCTCAACAAAATACTAGCAATCCGAATCCAACAACACGTTAAAAGGATCATACCCCGTGATCAAGTGGGATTTATCCCAGGGATGCAAGAATTTTCCAATATCTGCAAATCAATCTGTGTGATACATGACATTAACAAATTGAAGAATAAAAAAACCATATGATCATCTCAATAGATGCAGAAAAAGCTTTTGACAAAATTCAACACCCATTTATGACAAAAGCTCTACATAAAGTGGGCAAAGAGGGAACATACCTCAACATAGTAAAGCCCACATATGACAAACCTAAAGCTAACATCATACTCAACGGTGAAAAGCTGAAATCATTTCCTCTAAGATCAGGAACAAGACAAGGATGTCCACTTTCACCACTTTTATTCAACATAGTTTTGGAAGTCCTAGCTATGGCAATCAGAAAGTAAAAAGAAATAAAAGGAATCCAAATTGGAAAAGAAGAAGTTAAACTGTCACTGTTTGCAGATGACATGACACTATACATAGAAAATCCTAAAGACACTACCAGAAAACTACTAGAGTTCATCAATGAATTTGGTAAAGTTGCAGGTTACAAAATTAATACACAGAAATCTGCTGCATTTCTATACACTAGCAATGAAAGATCAGAAAGAGAAATTCAAGAAACAATCCCATTTAACATCACATCAAAAAGAATAAAATACCTAGGAATAAACCTACCTAGGGAGGCAATAGACCTGTACTCCAAAAACTATAAGACGCTGATGAAAGAGATTGAAGACAACACAAACAGATGGAAAGATATACCATGTTCTTGGATTGGAAAAATCAATATTGTCAAAATGACTATACTACCCAAGGCAATATACGGATTCAATGCAATCCCTATCAAATTACCAATGGCATTTTTCACAGAACTAAAACAAAAAATCTTAAAATCTGTATGGAGACACAATAGCCAAAGCAATCCTGAGAAAGAAAAATGGAGCTGGAGGAATCAGGCTCCCTGACTTCAGACTATACTACAAAGCTATAGTCATCAAAACAGTATGGTACTGGCACAGAAACAGAAATATAGATCAATGGAACAGGATAGAAAGCCCATAAATAAACCCACACAAGTATGGTCAATTAATCTATGACAAAGAAGGCAAGACTATACAATGGTGGAAAGATAATCTCTTCAATAAACAGTGCTGGGAAAACTGGACAGCTACATGTAAAAAAAAAAAAGAAAGAAATTAAAACTTTTTAAAAAATTTATTTTATTTATTTTATTTATTTATTTATTTATTTATTTTATTTACTTTATTTATTTTTGGGTCTTCATTGCTGCGCGTGGACTTTCTCTAGTTGAGGCGAGCAGGGGCTACTCTTCGTTGTGGTGCGCAGGCTTCTCATTGTGGTGGCTTCTCTTGTTGGGAGCATGGGCTCTAGGCGCGTGGGCTTCAGTAGTTGTGGAAAGTGGGCTCAGTTGATGTGGTTCACGGGCTCCAGAGCACAGGCTCAGTAGTTGTGGCGCACAGGCTTAGTTGCTCCATGGCATGTGGGATCTTCCTGGACCAGGGCTCAAACCCATGTCTCCTGCCTTGGCAGGCAGATTCTTAACCACTGCACCACCAGGGAAGCCCCTGGCAGGCATATTCTTAACCACTGCGCCACCAGGGAAGTCCCAAAATTAGAACATTCTTAACACCATACAAAAAAATAAGCTCAAAATGGATTAAAGACCTAAATGTGAGACCAGACACTATAAAATTCTTAGAGGAAAACAGGCAGAACACTCTCTGACATAAATCGCAGCAGTATCTTTTTCTAGCCATCTCCCAGAGCAATGGAAATAAAACAACAGTAAACAAATGGGACATAATTAAACTCAAAAGTTTTTGAACAGCAAAGGAAACCATAAACTAAACGAAAAGACAACCCATAGAATGGGAGAAAATATTAGCAAATGATGTGACTGACAAGGGATTAGTCTCCAAAGTTTACAAATGGCTCATGCAGCTCAATAGCATCAAAACAAACAACCCAATCAAAAAATGGGCAGAAGAACTAAATAGACATTTCTCCAGAGAAGACATACAGATGACCAAGAGGCACATGAAAAGATGTTCAACATGGCTAATTATTAGAGAAATGCAAATCAAAACTACATTGAGATATCACCTCACACTAGTCAGAATCACCATCATCAAAAAATCCACAAACGGATGGATCTAGAGACTGTCATACAGAGTGAAGTAAGTCAGAAAGAGAAAAACAAATATCGTATATTAACGCATGTATGTGGAACCTAGAAAAATGGTACAGATGAGCCGGTTTGCCGGGCAGAAGTTGAGACACAGATGTAGAGAACAGACATATGGACACCAAGGGGGGAAAACCGCGGTGGGGTGGGGATGGTGGTGTGCTGAATTGGGCGATTGGGATTGACATGTATACACTGATGTGTATAAAATTGATGACTAATAAGAACCTGCAGTATAAAAAAACAAACAAAACAACTAATACTAAACTTTCATTGGGTTATTTGTATGGAAATATGTTAATATAAATGTTTCAGACATTACATGAAATTTCTAAAAATCTTATATGTTCTGGTATAATGTTATAAGTCATAATCCTAGTTATTACTTTAAAATGTATATCTCAGAAATAACTAATTTTCTTGTCAACTGCATTATTATGAACTTTCATCAAATCTTTAACCATGGTCATTTTTAAGTCTTTTGTCATTTACAGACAGTTCTGGGTGTACTCTGATGCTTTTGCAAAAATGTTCCTATAAAAGGGTTTCATCTTCAAGGAATTCATGGAAAAGACTCTGGCAAGTACAGGTTTCTGGTAACTGACTACACTGCTGAACTGAATGAATAAGCATTTACAGAACTCTAATGAAAAACTGACGAACTCATAAAAGTGCTAACAAAAGATCAAGATGAAAAAAAAAATTAATTACATGGGACTGAGTGAACTGATGAGGATGAGTATAATTTTTGTGACTTTCTGTTTGAATTAAAAAAAAAAATCCCACAAGGACTCAGAGGCAAAGAATATACAAATCAATTTTCACTGCAAAGGAAAGGAGCTGTTACAGTGGAGGATTACTGGACTGAATGTCAATATTATGACATAGTATGAGTGTGTTTCATGTTTGGTAATTGCAATCATTGTTGCTTTTGTTGTGGTCATCCATGTACAATGCTTGGTGTCAGTCTATTTATCTCTTGTAAAAATAAAATACAGTGTGTGTGTGCGTGAAAAAAAAAAAAATCCACAAACAATAAATGCTGGAGAGGGTGTGGAGAGAAGGGAACCCTCCTACACTGTTGGTGGGAATATAAATTGGTACAGCCACTATGGAGAACAGTATGGAGGTTCCCTAAAAAACTAAAAATAGAGCTGCCATATGATCCTGCAATCCCACTCCTGGGCATATATCTGGCGAAAAACATGGTCCAAAAGGATACATGCTCCCCAATGTTCAATGCAGCACTGTTTTCAATAGCCAAGACATGGAAGCAACCTACTGTCCACTGACAGAGGAATGGATAAAGAAGATGTGGTATATATATACATTGGAATATTACTCAGCCATTAAAAAGAATGAAATAATGTCATTTGCAGCAACATGGATGGACCTAGAGACTGTCTACTGGGTGAAGTCAGACAGACAAAGTGAAATATCATATGAGGGCTTCCCTGGTGGCGCAGTGGTTGGGAGTCCGCCTGCCAATGCAGGGGACACGGGTTCGAGCCCTGGCCCAGGAGGATCCCACGTGCCGCAGAGCAACTGGGCCCGTGCGCCACAGCTGCTGAGCCTGCGCTCTAGAGCTCGCGTGCCACAGCTGCTGAGCCCGCGTGCCACAGCTGCTGAGGCCCACACGCCTAGAGTCCGTGCTCCGCAACAAGAGAAGCCACTGCACCACAACGAAGAGTAGCCCCCACTCGCCACGGCCGGGGAGGGCCCGCGCACAGCAACAAAGACCCAATGCAGCCAAAAATAAAAAATAAAATAAAATAAAAAAATATATATATATGATATTACTTATATGCGGAATCTTAAAAAAATGATACTAATGAACTTATTTACAAAACAGAAACAGACTCACAGACTTAGAGAACAAACTTATGGTTGGGGCGGGAGGGTGGCGGGAAGGGATAGTTAAGAAGTCTGGGATTGACATGTACACACTGCTATATTTAAAATGGATAACCAACAAGGACTTACTGTACAGCACAGGGAACTGTGCTCAATATTATGTAACAACCTAAATGGGAAAGAATTTGAAAAGGATAGATACATGTATATGTATAACTGAATCACTTTGCTGTACACCTGAAACTAACACAACATTGTTAAACAACTATACTCCAATATAAAATGAAAAGTTAAATAAATAAATAAATAAATAAATAATGGAGACCCGGAGCAAGAGCTCTGGTGAGGCCCTGTTTGATATTATTAAAAGACTTTTCTTGTTCCCCAGTCCAAAGTAATGGTTCTGTATCTGGGCCTTCAGTGGCTTCACATAGAGGCTTAGCCATTATCCCAAATCCTGGAATCCAAATTCTGCAAAATCCTGCCATGCCTAAGAGTGTACGAAGATGTTTCTTTGTCTTTGGGGCACTTCGGCTTAATATAGTTTGTTTTCTATCTGGAGATAACTGTCTACTTCCAGGATTTATAATATATCCCAGATATTTAAATTGTTGCTTTGAGATTTGTGCCTTTTTGTGGGAGACCCTGCAGCCCTCGGCCTCAAGGAAATTAAGGACTTCAACGGTATTCCGATCTGAGGCCTCCACGGTAGGGCTACATATTAATATATCATCCACATACTGTAGAACAGGTCCTTTTAGGTGTATTTCCCTTAGTTCTTTTCTTAGGGCCTGGGAGAACAAGTGTGGGCTGTCCCGAAACCCCTGAGGCAACACTGTCAAGGTATATTGTTGCATTTGGCCCAAGTGGGGGTTAGTCCACTTGAAGGCAAACAGATACTGTGATGAGGAATGAACTGGGATGAAAAAAAAGACATCCTTGAGGTCAAGCACAGTAAACCATTTTGCATCCCCCAGAACCTGGACTAATATAAGGACTGGCCACAGGGGATGTATAGGGACCACTGCATCATTTACTGCTCTAAGGCCTTGTACCATTCATTATTCCTCAATTAACTTAACAACTGGCAGAACAGGGGCATTGCATGGAGACTGACAGGGCACTAAGAGGCCATGGTTTAAGAATTTATCTATGAGGGGTTGCAAACCCTTTTTTGCTTCCAACTTTATGGGGTAATGTCTCTTGTTAGGATAAGCGACTTCTGGCTTAAGGCTAATTTTAACAGGTTGGGCATTTATAGCCTTCCCAGGGATTCCTTTGTCCCAAACTGCAGGGTTTACTGTGTGTAGAATATGGCTGGGAATAAGCCGTTGTTCTTCCAGCTGATTTGTCTTAGCCAGAGTCAAGAAAAGGGGCTGCTCGGGGTCTCCTAATTATAACATGGCTCCAAGGGAGCCCAGAAGGTCTCTCCCCAGTAGTGGGGTAGGACACTCGGGCACAACTAAAAAGCCATGTGAGATCAAACACTATTCAGATTGGCAAGTGAGAGGCCCAGTGAAGTAATGGGTATAAGGCTTTCCATCGACACCGATCACTGTACAGCTTTCAGAGAAGAGAGGCCCAGCGTGAGAGAGCAGGACAGAGTAGGTGGCTCCTGTATCAATTAAAAAATGGATTTTCTTACCTGCCACATCAAAGACCACCCAGGTCTCCTTGATGGAGATGGACATCTCACGTGGGGGGAACCGCCAGAATCCCCAGGCTGCTTCAGTCACGTAGCATGGCCACCTCAGGAGCGGGAGTCCCCCACCCCTTTGGGAATAGGGAAGGTCCCACTTCCTATGACCTGTTTGTTTGCAGACTGGGCATGGACCAGGGGACTCTTTCTGGTATCTGTGGGCCCAGTGGCCAGTTGACTTGCATTTGAGGCATTCCCCCTTGCTAGTTTTACCTCCAGATGAATGGTTAGACTTCCGTGGCTCCCTTGGGTTGTCCTGAGGTTGTAAGGCATGGCTGACAGCAACGGCCATCAGTTTAGCATGAGCACTAGCCTGCCTGTTTTCACATTGGTTCTCTCTTCCTCCTCAGCTTGATCTCGATTATTAAATACCCCAAAGGCCAGCTCTAGGAGTTGGGGCATAGGGGTTTGTGGGCATAATATCAGTGTCATACTGGCTGATAAACTGCTGTCCCAGCAGGGATTGACACTCAGAAGTGGAGGGATCAATGTTAGTAAATTTTCTAAAAACCTTCATAAGCTATCCCCGAAAGAGGACTGGATTTTCTTTTTCTTCTTGGGTCACTCCTTTAACCTTTTCATAGTTAACTGGCTTTTTGATACACTTTCTCATCCTTTCTAATACACATTGGATGATGTGGTTCCTGGCTTCTGCTCCCTCTGGGGAATTATATTCCCAACAGGGCTCCTGGCTTAGAAGAGGATCCACCCATGATGAGTAACCTGCAACTGAGAAAGCATTCCTAGAAATGAAGTCCGACATCCCAGAGACATTTACCAGGAGGCTTTTGTCGGAAGGGGGTCAGAGTGTCCTCCAAATTCCCTTCTTACCTAATGGGATTTCGAGCATCCTCTACTCTCCCATTGCCTAACCCGATGTTTCTGGTCAACCCAGTCCCTTGCACAAGGGGTAGGGGGGGTGGGCAGGACATTTGTATCAGTGCGCTGCCAGGGCTCTCCTTGAGGGGATCTGTTATCTATAAAGCTTATGCCTTATAATAAGTTTCCTTATGCGAGGGTGTATTCCTCAAGATTGACCATCTACAAAGTTTATAGTGAGGGCTTCTTGGCAGCAGCCAGTCCAAAAGGCTGTCTGTAGCAGTGTATGGGCTGCCAAGGCCTGAAGTGAAGGGGGTCCTCGAGGCGCAAAAAAGGAACTCCTGGAGGAATTGAAGTTGGGCGCAGTGGAAAAAGCCACAGGGGTCAGGACCTCAGGGTCTAGAGGTGGGAGTATTCCCACAGGGGATTTCTGGACATAGAATAAGGTGAGAGACCAGACCGCAGAAGAACCCAAAACCCTCTCCCCTATCTGCTTGGCGGCTATGATAAAATTGGGAAGAGCCTGATGATTCCATCTGACACAGGCAACAGTAAGTCTAGACAGTGTTTCCCGTGTAATTTAACATACCAAATGAACCCAGTTAGTTTAGGATCTGTCTTTGGGATGCTCCCAGGGCCCTTTGAAGCACCCCAAAGTTAGCTGGAGGTCAAAAGAACTTTAATTAGAATTTGATATTTGGGAAGTCTGTCAAAAATTTCAAAAAGTTTTTTTTGGCTATGCTGCACAGCTTGTGGGATCTTACTTCCCCAACCAGGGATTGAACCCGTGCCCCCTGCAATGGAAGCATGCAGCCCTAACCACTGGACCATCAAGGAATTCCCTCAAAAAGCTTTAAAACACCTGGTCAGATAGAATCATAGGTCGTTGTGAAACAATGCTTATTCCTTGAGCTAAGGTGAAAAAAGGATTTCAAAAGTAAATACAGGGACTTATTTCACCATTGGTGGCGCAGTGGTTGAGAATCCTCCTGCCAATGCAGGGGACATGGGTTCGAGCCCTGGTCCAGGAAGATCCCACATGCCGCGGAGCAACTAAGCCTGTGAGCCACAACTACTGAGCCTGCGATCTAGAGCCCACGAGCCACAACTACTGAGCCCACGCACCTAGAGCCCGTGCTCCGCAACAAGAGAAGCCACTGCAATGAGAAGCCTGCGCACAGCAACCAAGAGTAGCCCCCCGCTCACCACAACTAGAGATAACCCGTGTGCAGCAATGAAGACCCAACGCAGCCAAAAATAAATAAATAAATGTATTTTTTTTTAAAAGTAAATACAGACCACTTAAAGGCACCGAAACTCACACAATCTTTTATCAAAAGCAGAATTCCAGGAAAACTGTTCTCTTATGAGAGAAACTAAATCCAGTCCTGCATCAGCCTACTCTTAATAAAATCCATTTACCTAGTCAAATTTAATCCAACCTTAGAAAATCTTGACCATACACAAAACTCTTTTCCCAGTGTTCCTTTTCCACAAACCTTTTGCAACTTCCTGTAGTCATATTATTTTGTCCCTTATTCTTTTCCCATTCAGAAACAACCAGCTCTAGGACAAAATCACCCTTTTCTTTTAACAAAGTATATTTCCATTCCTCATACCTTCTTTTACTGAAAACGCACATCCTACTTTCCTTAAGCAACCATGAACTGTCTTTACATTAGCATTCCCTGATTGGAATATCCCATAACCTCTAGAAACATGCAACTTCCCAAAGCACTATTTTTTTGCTCAGTGTGGTATGTGGTACAAGACATGTGTTTAATAAAGCCAAGCATCTTTAGTTTCCCCCTCATAAGAAGACAAAAGTTGTAAAGTTGTAAATTTAGATCTGTTTAGCAATTAATGTGCCAATATTTCATCTTATTTGAAATGGCCTGGATACTCAATGAATTCCTATCATTTAACTTAATATTGCTTCAAGTTACCAAAATGTGGCGAGACTATTTTAGATGGATATTTCCAAAACATAATTATTCCTATAGAGTTTACCAAAAAGCTCTTACCTCAGTAACATTTACTTAAAAATGTAACTATATCAGGTTATTTTCCCTGTTGACAAATTTTATAACAGAAACAATATGCATTTATTGACTTCCAGTAACCCTAGGAACAATGAAAATATTATATTATCCTTAATGTTGATGACTCTAAAGACAGGTCTGTATTAATTAAGCCCACAACCTTAAACTAGCTCTAATACCAGATATTAATTTAATATTGAATATTTCCCAGATCACATGAACGTGGAATGTATTCTGGCGAGTTTTATATTTCTGAGAATGTATATACGTGCTCAGTTTCCTTTAAGCCAATTAAATACAGCTCATTTACAAGTTAATTTTTACATAAAGAGAGACAGAGCCAGAGATCTCATAGTTTTCCCACTTGAATTTAAAAAGGTCTCTTTTTTTTCCTCAGTCTGGGGGACTACAGATGGATCACATAGATCCTGAGAGCCCAGGCAGACTAGTTACATTGCAAAGGCAGAGGAGAGAAATGCAGCTCCTCTCTTTTTTATTCTTTTTAAAATCCCACTAAGTAACCCAAGGCTGGAGTCTCAGGCAATGTGAGCTGTGTTTGTATTTCAAGGCTTAAGTGCTCCACAGGGCCCACAATTTCAGCAGAGACTTGCAGGAGCGGTTGGACAGACAAAACTACATAAGACAAAGATCCTTTTACTAGACATGTACGACCGACAAAAACTTGACACAAACAAGAACTTTTCAGGATAAAGGGGATGGGAGTGCAGGTGTAAGGATCAAGGGAGAGGTAAAGGGAGGAGAGAAAGACTAAAAAAAAAGAGACAGCAGGAAAATAAAGGTGAGAATACTGGGACAATAGGACTTCCAGCCACTACAAGATATGAATTTGAATTCTATCACTGTCATAAATCTCCCATCAGGGAGAGCCCACTGGACCAAGGTCTGCACGGTGTGAGGCAAGCCTCTGCCACCTCTGCTTGTCACCCATTGCCGGCCAGAGGGAGCATGGTCTCACTTGCTGAGAGGAGTGATACTGTAGCTGCCCAATATCCACTCTCTACAAAGGATAAGACAGAGGAGTAGGAAAGGACAGAGAAAGAAGAAGTAGAGAGATATCAGCAGAGGGAAAGGGACAAATGGGAGGGGGAAACCGTTGCATGAATGAGGGTACTGAGGCCCCCAGGGGCCAGAAAGGCAGACTTACCAAATGTGGTGACGAGGTGAGGTTCAGGCGATCTCTTGTCACCCACGGGGAAGCTGCTTTCAGTGGTCCCAGAGGTGCCCAGATCCCCTCCCGGGAAGAGGGAGAGGTCCCATGTTGGGTGCCATAAATCTGTTACTGGTCAGGGTTCTTGACCTTCCTTAATCAATGGAAATTGATAAGAGGCCAGACAAGAAATTTGGGCAAGGCTTTACTGGGGCCCCTGCTGCAGCAGGGGGGCAGCGAAAACAAGTAACAGGTTCCCTTGCTCGCTCCGGGTGGGGTGAGCTGGTTCCTTACATGGGGTGAGGTTAGGGGTGTGTCCGGGGGGTCGGGCAGGAGGGGTGGCTTAGGTGGTCTGCCCACCCCTTTGGTGGTGGTGAGTGCAGGGGGCATGTGCGGTACCCTGTTTTTGCTCCCGGCTCTTCAGAAGTGGCAGTCAGGTTTTTGGTCTTATTTTATCTTGCTGTTCAGAATATGCCCCAACTGCCCATGCACACAGTACTTTTTAGTCCCTTGTAGTTTCTTTGTATTTTTTTGGTGGAGGAGATGTTTGTCCAGGTGCAAGCACTGCAGCAAAGGGTTCCAGGTCCCAGGTCCCAGCTTGTCTCACCTTTATTTGCCTAGACTTCTCAGACCTGGGGCAGGGACCTGAGGGTCCTCAAGTTAATGCGATTGAGGTCCAGATCTGGGGTTGCGAGAGTTCACAACGAAAACGTTACTGAGAAGGGGTTGGGGGACCCCCTCACACGGCCTCCACCACAGAGGACGCGAACTCGCGAAGGCCCCAGCTTTGACCTACCTGAGGCCGGTGCCCAGGGCCGTGAAGTCCGGGACGCATGAGCCCACGCGGGGGCCGCTGTCCGGAGCCAAGAGGGCGGGATCCCGGGCGTTGGTCCCCCACCCCGCCCCCTCGTGGTGCTGGTGGAGGCAGCGGATGATGCGGCTCCTTTAAATCCCGGCCGCCCCGCCCTTCGCAGCCGACTCCGCGGCGGCCCGGGATCCAGGCCGGGCCGCGGCTCTCGCCGCCCAGCCTAGCCCAGCCTGGCCCGGCCCAAGCGCCGAGCCTAGGCGGTCCACTCCCCGCGCCCCAGAGGAGCCGTCAGCGCGGCGCCCGGTCCAGTCACCAGCCCGGCAGGCCCGCCCGCATCCCTGCCCGGCCCCGGGCTCCCAGCCCCTCCCCGCCCCGGGGCCGGGGCCCCTGCAGCCTCCAGGTCCCCGCGCCCCGGCCCCGGCCCCCCCGGGCCATGCGGCCTCGGCCCCGCCGGCGCCCACCGCGCACCTGAGGAGATGAGGCTCCGCAATGGCGCCTTCCTGACGCTGCTGCTCTTCTGCCTGTGCGCCTTCCTCTCGCTCTCCTGGTACGCGGCGCTCAGCGGCCAGAAAGGTAAGCCTCTCCCCCGCCGTCGCCCGCCCCGCGCCCCCTCCCACACCTGGGCGCCGGCGGCCGGAGCGGGGTCCGGGCAGCTGCCGCGGAAGGCGGCCGGAAGCCGACGCGGGCGCCCCTTCCCCGCCCGGGCGGTGCGAGAGGACGCCCCTCCCATCCTCGCTCCCACTTGTTTGCTGCTGGAATAACGAAATTCTCTTCTGGCCTGGGCTGGGCCGCGCCGGTGAGCGGGAGTCGGGTGCCCCATGCACGGTCAGGACCGGCCTCCGTGAGTACAGTTCTGCCCGTGTTAGGGCGGGTAGCTCCCTCTGGTGAGCTGGGGACCTCAGAGTTCTCAGAGAGGGACAGAGACACAAGGTCACAGAGGTGGCTGTGCCAGAGGGTCCCCAAGGTACCGGCTCCAGGCATCTGGGTGCACCAATCCTGAGACAGGAGTGAGGCGGCAGCCAGACATCCAGGCAGTACCATCACTTCACACCACCTCGCCACCCCAGCCCACTGTGGGTGCGGCTCCCTGGGGCCTCCACAGCCCTCCTCCAGGACATCTGGCCCCAGGACTCCTCCGCAGGGATGTGGGTGCTGCGGAAGCCTTCCTGTGGCTACTGGCCTGGGGGGTGCATGGAGGGCCTCATGAGCAGCCCACCCAGCCCTGGCCGCTGGTTAACTTATTTTGTGTGGTCTCACCTGAAGTTTGGTTAAGCTGGCCAGTCCACCATCATGGCCCTCTGCATCTGGCCAGCACACTTAGGACTGAGGGGGCAGGCCCCAGCACTGGCTGGAGTTGCCCTGTGTTGGTTGGGATGGCTGGGGCTGAGTGGGGCCTTGGCTGAGGGTTGAAGGCTGAGGAGGCGCTCGCAGGCCCTTGTCCACCCAGCCTTTAGCACAGGAGGCACCGGGAAAAGCTGCTTCCTTCCTGCCGTCTGGCTTTCCTGCAGGAGGCCTAAGCAGGATCAGGCTGAGGCCAACTGACCCTCTGCCTCCCTCCCACCTCCTGCTTCCCTGTTCCCCAACAGAGGCTGCGGGAGAAGCTGGAGCCTTTCTGACCCTCCAAGTCCCAGTGTCCCAGCCTGGCTCCTGCCCGCCCAGCTCAGCCCAGCCCTGTTTGGGTGAAGGCCTGGGCTGCCCTAGGGGCTCCAGAGGGCCTGAGGGGAGACCCCCTAGGACTTGGTACATGGAGGGCATGGCTGGGGCAGAGTTCTCCGTAGGTGGGGTGTGTCACCTTTGGGAGGGCATTTTGGACCCTTGGGAGAGTGGCCATGTAAGCAGCCTGGCATGGAGGCCAAGGTGGGGCCATACCTGACGGGCTGGGGCACATTTGTTCAGCTGTGAGTGGAGCGATGACCTCTTGCACCCTGTCCTGGGCTAGGCCGCAGTTCCTGTGTGCCTCCTACGGCAGCCACTGGCCCTCAGCCAGGTGTCAGGAACTGCAGCACCAGCCTCCCACCAGGACACCTTCTCTGTGAGTCTGGCTGGCCACAGCGTCCAGGAGTGAGGGGGATACCCGTGGCTCCATTTAGGGCCTGCTGTCCCTAAGCGGGGCATCCAGGAGGGCCTGTGGAGCAGGAGAGCACCCCTACTCAAAGAAATGTGGGGCTCAGATGCAGGGGTCCTTGTCCCTTGGGTGCGGCACTCCAGAAGCCTCTGTGACATGTGACAAGAGGGTCACCTGGGCCTTCCCCGTCGAGGACTGTTACTGTTTTGGGGGTCCCAGTAGGGTCTGGTCTTTGGAAGCTTGAAGAAAAGACTGAGTCTGGGCTCTTATATGAACCTTTCTCATTCTTATATTCAGACGACTGTATTAAGCCCATGGGGAAACCAGACTAAGTCTGAGGCCAGACTGGACCTTGGCTTCCAGCTTGCAGTGAGTAGGAGGCTCAGGAGAGGGCTGGCCCAGGCACCGATGCTTAGGGGAAAGGCAGAGGAAGCCAAATCTGTAGGGAAGGGAAGAGGTGGGCAGGAAGCCAGAGAGGAAGGGAAAGCAGGAGCAGGTGGCATCCTGGAAGCCAAGGGCCAGGAAGGACACATAGGCCTTGGCAAGACGGACCCTAGATACGGGGTTTCAGGCCCACTTTCATATCCAGCCTTGACCAAATTTGTGCAGCATCTCCACTAATGCTCAAACTGTAGCCCTCAGCCAAGCAGCTGCTGAAGGTCCCCAGGGAAGACAGCAGACCCTCCAGGGGGGTGGCCTCAGCCACACAGCCCTCCCCAATGTCTAGGCTGTCCCCTCTCTTGGATTTCAGCAATGATGGATGCCTGTCTTGACCACTGGGAGGGTGAGTGCAAGTCCTGGAGAGGAGGTGAACACCTGCACCCTCTCCATGCCCCTGCCCTACTGCAGGATTTTTTTTTTTTTAATATTTATTTATTGATTTGGCTGCTCCAGGTCTTAGTTGCCTCACGCGGGATCTTCGTTGCTGCATGTGTGATCTTCCTTGCCACGTGCAAGATCTTTTAGTTGAGGCGTGCGAAGTCTTAGTTGCGGCATATGGGATCTAGTTCCCTGACCAGGGATTGAACCTGGGCCCCCTGCATTGGGAGCTCAGGGTCTTAGCCACTGGACCGCGAGGGAAGTCCCCTCACTGCAGGTTAACAGCACACCTTTGCTGGGCCTGGAACCTGCCTGTGCCCCTCTGAGCCTATTTCCCCTTCCCTAAGTACAGAGCACAAGGTCTGTGCCCCAGCCTGGCTCTTGAATCTGTTTCTTTAACAAAGAGGGAACCAAAGGGAAGACTGTGGTCCATGGGCTTCAGGTATCCTGATTACTCTGCCTTCTGGTGGAGGAAGGGGCGGGAAAGCCTCCAGTAGTGTGACCACAGCTGCCCCCAGGACTTGGGCAGAAGAAGGCTCCTAGGAAGGGAGGCCAGGGTAGGAAGCAGGCTGTGCTCAGGCCTGGGTGGTCAGGGTGATTCAGGTCAGCAGGGCCCACCGCTGCCACTGGCCTGTCCCCCTGGGGCAGGCTAAGGTTGGACAGAGCTCAGCCTACTTAAAGATCAGAGAAGGCCATGGGTTTGGGGGGTGGGGCGGTGCAGACAGGGGCAGCAACAGCAGTCAGAGGGGGATGAGGTCTCCTTACCCTCCCTCCACTTCACAGAGGGCCCCACTGCAGGGAGCTGCCTTGGGTGTAGCCAGTAGCACAAGGGCTGCCCCTGCAAGACTCAGCAGCTCCACAGCACTGGGGTGGCATTGGGGAGGGCATCAGGGACAATAGGTGGGTGGGTAGGGACTCAGGCAGGAGGGAGGCCACCTGCCTGTGTAGGCAGCTCTGAACTCCCTCCTGCTGGGCCTCAGCACCTCCAGTCCCCCCTCCCTACTGGCAGCTGAGCAGGTGAGTGCTGGGGGTGGCCAGCTCCCTGTTCAAGGGGTCAGGTTTCCAGGGTAACCTGGCCTCAGAACCCAGAGCAGAGCCTCAAAGATCTGGTAACCTGACTCCTGACTCCCTCCCCCAGCAGGGCTGTCCCTGAGCACAGAAGCTTGAAGTGGCCTGGCCTTTGGCCCCTTGGGCAGGGTGTGGGAAGGGAGATCAGGCAAGCTGCTGACTCGGGAGTGCCTCATCAAGGATCTGCTTGGCTCCCCCGCTCCTCCCCCCACAGCCTTTCCGTCCTGCGTAGGGGCTTCCCCTCCTTCTTCCCCGGGATTTAGCACTTAAACCTCTGCCCCAGCTGCAGAAAGGGGGTGTCCTGAGACGACCGAACTTTGCCTTGGTCATGACCTTTGGTATACCCGATTGTGGGGAGGTGACACCATCCCAGGGCATTCTGGGGGCTGTGACCACCCCCCCCCCCAAGGGATCAAGGAACATAAGAGCTGCCTGAGGGTGAGAGGGGAGATCTGGAAGGCAACTACGCCTTGAAGGCTACATGGGTTTTCATCAGGCCCAGAAGAGAAAAGGGGATTCCAGTCAGAAGAGACAGCATGTGTGAAAGCATAGACATCAGACAAGGAAAAGGAGGTGTGTGTGATGGCAAATAAAGAGGTCAAAAGCCGGATTAGAAAAGGCCTTGAGAGTGTACAGCCTGGCAGGACCTGGCTGCCTCAGCAGCAGATAGCGATGTTGTTTGTCTCATTCTTGCTCTCTGGGCCGGGCCAGACTGGTGGAGCCAGGTACTTGGCACCCTGGAGATCCCTCTCCACTGTCAGGCAGCCCTACCTCTGTGCTGCTTCTGGCCCATGTGCACCCCTAGTGCCTGCACATGGGGCCCAGTTGGAGGTTCTGACACAGGCCCCCCTGGGGTGGCATGGTCTAGGCCTAGAACAGATCTCCAGAGAAGCAGGCCTCAGGGCACTTAGAGCTCTTGTCCCCTTTCTGCTCCTGACTTGCTGAGGGACCCCTGACTAGTTTCTCAACTTCATTTGCTCCTCTGAGCATTGGGGGCTGTAACTGCAACAGTCCCCACCCACCCACCCCCACCGGACTGTGTGAGATTGCAAATCCAGAGCTGGTGCCTAGTGTAGAATGACAACCATGAGGACAGTGACGAATGGGTGCCTGGGGCACAGTCCTACTTGGAGGATACGGGGGAGAGTCCAGGGAGGTTTTCTGTCCCCATGGGGCCTTGGGGATGGGGCTGCCAGTGATCTCTGTGAAGGGGGATGGGAAGCAAAGTGCAGAGGCTGAAAGAAGGAACAGGGGAAGGTTGGCCTCAATGCTAAGAGCTCCTTGAGGAAGGTCTGGGTCCTTGTGCCCTGGTTGGGACCTTGGGTGCCCTACTTCCTGGAAGGAGGAGATGCTGCAAGGAGAAGCAAGAGGGGGCTTTGGGAGGAGAGGGGAGGGGATGGAGAGGATTCAGTCTGAGCCTTTTCAGCCTCAGCTTAGGTTTGTCTCACCTGGGGCTGGAAGTGGTTCTGCAGCCCTCCCACTTCAGATGTCTCCTCAATGCAGAAAATAAAGGGAGAGCACTGGAGAGGGCTAATTCCCCCAGTGGAGGCTTTTCTTCCCCAAGTGTGAGTGTCACTGTGACTTCAGAGTGACCCTTATGTAACCCCATGTGGCTCACATGTGGCAGGCATATGAACAGATGTGTATGCTAACACTCAAGGGGCAGTACCTCAGCTCTAGGCTGCCCCCTGGTGACAGCCTGTGTACCACCCACAGGCGATGTGGTGGACGTGTACCAGCGGGAGTTTCTGGCGCTGCGTGACCGGTTGCATGCAGCTGAGCAGGAGAGCCTCAAGCGCTCCAAGGAGCTCAACCTGGTGCTGGACGAGATCAAGAGGGCCGTGTCGGAGAGACAAGCGCTGCGAGACGGAGACAGCAATCGCACCTGGGGCCGCCTAACCGGTGAGCGCAGGAGCGGGAAGTGGCAGGGGATGCGAGGCTGATGGCAGACCGCGTTGTCTGACCTGTCCCTTCCCGACCCACCCAGAGGATCCACGCCTGAAGCCGTGGAACGTCTCGCACAAGCACGTGCTGCACCTACCCACTGTCTTCCACCACCTGCCACACCTGCTAGCCAAGGAAAGCAGCCTGCAGCCCGCCGTGCGCGTGGGCCAGGGCCGCACCGGAGGTAGGGGCGGGGCCCAGGAGGGGCGAGTGGCGGGTGGTGGGACGATCCCCACGCAGTGTCCAGTACCGACCCTCCGCGTCCCTGCAGTGTCAGTGGTGATGGGCATCCCCAGCGTGCGGCGCGAGGTGCACTCGTACCTGACTGACACGCTGCACTCGCTCATCTCAGAGCTAAGCCCACAGGAGAAAGAGGACTCGGTCATCGTGGTGCTGATCGCTGAGGCAAGTGGGCTGGGGCACGGGTCGAGGGGACATTCAGAGGAAGACACACGGCACAAAATAACAAGGAGAATGAAAACAGCAACATTTCGGAGGAAAAAACTCTCAGAAGTTCAATCGTCAGTTTCACTCACAAACTTAACAGGATAAAAAGTTAAAAGGAAAGACATTTTAGCACCCCCTCGTGGAGATGCCAATTATAGTCTGTCCCACCCCTTGGACCGAAGTATGTAAAAGGGCTTTTTCTGAGGCACCTGTGGCCCCCAGGCCCAGCCTTACTTAGCCTTCAGGATGGTGGGCTCACTCCTTCCATGTGGGAGAGAAGGCTGTGTCCTTCCCCCAGCCCTTTCTTCCAGGCCATTTGGGCTGGCAGCCTGGCTCATGGAGGGCACTTGGTCTCCCCACAGACTGACCCACAGTATACCTCGCTGGTGACGGAGAATATCAAGGCCTTGTGAGTACTGACAACCCGACAAGGTTGGTGGAGGGAGGACCCTTTGCGGGGTGTTGGGCAGACAGGTGCCGGCCGTGCCCCCCCCCCCCATCAAGATGCGCCATCCCTCTGTGGGAAAGGGTGCTTCCCCTCTTGGCTGAAAGGGGGTGGGCATGTAGAGATGACCCAACCCCTCTGGAGCCTCAGTGCCTCAGTAGGATGGGTGTGGTGTCAGGGGATGTCTGCCTGGTGGGTCTTAAGAAAAGGACGGGGTCTAGCTAGCTCAGCTCTGTCCCTGCTCCAGTCCCTGGAGGCTGCACACTCACTGGGCCTTCCTGTCCCCCAGGTTCCCTACAGAGATCCATTCTGGGCTCCTAGAGGTCATCTCCCCTTCTCCCCACTTCTACCCTGACTTCTCCCGCCTCCGAGAGTCCTTTGGGGACCCCAAGGAGAGAGTCAGGTACTAGCACTACCCACCTCCCTGTGTCCCCAGCAACCTGCCCACCTGTGCTAAGAACCTAGTCTGTGGGTGTATGAGTCCTGGGCACTTCCCTGCAGTGCCTCCATTGTTCCATTGGAGGACCCCTGCATGGGGGGGGTGGTCTCCTACCCACTCAGTGGCCTCTGTGGTAGCCACACTGGAGGTGGAGGGGGTCTGAGCTCTTGAGGCCCCTGCCCCTGGCCCACAGGTGGAGGACCAAACAGAACCTTGATTACTGCTTCCTCATGATGTATGCGCAGTCTAAAGGCATTTACTACGTGCAGGTGAGCACTGAGACCCTGCTCTGTCCCTTTTCCCCCTGGACCCTGGATGGGCCTGGGTGGCAAGCCCTGCCCTGCCCCTGTGCCCATCCTGAGTCCCGACCCCCTTCTACCTACCCACCATTGTGCAGCTGGAGGATGACATCATAGCCAAGCCCAACTACCTGAGCACCATGAAGAACTTCGCACTCCAGCAGCCCTCGGAGGACTGGATGATCCTGGAGTTCTCCCAGCTGGGCTTCATCGGTGTGCCACCCCCCTCCCTGCCCCACTGACCTGACCAAAATATCTCCATCCAGCCCACTTCTGCCTCTGTCATCATCTCTCAGCCCCGCGCCCTGTTCCGAGCCCTAGTACCATGCAGTGTTGTGCTCTGAGCCTTTGCCTGGAGTGCCCGCTGCAGCCCCACCTGGCCTGTTCCTGCCTGCTCTCTGCATCGGGATGTTTGGGCTCACCATCCCATCTGCCCTCTTGTTACCTGCACCTGCCTGCAGCCAGCCAGAGGTTTTGCTGTGGGACCCTCCCCAGTGTCCCCCACAGGGATTAAGAGGAAGTAGGGCAGGGCAGAGCTGCCTACTCAGCACCCCTTTCCCTCCAATCCCACCCCCAGGGAAGATGTTCAAGTCACTGGACTTGAGCGTCATTGTGGAGTTCATCCTCATGTTCTACCGGGACAAGCCCATCGACTGGCTCCTGGACCATATTCTGTGGGTGAAGGTCTGCAATCCTGAGAAGGATGCGGTGAGCAGAGCCTGCACAGAGGCGGGAGGGGGCGGTGGAGCAAGCAGCCTCCAGTAGGGACTGTGTCGGTGACCGTGCACCTGACAGGAGGAGACTGCGCTGCTGGCTGGAGGAGTTTCTGTCTTCAGAGGTAGAGTTGAGCTGAGCCCTAGCGTGTGTCACCCTCCCTCCACAGAAGCACTGTGACCGGCAGAAGGCCAACCTGCGGATCCGCTTCAAGCCATCCCTCTTCCAGCACGTGGGCACTCACTCCTCACTGGCGGGCAAGATCCAGAAACTGAAGGTGGGCAGTGCCACACTCAAGCCTGGTTGAGTACAGCAGAGCCTGGGCTGAGGTTGGGCAAGGAGGTAGCAGGGCCCACCCTAGCACCATTGTCCCTCCTCCACTGTAGGACAAGGACTTTGGGAAGCAGGCACTGCGGAAGGAGCATGTGAACCCGCCAGCGGAAGTGAGCACAAGCCTCAAGACATACCAGCACTTCACCCTGGAGAAGGCCTACCTGCGCGAGGATTTCTTCTGGGCCTTCACGCCCGCTGCAGGGGACTTCATCCGCTTCCGCTTCTTCCAGCCACTGCGACTGGAGCGGTCAGTGCCAGCGCCCACAGGTCCACCTTGGGGGAGGGGCAGGGTGGCTACCAGGGTAGAGGCCTCACCACGAATTTCTGGACCTGCAGATTTCCCTCTGTGACCCCCCGCAAATTACTTAACCTTATTTTCTTATCTGAAAAGTGGGGCTCAGAACAGTAGCCACTTTGTAAAGACTAAGTCCAACAGTGTCCACAGGAGCTCAGTGACATTGCCCATCACCATTGTCCTTACAAGTAAGGCCCTGGTTGCCTTGCACAGTCCAACGGCTGCCCCGGGTGGTGCCCAGCCTCACCCAGTACCTCAGGGCCCACCTACTGCACTCCTGGCCCAGGCCTGGCCTTTCTCCGCTGGGTAGTGTGCCTGGGCAGTGCCCCATCCCTGCAGCAGCTCACAGGCCTGTCTGGCCACAGGTTCTTCTTCCGAAGTGGGAACATTGAGCACCCGGAGGACAAGCTCTTCAACACATCTGTGGAGGTGCTGCCCTTTGATGTGAGTGTAGTAGCAGGTGGGTGTGCACTGAGGCCTGCCCCTTCCACAGCCACTGGCTTCAGCCCCTTGATTTTGCCCCTAGAACCCCCAGTCAGACAAGGAGGCCCTGCAGGAGGGCCGTTCAGCCACTCTCCAGTACCCTCGGAGCTCTGATGGCTACCTCCAGATCGGTGAGTGAGGGGCAGTCAAGTGGAGGTGAGAGGAGAGGCAGGAGTCTTGGGGCAACCTCTCATTGCTGCCCTCCCCCAGGCTCTTTCTACAAGGGTGTGGCACAGGGAGAAGTGGACCCAGCCTTTGGCCCCCTGGAAGCACTGCGCCTCTCCATCCAGACAGACTCGCCGGTGTGGGTCATTCTGAGTGAGGTGACATAGGGCAGGGCTGGGTGCAGGGAATGGGGAGCTGTACCAAAAAGCTAGACCAGGGCTGCTCTCTGAGACCCCAGCTGACACTGAGCCCGGCTCTTCCAGATCTTCCTGAAAAAGGCTGACTAAGCCAAGGGCTTCTGAGGGTGCGTTTTGGCTGGCCCTGAAGCCCACGAGACCTGGGATGTCGTCGCCGCTGCCCCCGGAGGGCCAGGCGCGGCCACCCCAGTCTGAGGGGTTCTGCCTGGCACCCCACTCCACTGGCCTGGGGTGGCCGCTGGCCCGGAGGCCCCAGGAACTGGTGCTGCCCCGCCCGCCGGCCGCAGGGAAGAGGCAGGAGGCCCCCACACTGTGCCTGAGGCCGGTCCGCGCCGCCCGGAACCGTTCGCACCCTGGCCCCCTTGAGCCAGGCCTTTATAGAAGAGCCTTTTCCTGGGCGCCCACTGTCTCCGCGCGAACACTGGAATGCATATACTACTTTATGTGCTGTGTTTTTTATTCTTGGATACATTTGATTTTTTTCACGTTAAGTCCACATATACTTCTATAAGAGCGCTCCTTGTAATAAAGGGTTAATGAAGTGTGTGCCTCACAGGTGAGGGCTCCGAGCTCACAGCCGGGCGCCTAGCCGCCCAGCGATACCACCTGGCGCTCCCGCCCTCCGCGCAGTTCCGCAGGACCTCGCTCGCATTCTCTGGGAGGGTCCCGGGCGCCCGGTGGGTAACTCGCTGATGGAGCTGGTGCGGAATCTGGGTCCACGCCCCCAAACCGCCCTCACTTCCGTGATAACTCTCCTAGGAGCGCGCCTCCTAGCGCCCACCATCCCTCCCCAAGTGCCTTCAGCCGCCTCTCACCAAAGGCATCCCCCACCTCCTCGTCCCACTCCTTCGTGGGTCTCAGCCCCGCCTTTTCCACCGTCTCCAAGGCCCTGCTCCTGTCCCCAGTCTGTGACTCATTTTAGGGTCTCCCATCCATCTCAGGGCCTTTGTTTTTGCCCTGCTTTGAAAGCTCCTCTCCTCTGCCTGCTCAGCTAAAAGTCACCATTTTAGGGACTCTTCCCGGCCAGCAGGCCTTCCCCGGATCTGGTCCCCCGAGACACTAGGACGTTTACTGGACAGCGCCTATTAAAACTACATTGATTACGTTCATCGTCGTTCTCTGCGGGCCGCAACAGGTTGCCCTGAACACTGCACTGTTCTAGATGCCGGTAACCGAGTACCCACCAAAAAAAAGTCCCTCGTGTTGGCTGTGAAGTCCAGGGTATGAGGAATAGGGCGGCTGAGGGTCAGTGGAGAGGCAGGCCTCATAGGAGGGGAACAGGCGAGGAAAGCGCTGACCGCAGGGAGGAGAAGCCGTGGGGTGAGCCCCAGCGGGAAAGGATGTGTGACTAACAGCGTCTGGGAGCAGGGCGGGAGAGGACCGGACCCAGGGCCCGATCGAGCCCCTGCCCAGGCGAGGCCTCTTTCCTTCCGCAGCCCCGCCGCCCCGCAGCCCGACAGACTGCTGTGGCCTGAAGCTAGGCCCCTCCAAGCTCTACAACCCGCAGTGCGCGACCCACTCCGACCCAGAGAGTGCACTCGAGATCACGGTTTAATGAGAGACTGGGATGGGGGCGAGCACCCTCCCCCGTCCTCCAGGAGGCTCCGTCTCAACTCCAGCTCCGCCCACCCGGCGTCATCCGTCTCAGGCCTTCTGCAGCAGTTTCTGGAACTGTCCGATGAGCGTGGCGCACAGCGCGGCCGGGAGGAAGTGGGCGAGTAGGCCAAACGCCGCCAGCACCACGAGAAGCCAGAGCGCGTGCGCGCTCGCGTACAGCGGGGCCAGCCTGTGGGCGGTGCTCAGCGGGGGCGGGGCGGGGCAATGGCCCCACCCCAACCCTACGGGCCGCCTCCACCAGGGCCCGCCCACCTGCCCCCAAAAGGGAACCGCCTCCAACCAGTAGTCTGGTCCGGCCCGCCATCCGCTTGCGGCCTCCGCCGTCAAGACCCTGCCCACAAGCCAAGCCACATTTCCCCGCCCTGGTGGACCTCCCGGGAGCCCCGCCCCGGTTCTCACCTTTGCTGCGCAGATCTCGCGTAGCCCTGAAAGTAGCGGAGGCGCGCGAACAGGTATGCCAGGCCACACAGAGCCGCCGCACCTGGGAAAGGGGAGGGCGGGGTGGAGTGAGCCCGCTGATGCGGGGACCCCCGGGGCTCTAGTACGTGCGCCCCTGCCCCGCTCTCATACCTTCGTGAAAGAAGATTCCAGCGACCCAGAGCGTGGCGAGGAACACCGGGAAGTACTCGCTGCAGTTCACTCTGCGGTGGGGGAGGAGCGGCATGAGGGCGCCGGCCTGGGGCCTCCGAGCTGACCGCCCGGGGCTGCCTAGCTCCCCGCCCCGCGCCCTCCCACCGCGCCTCACTGGGCTCGGTAGATGCGCTCGAAATCCGGCGGGCCGGTGGTGATCGGCGGAGACACGCGGAAGGCCCTGCGCGCCGAGATCACCTGCAGCGAGAAGTAGGCTGGGGGAGGAGGTGTTGCCGGAGTCAGATCTGGCACCCAGACTCCCGGCCCCGCCTCCAGTCTGGCCGCGCATCTTCTCTTATCCTAGCTCCACTCCCTGCTCGTCACGACTCCCCTTTAAAAGCCCGACCAAGGGGACCGCCGGCCCCTGCTCTTCTCCGAGCTTGCCCTGTGTCCACGACACTCAGTGGGGAGGGCAGGGTGCCGGCCTGGGGCTCTGAGAGGCCCTGTCCAGCCCAGTGAGTGTAGGGGAAGGGGATGACACGTCACGGACACCTGCCCGCAGAAGGACTTTGCTCCTGAATCATTTCACTTGCAAAACACAGGCAAATGTCCAACTCCCATCCTCTAGGCATGGACTTTGGCCCAGGTCCCTGGAATGGGAGTGCCACCTGAGGTCACAGTTGGCTGCATCCTTCCAGGTACAGAGGAGCACGCACCCTGTGGCCAACCGTCTCTGCTCCGCCACCCACAGAGCTCACCAGGAGGGACCTCCCGACCAAGCCTGGGTCGCTGTGCCTCCAAACTGTAGTGTGGGTTCCTGCCTCAGTTTCTCTGTTCAGGCTCTGCCTCAATCTGACAGACACCCTCTCCTCTGCCCCCAGGTGGTTACGGCTGGCACTATTCTAGTCCAACCCCAAGCCACCAGGGCTCTGCCCCTCTCCCTTCCAACATGGGTGGGAACAGAGGGTGGGCTGGCCCTTGAGGGTCTGAGTGCACAGGAGCCCTTCTCTTGGCCTGAGGCCAGGTGCCCACCACACAAACAGTCCCAGTACTGGGTGTCTCCAACTATCTTCCTGCAAGTCCCATGGCCCTGGTGCCCTTGGTGCCAGGCCCTCTGCAGACATACCCCAACCTGAGTGCACTGTGGATACCAAGGGTGGCCTTGCCAGCACAGTGCACATGAGGAAGGGCTGAGGGCCAAGCTTACTGGTATGACTGGAGATCAAGTCAGCCTGTCTGCTCAGCCACCCCAGGGCCCCTGCCCCAGGCTGTGTCTTGTCCTAGCCCATACAGTGTGAGGCAATGGTGTCCCCCAAAGCCAGAATATCTATCCCAGGAATGTGTCTCTAGGGCTGCTCTGATAAGGGCACCAAGCAGGCACCTTTGGGGGCCAAAAACCAGGTTTCAACCCTGTCTAGCTCCACATGGTTCCAGCATAGAGAGGGTGACTTTGAAGGCAGGGCCAGGGGATGGGGCCCTCCCACTGGGACACCCAGAGAGGGGACCGCTGGAGAGGGCAGGGATCAGCTGGAGTAGGGCTACATCAAGCCCATGGCTGTCCCGCTTCTGTACTCACCATCAGAACACCCATTCATCCTGGCACCCTGCCCCGCTGCTCAGGTCCTAGAGCCCAACATAGCTGGATGCCCCACCTGCTCCCTGAAAGCCCCTGCCCTCCTCCAGGGTTCTTTATGCTGGCTGAGGGGCCACCTTCCAACCCCAAGCCAGGCAGCCCACATGCCTACCTCAGTTGTTCCTCAGGGGCCTTTTTCCATTTCGCTGCCCATCCCCTAGGTTGGGTACCTCTCAGCCTTGGTCCCTGCCCAGGGTTTCACAGTTCACCCTTCAGACACCCCTCCAGGGCTTCCCCCTCCCCACTTGGGGAAAGTGCAAGCCCCTCAGCCCTCTGGTGGGGGCCAGAAGAGCTTTCATACCAGGAGTCTGGGCTGTCCCTCACCTGGGCCTGGACCCCAGCACCTCCCCAGTGCCTGGAGGGCAGAAGGCAGACTGCAGGGGTCCGAGGCCCACCCACCGCTGGAGCAGAAGCCAGCCCACCTTGCAGCAGGACTCCCAGGAGGGTGACAGTGGCCAGAAGAGCCACTTCATCCTTCATGGTGCCGGTGGTTCTGTCAGGCCAGGCTGGCCTGTGAGAGGGCTAGTTGTGGGGCTCTTATCACCCTTGTCTGCTGCTCAGAGGCTGGCCCAGGAGAGGAAGAGTGGCCCGCTCTCCCCGCCCCTTCTCAGTGGAGGGGGTTGGGGAAGGGGGCGTGACCATGGCCTGAGAGAGCTGGGGAGCCTGGTCAGGTTGAGCAAGAGGAAACCAGGGCCGGAGCTTCCCTGGTGGCGCAGTGTTAAGAATCTGCCTGCCAATGTGGAGGACACAGGTTCGATCCCTGGTCCAGGAAGATCCCACGTGCCGTGAAGCAACTAAGCCCGTGCGCCACAACTACTGAGCCTGCGCTCTAGAGCCCGTGCTCTGCAACAAGACAAGCCACCACAATAAGAAGCCCGCGCAGCCCCGCTCACCGCAACTAGAGAAAGCCCACATGCAGCAACGAAGGTCCAATGCAGCCAAAAATAAATAAATAAAACAAATAAATTTTTTAAAAAAAGAGGAAACCAGGGCCAGATGGAGCCTGGGCAGGAGAGAGCAGCCGCCTGGGGACAGCCCAGCCACCTCCTCCCAGTCCTTTTGTCCCTTCTGTGCCTAGCCTTGTGCTGGCAGAACCCCTTGTCCACCTAGGCTTGCTCCAGCTGTCATGTGATCCTAGTGTCCCCCAAGGCCCCACATCCTCAGCAGGTCCCAGCTGGCCCTCCAGACCTCCTCTTGTCCTGGGTCTGGTGTCAGGCTCCTACTTGAACCGCCCACTGCCACCACTTCCCAAATATCACCAAGTCCCACTCATTCTCAAATCCACCTCCAGTGCTACCTTCCAAGCCCCACCCTGCCCCAGTCATCTCTCACCTGGCCACAGGTCATGGGCTCCTCCCAGGTTCCTGGCCCTGACTCCCTGCTGATCCACACATAGCCACTCACCTGTTTCCCACTCCCCAACTGGGGCTGTTTTGTAACATGCGACTGACTGCAGGGTAGTCCAGGCACCCAGCCCATATTGGGCACAGCCGCGTCCTTGCTCCCTTCCAGGAAACCTGATGCCCAACAGTCTTGCAGCTGCCTGGGCTCCATGCACTCAGGCCATCCCAAGGGCCACTTGGCTGTCCTGGCAGGGTGGGTGAGCCCACTGGGATGGGTGAAACTACCGCTTCTGGGACCTCTGACCCTGGAACAGTCACCTGCCATTTCTGCCTGCCCAGCCTCCCTCCTTCCTGAGGCCCCAACCCTACCTACACTCAGGTTCTGTGGCCTGGATAGAGCTGCCTCCCGCCCCTCCCAGGCCTGTGGGATGGACATGTGAGCCAAAACTGACTGTGTGAGCCAAAGCTGACTCAGGATGGTGAGACGCAGTTCTGGAAACGTCCTTAGAACTTTGGGAAACGGAACTCAGAACGGGGAGGGAGATTACTGAGGGCCATTTATGGCCGCTCGCCATCCTGAGGAAGATGGAGCCAACATAGGGCTAGGTTGCGAGGATAGAGGTGGCTTATATCCTGAAGCCCTGGGGCCACCTTGCCTGGAATAACGCCCTGGCCGTTCAGCCTTTCCATTTTGTAAGACGGTCATTTCTCCTTTTTGCTCAAGCTGGTTTGAAGTGGGTTTTGGTTAGCAGTGGCAGAGTCCAGATTGGTACACAAGCACAGGCAGAAGCAAGCAAGCACAGGCCATGCTGTGGGAGGGACAGAGCAGCTAGGTCCTTGGGGCAACCGCTGCTGCACCGGGTGGTGGGCCACCATAATGCCCTGGCTCCCTTCTGCCTGGTCACTCTGGGGAGTCTCCACACGTCAGGGTCATATGACCTTGGGAGCTCTGTCCTTGCCGCCCACCTGGCCTCCTTCTTTGCTGCCCCCAAGCCTGGGTTCCAGCCTGAGGGCTTTGTTGCCTGTTAGGCTCCCCAAGAATCCCTTTTAGCCTCTCATCACCTGGCCAACACCCAATGAATGCCCTTTGTCCATCATTGCCCCCAGGGAACCAGCTGGGTGTGCTGGGGGCTCCTCAAGAGCAGGGCTGGGTCTCCAAGTCTGTGCCCTGCTTTGGACAGGTCTTACCTTAGCAGTAGTAGGTGCTCAGTGATGTGGAAATGACTGACAGATGCTCGGAAACAGAGAAAGAAGTGCCAGGGATTGGATGCCAGACGCGTCCTCCAGCCCTCTCTCTGCCCACTCAGCTCTTTAAGACCCCTGCTCTGGTCTCCCCTCCAGCCCCAGCCAGGCCCGCCTGAAGGGTGGGACACATGGCCCGTGGGTGGGCTGTGTGCCAATGTGTTTGCATGAAACTTTTTTTCCATAGATTTATTTAATTAATTTATTTATTTATTTTTTGGCTGTGTTGGGTCTTCCGTTGCTGTGTGCAGGCTTTCTCTAGTTCCAGCGAGCAGGGGCTACTCTTCGTTGCAGTGTGGGGGCTTCTCATTGCGGTGGCTTCTTTTGTTGCAGAGCACAGGCTCTAGGCGCACAGGCTTCGGTAACTGTGGCACACGGGCTTCAGTAGTTGTGGCTCGCAGGCTCTAGAGCACGGGCTCAGTAGTTGTGGCACACAGGCTTAGTTGCTCCACGGCATGTGGGATCTTCCCGGACCAGGGCTTGAACCCGTGTGCCCTGCATTGGCAGGCGGACTCTTAACCACTGCACCACCAGGGAAGCCCCTGCAGGAAACTTTTGTGTCTCCATGCTGTGATCCCATCACTCAATGTGTTTGCGATGGTATTGGCGCTCATCCGTGGGCTGCTGTGCATCCATGGGTCCCTGCACATGTTCTGGCTCTCTTCTCTAACAAGCTCTCATTTCCTCTGAGACCTAGACAGACTCCCTTCTGAGCTTATCCCTTTTGCCCTGGCAACAGGAAGCTGAGGCATAACATCAGCAGCTTCTGAGGAAGTCCCTGGGCAGATGTCCAGGCACTTGTTGGAGTCTCAGCCCCTGAAACCCTCTCCAGATCCTTTGGTCTGCACCTCCCTCCCTCTGAGCTTGCCCAGCCTCTCAGGTCCCTGCCTGGACTGGGCCTGCTCAGGCTGATAGAGGTCCAGCATAAGGCCCTCCATGCAGAGGCCATCCACCCACACCCCTCAGCAGCCCTGGAGGAGCCAACATCGGAGGGAAGTGAAAAAGCCCCTCCCTAAACCCCTGCAGGACATGCCTTGGTGACCCAGGACCCATGCCCTCTGTACTAGCCCCTACATGGCCCTAAGGAACATCCTGGAAACTGAGCTCACCAAGGACCTCTGGGAGTGGAAAGGTCAGCCAAACCATTATGTTGAAAAGAAACCACGACACTGGCAGCAGAAGTTCTGGGAAGTACTCCTTGGCGTGAGCCCTCCCAGAGTCCACCATTAGCCCCACCAAAGAGCCCAGTTAGGCTCCAGTGCTGGGTTGCCTCAGGCCAAACAACCAACAGGGAGGGAACCCAGCTCCACCCATCAGCAGTCAAGTGGATTAGAGTTTTACTGAGCTCTGCCCACCAGAGCAACAGCCAGCTCTACCCACCACCAGTCCCTCCCATCAGGAAACTTGCACAAGCCTCTTAGATAGCCTCATCCACCAGAGAGCAGACAGCAGAAGCAAGAAGAACTACAATCCTACAGCCTGTGGAACAAAAACCACATTCACAGAAAGATAGACAAGATGAAAAGGCAGAGGGCTATGTACCAGATGAAGGAACAAGATAAAACCCCAGAAAAACAACTAAATGAAGTGGAGATAGGCAACCTTCCAGAAAAAGAATTCAGAATAATGACAGTGAAGATGATCCAGGACCTCAGAAAAAGAATGGAGGCAAAGATCGAGAAGATGCAAGAAATGTTTAACAAAAACCTAGAATTAAAGAACAAACAGAGATGAACAATACAATAACCGAAATGAAAACTACACTAGAAGGAATCAATAGCAGAATAACTGAGGCAGAAGGACGGATAAGTGACCTGGAAGACAGAATGGTGGAATTCACTGCTGCAGAACAGAATAAAGAAAAAAGAAGGAAAGAAATGAAGACAGCCTAAGAGACCTCTGGGACAACATTAAATGCAACAACATTTGCATTATAGCGGTCCCAGAAGAAGAGAGAGAGAAAGGACCTGAGAAAATATTTGAAGAGATTATGGTCGAAAACTTCCCTAACATGGGAAAGGAAATAGCCACCCAAGTCCAGGAAGCGCAGAGAGTCCCATACAGGGTAAACCCAAGGAGAAACACGCCAAGACACATAGTAATCAAATTGGCAAAAATTAAACACAAAGAAAAATTATTGAAAGCAGCAAGAGAAAAACGACAAATAACATACAAGGGAACTCCCATAAGGTTAACAGCTGATTTCTCAGCAGAAACTCTACAAGCCAGAAGGGAGTGACATGATATACTTAAAGTGATGAAAGGGAAGAACCTACAACCAGGATTACTCTACCGGCAAGGATCTCATTCAGATTCGATGGAGAAATCAAAAGCTTTACAGACAAGCAAAAGTTAAGAGAATTCAGCACCACCAAACCAGCTCTACAACAAATGCTAAAGGAACTTCTCTAAGTGGGAAACACAAGAGAAGAAAAGGACCTACAAAAACAAACCCAAAACAATTAAGAAAATAGTCATAGGAACATACATATCGATAATTACCTTAAACGTGAATGGTTTAAATGCTCCAACCAAAAGACACAGGCTTGCTGAATGGATACAAAAACAAGACCCATATATATGCTGTCTACAAGACATCCACTTCAGACCTAGGGACACATACAGACTGAAAGTGAGGGCATGGAAAAAGATATTCCATGCAAATGGAAATCAAAAGAAAGTTGGAGTAGCAACACTCATATCAGATAAAATAGACTTTAAAATAAAGAATGTTACAAGAGACAAGGAAGGCACTACATAATATGATCAAGGGATCAATCCAAGAAGAAGATATAACAATTATAAATATATGTGCACCCAACATAGGAGCACCTCAATACATAAGGCAACTGCTAACAGCTATGAAAGAGGAAATCGACAGTAACACAATAATAGTGGGGGACTTTAACACCTCACTTACACCAATGGACAGATCATCCAAAGTGAAAATAAATAAGGAAACAGAAGCTTTAAATGACACAATAGACCAGATAGATTTAATTGATATTTATAGGACATTCCATCCAAAAACAGCAGATTACACTTTCTTCTCAAGTGCGCACGGAACATTCACCAAGATAGATCACATCTTGGGTCACAAATCAAGCCTCAGTAAAGTTAAGAAAATTAAAATCATATCAAGCATATTTTCTGACCACAAGGCTATGAGATTAGAAATCAATTACAGGAAAAAAAACGTAAAAAACACAAACACATGGAGACTAAACAATACGTTACTAAATAACCAGGAGATCACTAAAGAAATCAAGGAGGAAATCAAAAAATACCTAGAGACAAATGACAATGAAAACACGACGATCCAAAACCTATGGGATGCAGCAAAAGCAGTTCTAAGAGGGAAGTTTATAGCTATACAAGCCTACCTCAAGAAACAAGAAAAATCTCAAATAAACAATCTAACCTTACACCTAAAGGAACTAGAGAAAGAAGAACAAACAAAACCCAAAGTTAGCAGAAGGAAAGAAATCATAAAGATCAGAGCAGAAATAAATGAAATAGAAACAAAGAAAACAATAGCAAAGATCAATAAAACTAAAAGCTGGTTCTTTGAGAAGATAAACAAAATTGATAAACCATTAGCCAGACTCATCAGGAAAAAGAGAGAGAAGACTCAAATCAATAAAATTATAAATGAAAAAGGAGAAGTTACAACAGATACTGCATAAATACAAAGCATCCTAAGAGACTACTACAAGCAACTTTATGCCAATAAAATGGACAACCTGGAAGAAATGGACAAATTCTTAGAAAGGTATAACCTTCCAAGAATGAACCAGGAAGAAATAGAAAATATGAACAGACCAATCACAAGTAATGAAATTGAAACTGTGATTAAAAATCTTCCAACAAACAGAAGTCCAGGACCAGATGGCTTCACAGGTGAATTCTATCAAACATTTAGAGAAGAGCTAACACCCATCCTTCTCAAACTCTTCCAAAAAATTGCAGAGGAAGGAACACTCCCAAACTCATTCTATGAGGCCACCATCACCCTGATAACCAAAACCAGACAAAGATACTACAAAAAAAGAAAATTACAGACCACTATCACTGATGAATATAGATGCAAAAATCCTCAACAAAATACTACCAAACAGAATCCAACAACACATTAAAAGGATCATACACCATGGTCAAGTGGGATTTATCCCAGGGATGCAAGTATTCTTCAATATACGCAAATCAATCAATGTGATACACCATATTAACAAATTGAAGAATAAAAACCATATGATCATCTCAACAGATGCAGAAAAAGCTTTTGACAAAATTCAACACCCATTTATTATAAAAACTCTCCAGAAGGTGGGCATAGAGGGAACCTACCTCAACATAATAAAGGCCATATACGACAAACCCACAGCAAACATCATTCTCAATGGTGAAAAACTGAAAGCATTTCCTCTAAGATCAGGAACAAGACAAGGATGTACACTCTCACCATTATTATTCAACATAGTTTTGGAAGTCCTAGCCATGGCAATCAGAGAAGAAAAAGAAATAAAAGGAATACAAATTGGAAAAGAAGAATTAAAACTGTCACTGTTTGCAGATAACATGATACTATACATAGAGAATCCTAAAGATGCCACCAGAAAACTACTAAAGCTAATCAATGAATTTGGTAAAGTTGCAGGATACAAAATTAATGCACAGAAATCTCTTGCATTCCTATATACTAATGATGAAATATCTGAAAGAGAAATTAAGGAAACACTCCCATTTACCATTGCAACAAAAAGAATAAAATACCTAGGAATCAACCTACCTAGGGAGACAAAAGACCTGTATGCAGAAAACTATAAGACACTGATGAAAGAAATTAAAGATGATACCAATAGGTGGAGAGATATACCATGTTCTTGGATTGGAAAAATCAATATTGTGAAAATGACTATATTACCCAAAGCAATCTACAGATTCAGTGCAATCCCTATCAAATTACCAATGGCATTTTTTTACAGAACTAGAACAAAAAATCTTAAAATTTGTATGGAGACACAAAAGACCCTGAGTAGCCAAAGCAGTCTTGAGGGAAAAAAGCAGAGCTGGAGGAATCAGACTCCCTGACTTCAGACTATACTACAAAGCTACAGTAATCAAGACAATACAGTACTGGCACAAAAACAGAAATATAGATCAATGGAACAAGATAGAAAGCCCAGAGATAAACCCACGCACCTATGGTCAACTAATCTATGACAAAGGAGGCAAAGATATACAATGGAGAAAAGACAGTCTCTTCAATAAGTGGTGCTGGGAAAACTGGGCAGCTACATGTAAAAGAATGAAATTAGAACACTCCCTAACACCATACACAAAAATAAACACAAAATGGATTAGAAACCTAAATGTAAGACCGGACACTATAAAACTCTTAGAGGAAAACATAGGCAGAACACTCTTTGACATAAATCACAGCAAGATCTTTTTTGATCCACCTCCTAGAGTAATGGAAATAAAAACAAAAATAAACAAATGGGACCTAATGAAACTTCAAAGCTTTTGCACGGCAAAGGAAACCATAAACAAGACGAAAAGACAACCCTCAGAATGGGAGAACATATTTGCAAACGAATCAACGGACGAAGGATTAATCTCCAAAATATATAAACAGCTCATGCAGCTCAATATTAAAAAAACAAACAACCCAATCCAAAAATGGGCAGAAGACCTAAATAGACATTTCTCCAAAGAAGACATACAGATGGCCAAGAAGCATATGAAAAGCTGCTCAACATCACTAATTATTAGAGAAATGCAAATCAAAACTACAATGAGGTATCACCTCACACCAGTTAGAATGGACATCATCAGAAAATCTACAAACAACAAATGCTGGAGAGGGTGTGGAGAAAAGGGAACCCTCTTGCACTGTTGGTGGGAATGTAAATTGATACAGCCACTATGGAGAACAGTATGGAGGTTCCTTAAAAAACTAAAAATAGAATTACCATATGATCCAGCAATCCCATTACTGGGCATATACCCAGAGAAAACCATAATTCAAAAGACACATGAACCCCAATGTTCATTGCAGCACTATTTACAATAGCCAGGTTATGGAAGCAACCTAAATGCCCATCGACAGATGAATGGATAAAGAAGATGTGGTACATATATACAATGGAATATTACTCAGCCATAAAAAGGAACGATATTGGGTCATTTGTTGAGACGTGGATGGATCTAGAGACTGTCATACAGAGTGAAGTAAGTCAGAAAGAGAAAAACAAATATCGTATATTAACGCATGCATGTGGAACCTAGAAAAATGGTACAGATGAACCGGTTTGCAGGGCAGAAATTGAGACACAGATGTAGAGAACAAACATATGGACACCAAGGGGGGAAAGCGGCGAGGGGGTGGGGGTGGTGGTGTGATGAATTGTGCGATTGGGATTGACACGTATACACTGATGTGTATAAAATTGATGACTAATAAGAACCTGCTGTATAAAAAAATTTTTTAATTTAAAAAAATTTTTAAAAAGAAAAGAAACCACTATCTCAGTACCATAGACAATCATAAGCAGTGCACAACTCACACCCTAAGCTTAAATTAAAAAAAAAAAAAAGAGGTTTATTTTGAAATTGTTTTACTTACAAAAAAAGTCGCACAAATAGCACACATTTCCCATCACCCAGCTTCCTCTAATGTTAACAACTTATATAATTATAATTCAATTATGTAAACTCAGAAATTAACATTGATACAATACTATCAGCCATTTTACAGATCTTATTGAAGTTTCACCAATTGTCCCACTAAAATAGTACAAAGACCTCTAAAACATTACTCAAAGTTGTGGCAGACACAAAACACATATCGTTCAATTCCCTTTATATGAAATGTCCAGAAAAGACAAATCCATAGAGACAAAAAACAGATCACTGGTGGCCAGGGGCCGGGAGCATTACTGGGATGATGAAAATGTTCTAAAAACTGAATTCTTGTGAACTTTGCACAACTCGGTAAATTCACCAAAAATCGTTGAATTTTATACTTAAGATGGGCATATGTAATGGTATGTAAATTATACCTCAATAAAGTTGTTTTTAAAAAATAGCACAAAAGCCAGGCAGGCGGAGCCCTCCAAAGTACCTCACGGCCGCCTCGACGGCGGGTACGGTGCGCCGCCTCCTGGCCGCGTCAGCGGTAACGAGCGCGGCAGGGGACGCAGCGCCGCGCAGTCCCCTGGGGGCCCCAGGAGGCAGCCACAGCCCACTCCGCCAGGCCCCACAGCAGTCGCTGGAGCCGGCCGGAAAGCGCGGAGGCAGGGGCTCTGGCAGCGCCCCGTACCCCCGCCGACCCCTCGACCCCTCGTACCCCGCAGACTTGGAGGGCTCGGCTTCACCACCACCCCAGGCCCCCGCTGACTTTGACTTGGCCTCTCGGTCTGCGGGTAGGGGAAGCGACCAATGGCCTTCCCACCCCGCCCACTCCGGGGGCCTGCTCAGCGCGCGGAAGCGCTCCCCCGCTAGGGAGGGCGGCGTAGGGTGCAGGAGGAGGCGGCACATAGAAAAAATATTGACTGGAACTTCCCTGGTGGTCCAGTGGTTAAGGCTCCGTGCTTCCAATGCAGGGGGCCTGGGTTCCATCCCTGGTCGGGAAACTAGATCCCACAGGCCTCAACTAGAGAATGGACTTGAGGACACAGGGAGGGGGAAGGGTAAGCTGGGACGAAGTGAGAGAGTGGCATGGACATATATACACTACCAAATGTAAAACAGATAGCTAGTGGGAAGCAGCTACATAGCACAGGGAGATCAGCTTGGTGCTTTGTGACCACCTAGAGGGGTGGGATAGGGAGGGTGGGAGGGAGACACAAGAGGGAGGGGATATGGGGATATATGTATACATATAACTGATTCACTTTGTTATACAGCAGAAACTAACACACCATTGTAGAGCAATTATACTCCAATAAAGATGTTAAAAAAAAAAGTTAGCATGTTACATAACAACAGTACTGTGATTAAAACCAGGAGACTAACATTGATCCAAGACTATTAATCTACAGACCTTATCCAAATTTCAGTATGTTGTCCCATAACATCCTTTTTCTGGTCCAGGATCATGTGTCCTTGGTCTCCTCCAATCTGAGACAATTGGATGGGTCTTCAGTGTGCTTTCAGTGATCTTTCATAATCTCAACACTGTTGAAGAATGTGAGTTATTTTGTAGATGACTCTCAATTTGTATTTTCTGATGTCTTTTCATGATTATACTTTTTTTAAAAATTTATTTATTTTATTTATTTATTTTTGGCTGTGTTGGGTCTTCATTGCTGCGTGCGGTCTTTCTCTAGTTGTGACGAGAGGGGGCTACTCTTTGTTGCGGTGCGTGGGCTTCTCATTGCGGTGTCTTCTCTTGTTGCGAAGCACAGGCTATATGCGCGCAGGCTTCAGTAGTTGTGGCACACGGGCTCAGTTGCTCCACAGTGGGATCTTCCCGGACCAGGGCTTGAACCCATGTCCCCTGCATTGGCAGGTGGATTCTTAACCACTGTGCCACCAGGGAAGCCCTCTTTACATGATTAGACTGAGGTTATTCATTTGGGCAAGAATGCCACTGAAGTGATGTGTGTCCATGCTTCTTATCACAACCCTAAGCTTTCTGCACAAGGAAATAACATTCGTTATGATGGCACGTCTTGCTCTTGACCTAACCCACTTGTTCCCAGCTCATGCTCCACCCTGTAGAATCACCTTGCAGATTCATGGCTCTGACCTTGGCCCTCCTCAGCCTGATTCTGTTTGGGCACCTGGGGTCCGTTATGCACCCCCAGGATCCCTGAGCACCCTTCCCGGGCAGCCCTGTCCCTCTCTGTTTTCCTTGTTGGATTTCTATCTCCCCACCCTTCCAGGAGTACCTGGGAGGAGATGACTGTCCTCTGCCTGGTCCCCAAGTCCCGCATGTTGTTGATGCTCAAAGAAACATACCGATGAATGAGCAAATGACTGACTATCAAGTTGGCCTGGCTGCCTTCCCTCTATTCTCCCCCTGTAAACCATTGAACTTTTCACCATCTCTACAGTTTTATCTTTTCCAAAATGTCATATGATTGGAATCATACAGCATGTAGCCTTTTCATGTTGGCTTCTCTCACTTAGTAATATGCATTTAAAGCTCCTCCATGTCTTTTCATGACTTAATAGCTCATTTCTTTTCAGTGCTGAATTATGTTCCGTTGTCTGGGTGTATCACAGTTTATTTATCCATTCACTACTGAAGGACATCTTGGTTGCTTTCAAGTTTTAGCAATTATGAGTAAAGCTGCTATAAACATCTATGTGGAGGTTTTTGCATAGATGTAAGTTCTCAACTCATTTGGGTAAATACCAAGGACTACGATTGCTGGATTGTATGGTAAGAGTATGTTTAGTTTTATAAGAAACTAGCAAGCTGTTTTGCAAGGTGGCTGTACCATTCTGCATACCCACCAGCAATGAATGAGAGTTCCTGTTGCTCCACATCTTTGCCAGTATTTGGTGGTGTCAGCATTCTGGATTTTGCCATTCCAATAGATGTACGTGGTATCTTGTTTTAATTTGCATTTCCCTAATGACATATGATGTGGAACATCTTTTCATATGCTTATTTGCCATCTGTATATCTTCTTTGGTGAGGTGTGTGTTAAGGTCATATGACCGTTTTTTTTAAGTTGAGTTGTTTGTTTTCTTATTGTTGAGTTTTAAGAGTTATTTGTACACTTTGGATAATAGTCCTTTATCAGATGTGTCTTTTGCAAATATTTTCTCCCAATCTGTGGCTTGTCTTCTCATTCTCTTGACAGTGTCTTTGACAGAGTTTCTGCTCTGTCAAGGACAAATTTTAATGAAGATAAATTTTAAAGAAATCTGTATTATCAATTATTTCTTTCATGGATTGTGCCTTTGGTGTTGTATCTAAAAACTCATCACCATACCCAAGGTATCTTCTAGGAGTTTTATACTTTTGCATTTTACATTTAGATCTATGATTCGTTTTGAGTTAATATTTGTGAAGAAGGTAAATAAAGTCTGTGTCTAGATTAATTTTTTTTGCATGTGGATGTCCAGTTGTTCCAGCACCATTTGTTGAAAAGACTATATTTTTTCCATTGTATTGCCTTTGCTCTGTGTCAAAGATCAGTTGACTATATATATATATATATATATATATATATATTTTTTTAACATCTTTATTGGAGTATAATTGCTTTACAGTGTTGTGTTAGTTTCTGCTGTATAACAAAGTGAATCAGCTATATGTATACATATATCCCCAAATCCCCTCCCTATTGCGTCTCCCTCCCACCCTCCCTATCCCACCCCTCTAGGTGGTCACAAAGCACCAAGCTGATCTCCCTGTGCTATGCAGCTGCTTCCCACTAGCTATCTATTTTACATTTGGTAGTGTATATATATCAATGCTACTCTCTCACTTCATCCCAGCTTACCCTTCCCACTCCCCGTGTCCTCAAGTCCAAAGATCAGTTGACTATATTTATGTGGGTCTATTTCTGAGCTTTCTATTCTGTCCCATTGATAGACAAATAGTCTATTCTTTCACCAATACTACACTGTCTTGATTACTATAGCTTTATAGTGATTTTTTTAAAATTTTTATTTTTATTTATTTATTTTTGGTTGCATTGGGTCTTCGTCGCTGCACGTGGGCTTTCTCTAGTTGGCGGCAAGCAGGGGCTACTCTTTGTTGTCGTGCGCGGGTTTCTCATTGCAGTGGCTTCTCTTGTTGCGGAGCACCGGCTCTAGGCGCGCGGGCCTCAGTAATTGTGACACATGGGCTTAGTAGTTGTGGCTCGCGGGCTCTAGAGCACAGGCTCAGTAGTTGTGGCGCACGGGCTTAGTTGCTCCGTGGCATGTGGGATCTTCCTGGACCAGGGCTCGAACCTGTGTCCCCTGAATTGGCAGGTGGATTCTTAACCACTGCACCACCAGGGAAGTCCTACAGTGATTCCTGAAGTCAGGTAGTGTCAGCCCTCCAACTCTGCTCTCCTTCAATATTGAGTTGGCTACCTGGGCCTTTTGCCTCTCTATGTAAAATTTAGAACCAGATTATTGATGTCCACAAAATAATTTGCAGCAGTTTTTACTGGAATTGCTTTGAGTCTATTGATCAAGTTGGGAAGAACTGGCATCTTGACAATATTGAATATTCCTGTCCATGGACATGGAATATCTCTCCATTTATTTAATTCTTCTTGGATTTCTTTCATCAGAGTTTTGAGTGTAGCTTTTTAGCAAGTTTTGAAACCAGGAAGTGTGAGTCCTCCAAATGTGATCTTCATTTTCAACATTGGGCCATTCTGGAGTCCTTGAATTTCTCTATGAATGTTAGGATCACCTTATCAATTTCTACAAAGAAGCCAGCTTGGATTTTAATTGGAATTGTGTTAAATCTGTATATTAATTTGGAGAGTATTGTCATCTCAACATATTAAATATTCTGATCTGTGCACATGAAATGTATTTCCATTTATTTAGATTGCCTTTAATTTCTTTCAACAATGTTTCATAGTTTTCAGAGTATAAGATTTGAATTTCTTTTGTTACATTTATTTCTAAATATTTTATTCTTTTTGATACTACTGTAAATGAAATGGTTTTCTTAATTTCATCCTTAGAGTATTCAACAAAATGTATAGAAATACAACAAATTTTTGTGAGTTTCTCTTATATCCTTCAGGAGCTTATTTATTAGTTCTATTAGCTTTTTTTTAAAATTAATTAATTTATTTATTTTTGGCTGCATTCGGTCTTCATTGCTGCAGGCGGGCTTTCTCTAGTTGCAGCAAACGGGGGCTACTCTTCATTGTGGTGCGCGGGCTTCTCATCACAGTGGCTTCTCTTGCTGTGGAGCACGGGCTCTAGGCACGTGGGCTTCAGTAGTTGTGGCACATGGGCTCAGTAGTTGCGGCTCACAGGCTCTAGAGCACAGGCTCAGTAATTGTGGCACATGGGCCTAGTTGCTCTGTGGGATGTGGGACCTTCCTGGACCAGGGCTCAAACCCGTGCCCCCTGCATTGGCAGGTGTATTCCTAACCACTGCGCCACCAAGGAAGTCCCTCTATTAGCTTTTTAAATGAATTTCTTAGTATTTTCTATATACAAGATCATGTCATCTGCAAATAGAGATAGTTTTACTTCCTCCTTTTGCATATTTTCATTTTCTTGCCTAATTGCCCTAACTAGAAAACCCTGAAGTTGCAGAAGCCTTATCTCATTCTTGATCTTAGGAGGAAAGGATTCAGTTTTGCACCATTAAGTATGATGTTACCTGTGGGTTTTTGTAGATGTCTTTTATCAGGTAGTCCTAGTTGATTGACTGTTTTTATCATAAAAATGGTGTTGGATTTTGTTAAGTGCTTATTGTACATCTATTGGGATGATCATATGTTTTTTTTTTATCGTATTAAAGTGATGTATTACATCAATTGATTTTTGAATGTTAAACTAACCTAGCATTCCTGGTATAATTCCCACTTGGTCATGGTATATAATCCTTTTCGTATGCTGCTGGATTTGGTTTGTTAGTATTTGTTGAGGATTATTAATACTTTTCTTTAAATCTTTGAAATAAACTTTATATCATCACCTTTAGAATAAAATCAGTATTATTTTTCATAAATAGAAAACAAAACAATGTGATTAAATTCTGGCTAGATATTACTGTTTGTCCTGGGATTAAAGCCCATGCTTTGTCGTTGTTGTTGTTAAAAACAGAATGGAGGGGACAATGCATGCATCGATTAAAAAAAAGACAGATTTATTGAGATATCAAATATATGAATATTTAAACATTCATGAATGTGTAATGATAGTTGCTTGCTAAAGGACTAACTTATTCTTCTGACAATTGACAAATACAAAGAAAGAAGTAAGCATTTGTCTTGTGTACACTTATGTGAGGGTCAGTCAGGTGTGGCCACAGGAGAGGCTCAGGAGAACAAAGTTCACTATACTCGCAGGTCCTAGAGACAGGAGGCAGGGCACCCCACACAGGGCCACATGGGAAAGCAGCAGGGTGGTCAGGAGGCAGAAGATAGCAGTGAGGGAGAAAAGTCTAGGTCAGAGCCTTTACTGGGGTTCCCACAGGAAAGGAAAGGCAGGGCAGGGTAAACAGCTTATAACTGCCTAGTTGGGATACTGTTAGCAGGCTCTAAACTATAGGGGTGGTCTCTAGCTGCCTGATGCCTGGCCCTGGGAGGATTAAGGCAGAAGAATAGTGCCTCCTGAGGTGTGGGGCCCAGATAGAGGAGCTATTGCTCTGGATTGGTTAGTTTGCATATCAAAGGTAAGCACCCAGCTGAACTTGCTATTGCAACCGTGTAACTCAGATTGGGACTTGAACCCACGGTCTTTTAACTGAGATCACACACCTGGTCTCAGGAGTTAATGAAGCTCAGGTTCTTGATGTCTCGTCACAGAAAGAATTCAGTGAGAGACAAAGTGATAGGTAAGAAGTGGATTTATTTAGAGAGAAACACATTCCACAGACAGAGTGTGGGATATCTCAGAAGGCGAGAGAGACACCAGGATATGGAGTTGTCAGTTTTTATAGGGGTGGGTAATTTCATAGGCTAATGAGTGGGAGGAGTATTCCAGCTATTTTGGGGAAGGGGTGGGGATTTCCAGAAATTGGGCCACCACCTACTTTTTTACCTTTATGGTCAGCCTTGCAACTGTCATGGCACCTGGGGGTGTGTCATTGAGCTTGCTGATGTGTTACAATGAGTGTATACTGAGGCTCAAGGTCTAGTGAAAGTTGATTCATCCTCCATCTTGGACCTATTCGGTTCTAATCAGTGTATGTTGTGTCCTTGGGCTATGTCATTCTTCTAAAGGTTGTGCCCTGCCCCCTTCCCTGATGTTTCACTATCTCCAAGAATTGGCTACCCCAAGGGGCAGTCTGTCACCAGCCAGAAAGGGATTTTATGATGTCAAAACATTTTAATAAACAAAAAATTTTTTAATACATACATATAGATATACACACGCAATAGAGCATTTATCTTGCTTTGCTTGTCAAACTGAGTATCGGGGTAACTAAAGAATAGATGAGGGAAAGTTCTTTCTTTACAGATGAATTCTAGATACTATATGAAGTAGGAGTGAGCCTGTGATGACATCATAGATCTAGATCATTAACAGCTCCTAAAACCAATAGGTGGCAGGTTGAAAGGGACCTTTATAAGGGAGGAGACAGGCTGTCATCATCTGAATCCCTCATCAAACTTAGCTTTGCTGATAGTGGAGTAACCGGCGATCACATTGCCTCCAGAGGTGCTGCAACAGAAAGCTCTCTTCCTCTCCTCCGAGGTCTTTTGGATCAAACTGCCTGTGTGCTGGAAGTAGGCAGGATAGAGGGCACCACAAGAAGCCCAGACAAACCCAGAATGTGGGTCCATTATAGAGGAGATTTGGAGACAAAAAGAAGTTCCCTGCTAAGTGTGTTGTGCTGAGGGGTCATGTTACACTTCCTGCAGGGTACACACCAGGGACCTTGCTTTGTAGAAGGAATAGCTGAGGCTCAGAGGTGGGAAGTTTGTGCCCAAGGTCACAGGGACCAGAGAAGCCAGGGGCAAGCCAGGTACTTCCACAACTTGGCAGTTTGGGGTGGGGGGCTATGTCCGTCCTGCTCAGCGCTGGGTGCCCTCAGCATGATACCAAGCAGGGACCTGTGGGGCTCCTGGGCACAAAGCCTTTCTGTGTCCCCCATTTCTTTGATTACAGGAAATAGCCTTCATTCAACCTCCATGACCTTCCCTGAGTTCCAAAGGGCAGATTCAAGCAGTTGTTAATTAGGGAAGGGAGGGGATGCGAGACAAGGGAGAAACAGTCAAGAGAAACAATAGTGCAGCCTTGGGGCAAGGTCCTGGCTCCCCATCAACGGCTACACACAACAATAACTTTGAGCTGTTTTGCAGAAGCCAAAACCCCTTCCAGGTGGGAGAAGTTATCAATTAAAATGATGGTATGCTGTCCACAAGCACGGAGACCCCAGACCAGTTGGAACCTGAAGGTTAATGATGCTGACTCCTACTTACCTCACCACCAACCAGTCGGAAGAATGTCCATGAGCTGATCACGCCACGCCCTCTTTGAACCATTACTATTAAACTTCTCACTACCCTCTCCAAGTTGGGACATACAGTTTTGAGGGCATTAGCCCGCTGTGGCACCATTTGCCTGGCAAAACAATAAAGCTATTCTTTTCTACTTCACCCAAAACTCTGTCTCCAAGATTTAATTTGGTGTTGGGGTACAGAGGCTGGATTCGGCTTCAGGCACTTAGTAGGTGCCTGGTTCTCGATGGATGAGTTGAGATCCAGTGACCGCCATGGCTCATGCTCTTAACTACGACAATAAAGCTTCTCTTGGAGGAACCTCTAACTTGTACAGGGTGACAACAGTAGACACAGACATCTTCCACAGAGAGCTGCTTCTGACTGACCAGCAAATCTCTGATCTTTGCACCCATAGGTCCCAGGCCCCATGCTGGGTGCTAAGGAGCCTGAGGGATCCCACTCTGCAGTCTCCTAACTCTCCTCCTCACCCTGACTCATCAACTGGAAATTTCCTGTTCCTTCTGTTCCTCCTCTTCCTCCTCTTCCTGCCTCTCCTATCTTCCTCTTTATCTCCCCCTCCTCTGAGCATTAGCTACTCCTTGGACAAAGCAGCATCCCTGATGTGCACCCAGCAAGGAAACATAAAATGACTTAGTGAATGAGACCCCTCAGCACAGCAACATTTAGCACAACAAGACTTTAGTATAAAGCTACAGTAATCAGAACGGTATTGATGCCGAAAACTTCTCTGTACACCGGTGCCGAACCGAATCTCAGAGACACAGTTTTGGGTGAAGTAGAAAAGGATAGCTTTATTACTTTGCCAGGCAAAGGAGGACACAGCAGGCTCCTGCCTCGAAAAACTATGTGTCCCCACCCAGGAAGATTTGATGAGGAGTTGTTGGGGTTTTTTGTTTTTTTTAATTAATTAATTTATTTTTGGCTGCGTTGGGTCCTCGTTGCTGTGCGCAGGCTTTCTCTAGTTGCGGAGAACGGGGGCTACTCTTCGTTGCGGTGCACGGGCTTCTCATTGCAGTGGCTTCTTCTGTTGCAGAGCACTGGCTCTAGGTGCGCAGGCTTCAGTAGTTGTGGCACACGGGCTCAGTAGTTGTGGCTTGTGGGCTCTAGAGCGCAGGCTCAGTAGTTGTGGCGCACGGGCTTAGTTGCTCCACGGTATGTGGGATCCTCCCGGACCAGGGCTCGAACCCGTGTCCCCTACACTGGCAGACAGATCCTTTTTTCTTTTTTAACATCTTTATTGGAGTATAATTTCTTTACGATGGTGTGTTAGTTTCTGCTTTATAACAAAGTGAATCAGCTATACATATAACCCCATATCTCCTCCCTCTTTTTTTTTTTCATTTTATTTATTTATTTATTTTTGGCTGTATAGGGTCTTCGTTTCTGTGCAAGGGCTTTCTCTAGTTGCGGCGAGTGGGGGCCACTCTTCATCGCGGTGCGCTGGCCTCTCACTATCGCGGCCTCTCTTGTTGCGGAGCACAGGCTCCAGACGCGCAGGCTCAGTAGTTGTGGCTCACGGGCCCAGTTGCTCCACAGCATGTGGGATCTTCCCAGACCAGGGCTCGAACCCGTGTCCCTTGCATTGGCAGGCAGATTCTCAACCACTGAGCCACCAGGGAAGCCCCTCTCCTCCCTCTTGCGTCTCCCTCCCACCCTCCCTATCCCACCCCTCTAGGTGGTCACAAAGCACGGAGCTGATCTCCCTGTGCTATGCAGCTGCTTCCCACTAGCTATCTATTTTACATTTGGTAGTTCATATAAGTCCATACCACTCTCTCACTTCCTCCCAGCCTACCCTTCCCCCTCCCCGTGTCCTCAAGTCCATTCTCTACGTCTGCGTCTTTATTCCTGTCCTGCCCCTAGGCTCATCAGAATCATTTTTTTTTAGATTCCATATATATGTGTTAGCATACGGTATTTGTTTTTCTCTTTCTGACTTACTTTACTCTGTATGACAGACTCTAGGTCCATCCACCTCACTACAAATAACTCAATTTCATTTCTTTTTATGGCTGAGTAATATTCCATTGTATATATGTGCCACATCTTCTTTATCCATTCGTCTGTTGATGGACACTTAGGTTGCTTCCATGTCCTGGCTATTGTAAATAGAGCTTCAATGAAGCTCTACATGACTCTTTTTGAATTATGGTTTTCTCAGGGTATATGTCCAGTAGTGGGATTGCTGGGCCACATGGTAGTTCTATTTTTAGTTTTTTAAGGAACCTCCATACTGTTCTCCATAGTGGCTGTATCAATTTACATTCCCACCAACAGTGCAAGAGGGTTCCCTTTTCTCCACACCCTCTCCAGCATTTATTGTTTGGAGATCTTTTGATGAGGGCCATTCTGATTGGTGTGAGGTGATACCTCTTTGTAGTTTTGATTTGCATTTCTCTAATGATTAGTGATGTTGAGCATTCTTTCATGTGTTTGTTGGCCATCTGTATATCTTCTTTGGAGAAATGTCTATGTAGGTTTTCTGGCAGGCAGATTCTTAACCACTGCTCCACCAGGGAAGCCCTGATGAGGAGTTTTACAACCATACCCCCCACACTAAGGGTGGGGTTGCTGACAAGATTAGGGTGTGTGCAGGGTCTCAGGTGGTCCAGTCTCCTAATCTTGATGAGCTTCTTTGGTCCCTTTAATCTTGCTTCAGGTGGTTTATTGGCTGCTCCTCCCTTGATTAGCAACTGTTCAAATCTGCCCCTGGAACTTAGGGAAGATCATGGAGGCTGGAGTCTTGCCTACAAGAAACAGGACAAAAAGCCCTATGTGCCCGGGAGCCCACAGGGCCCCGCTCAATTTTACTATGACAAAAAATTAGACAAACTAGTGGAATCTAACAGAGTCTAGAAATAAGCTCACACATCTAGGGACAATTTGTGACAAAGGTGAAAGACAATGTAATGCAAGATACCTAGCCTTTTCTACAAGTGCTGCTAGTGAAACGGGAGGGAAGAGGGTAGGGCACAACGTTTAGAAGAATGACACAGCCCGAGGACACAACATACACTGGTTAGAACCGAATAGGTCCAAGATGGAGGACGAATCAACTTCCACTAGACCTTGAGCCTCAGTATACATTCATTGCAACACATCAGCAAGCTCAATGACACACCGACAGGTGCCATGACAGTTCTGAGGCAGACCATAAGGGTCAAAAAGTGGGCAGTGAAGGGCTTCCCTGGTGGCGCAGTGGTTAAGAATCCACCTGCCAATGCAGGGGACACAGGTTCGAGCCCTGCTCCGGGAAGATCCCCCATGCCACGGAGCAACTAAGCCCTTGCGCCACAACTGCTGAGCCTGCACTCTAGAGCCCGCGAGCCACAACTACTGAAGCCCGCGTGCCTAGAGCCCGTGCTCCACAACAAGAGAAGCCACTGCAATGAGAAGCCTGCACACCGCAACGAAGAGTAGCCCCCGCTCTCCGCAACTAAAGCCCGCGCGCAGCAACGAAGACACAACACAGCCAAAAATAATAAATAAAACAAATAAATTTAAGAAAAAAAAAAGTGGGCAGTGGTTCAGTTCCTGGAAATCCCCACCCCTTCCCCAAAATAGCTGGACTACTCCTCCCACTAATTAGCCTGTGAAATTACCCAGCCCATAAAAACTGACAACCCCATACCCTGGTGCCTCTCTCACCTTCTGAGACGGCCCACACTCTGTCTGTGGAGTGTGTTTCTCTCTAAATAAATCCACTTCTTACCCATCACTTTGTCTCTAACTGAGCTCTTTCTGTGACGAGACATCAAGAACCTGAGCTTCATTAAGTCTTGAGACCAGGTGTGATCTCAGTTAAAAGACTGCGGGTTCAAATCCCAGTATGGGCTTTGGCTGGGTTCGAGTCCCAATCTCGAATGGTTACAAGGTTTCACTGGGACACAGGGACATACAAATATGCAAAAATGAAATTGCATCCATACCTCACACATATCCGAAAAGTACCTCAAAATGGATCATAGACTTAAATGTAAAACCTAAAACTATAAAAGCTTCTGGAAGAAAACACGGGAGAAAGTCTTTGTGACCTTGGCTCCAGTGATCCATAAAAGAAAAAATAAATTGGACTTCATCAAAATTTAAAACTTTTGCTCATCCAAACATACTACTAGTGCTGACTTAAAAAAAAATGCACAGGGACTTCCCTGGTGGTGCAGTGGATAATATTCCACGCTCCCAATGCAGGGAGCCTGGGTTCGATCCCTGGTCAGGGAACTAGATCCCACACACATGCTGCAACTAAGAGTTTGCACACCACAACTAAGGAGCCCACAAGCCACAACTAAGGAGCCTACTTGCTGCAACTAAGGAGCTACGTACTGCAACTAAGGAGCCAGCCTGCTGCAACTAAGACCTGGAACAACCAAATAAATAAATAGTTTTTAAAAATGCACAATGTGAGAGTTGCAAATTAAGTTTTATTTGGGGCAAAATGAGGACTATAGCCCTGGAGACAGCATTTCGGATAGCTCTGAGAAACTGCTCCAGAGAGATAGGGGAGGGGGCTTCCCTGGTGGCACAGTGGTTAAGAATCCACCTGCCAATGCAGGGGACACGGGTTCAAGCCCTGGTCCGGGAAGATCCCACATGCCACGGAGCCTAGGCTCTAGAGCCCGCATGCCACAACTACTGAGCCCGCGCGCCTAGAGCCCGTGCTCCACAACAAGAGAAGCCACAGCAATGAGAAGCCCGCACACCGCAACGAAAAGTAGCCTCCACTCACCGCAACTAGGGAAAGCCCGCGCGCAGCAACAGACACAACAGAGCCAAAAATAAATAAAATAAAATAAATTAATTTTAAAAATAATATATTAAAAAATAAAGTAGGTAGGGGAGGAAGCTCAATATATATGTGATTTTGGTGAAGGAGGAGTACATGCAATCAAGCACATATTTTTTGCAGAAGGTCTTGTGAGGGTTACTGCTAGTCACGAAGAGCAGATGTCACCATGAAGGAATTTAGTGCTTTTCTAGATATGAGGAGATGCAAGAATTGGGCTCATAAAATCAGCTCCTGAAACTATCCAACTATATCTGAAGACCTGATCTGCCAGTTTTTCCAGAGCAGAGTGCCTCATTCCTGATCTCCACCCTGAATTCTTTTATTTATTTATTTTTGGCTGCATTGGGTCTTCGTTGCTGAGCGCAGGCTTTCTCTAGTTGTGGCGAGTGGGGGGCTACTCTTCGTTGCGGCACATAGGCTTCTCATTGCGGTGGCTTCTCTTGTCACAGAGCACAGACTCTAGGCGCGCAGGCTTCAGTAGTTGTGGCTCGCGGGCTCTAGAGCACAGACTCAGTAGTTGTGGCACATGGGCTTAGTTGCTCCGTGGCATGTGGGATCTTCCCGGACCAGGGCTCGAACCCCTGTCCCCAGCATTGGCAGGCGGATTCTTAACCACTGCGCCACCAGGGATGTCCCTCCACCCTGAATTCTTTCAGGGGGTGTTGAAGGTCAGTAGCTGCAGTGGCAACTGATTTAACTGATTTGTAGAAGTAGATGGCAAGTGCCCATGGCAAGTGCCAATTTGTAGTTGACACTAGCATAAAAAGATAAGCCATAGACTTAGAGAAAATATTTGCAACCATATGTTTGATAAAGCACCTGTATCCAGAATATATAAAGAACTCTCACGTGGTGATCATTTGTAATGTTTAAAGATATTGAATCACTATGTTGGACACCTGAAACTAATATAATATTTTAAGTCATTTATACCTCAAAAAAAAAAAAACTAAAAAAACAAAAACTCTCCTACCTTGATATCAAGAACACTGACCTGGGTAAATTAGGTAGATCCCTTTAGGGGCGGATGCAGGAAACACTGGCCATGCATTGCAAAGTTTTTACGAGGGACCTGACCTTGACTTCAGTCAGTAGGTTCTGGGTCTGAGAAGTGATTCAGGCCTGGAAGTGGGACAAGGGATCATGAATTTTCCTGGGGCAGCTATCTTGGCTTTCTGCTTATCCATCTCTCTTGGCTGCAGCTGTTTAACAGTCCACCTGTCGACTGCCCATCTCTCCCATCCCTAGGAACATCGTTCTGTGAGCCGTCCCTCCATATCCCAGCATTCTGATCTTGCTGACCATCATGGTCATCACTGACACTTGGTTTCTGACAGTTCTGTGCTGCCATCTGGCCTCTGTTATTTCTGATTGTTATCATTTCCGTCTTTCCCATGGTACCCAGTTCTATAATGGCATTTCCTATCATCCATCCCAGACTGCAGAGGATGGCCACTATGGGCTTTTGAGCAATGTTCCTGCCCCCTCACCAGTGCATCCCTTGTTGCCTTGGTAAATGGCATTCTCTAGGGAAAGAGCAATACATACTCTCGGGTCTTTGAGGACTGTGGGATAGAGAATTGATTTAACACTGACACCTAGGGACCCAAAGCACCATCATTGGCTCCGTTCTTAGTGCAGGGGTGTACCGTGGGGGTCAGGTGACAATCCAAGCATGTTCCAGGCCCTCCAAATAGAGTCCTAGCCCAGGTCCATTTCACATGAACCCACTGGGTCCAAGACCCCTGGGTCATTTCCCTGGTTTCTGGATGTGTCGTTAGAATGGTCATATGAGGCAGTTGGCAGTGTACAAAAAACAGCTAACACAACAGTCCTGAGACTAATGTCCTTGCAACCTGCTTGCAAGGCTGGCCCTTGGCTGGTGTCTGGGAACTTTGATTTTGGGAGCGTTCCCACCACTAACTGATAAAAATGGCTCACTGTGCCAAACCTGTTTGGGTTTATTCTGAACACCTGCTTTCCTTTTGGGAGTCTGGAATTTTAGTTCATGCCAGCAGAGGGTACTTAGGTGACCAGCTGCCAGTAAGAACCCTGGGTGCTGAGTCTCTTATGAGCTTCCCCGGATGGCAACATTTCACACGTATTGTCACAACTCATTGCTGGAGGAATTAAGCGAATCCTGTGTGACTCCACTGACAAGGGACTCTTGGAAGCTTGAGTCTTGAGTCATCATATTGATGACGTGGTGTGAATTGGCCTGATGAGCAGGAAGTGTTGAGCACATCGAGGCTTAGTTAAGACACAGGCCCTCTGGAGCGTCAGGGGCTTGTCCCCTCGGTGAGGTCACTAGGCAGCGGCATGTCAGACATCCCTCGGAATTTAATACAGGCTATTGCACTTTGCGCCTCCTACCACGATAAAAGGAAGACAAGACTTGGGTTTTGGATGCAGCATATTCCGCACTTGGGGACTCTGCCAAGACACATTTATCAGGTGACACAGAAGGCTGTCAGCTGTGAATAGGACCCAGAGGAAGTAAAGGGCTTTGCAGCAGGGCCAGGCTGCAGGGCAAGCAAACTCCTGCTCGGTCCACAAGGTCCAGCAGGTCCCCTGGTACTAGAAGTAGACAGAGATGTGAGGTGTTTCTGGCAAGGCCCAGTAGGAGTCCTAGTGCACACCCTCAGGGCCCTGGAGCAAAGCTGTGCCTTCCCCAGTGACTGAACACCGTTCCAAAAATGAAGCTAAACTTGACCATGGGACCTTGGGACATTGGGGCGCCAAGTGACTATGTGGCCAGAGCAGCCTGTCACATGAGCTGGTTCTGTGGGACCAAACATTCACAGCAGCGGCCCATCACACCATGGAACGGCTGGGTTTGTGGCACAAGTAAGAGTCGCCCACCACTGTGGCTGCAGCACTTCTCCCTTGGCCACTGGCCAAAGCCAGCTTGCGGAGGGGCTCCCTCTGACCGGAGGCTAGTGTCCACAGGGTCCACATGGTGGCTTTTGGTACGGGACCTCTTAATTTTACTATAAGACATTAATCCATGTTTTACGTTATGGTTAACTCTTTTCCCGTCTTGTTTAAGAAATTCTTTCCTACCCTCAGGTCATCAAGATATTCTCCTACATTACCTTATTGTAAAAGCTTGATAACTTTCACACTGATGTCTTTAATCCACTTGGAATTAATTTGCTTATGATGTCAGATTGGGCTTGCATTTTTCCCCCCAAATTTTTTTAAAACATAATTTCATACTTAAAGAAAGTTTGCAAGAAGAATACAAAGGGGACTTCCCTGGTGGCGCAGTGGTTAAGAATCCGCCTGCCAATGCAGGGGACACGGGTTTGAGTCCTGGTCTGGGAAGATCCCACATGCCGCGGAGCAACTAAGCCCGCGAGCCACAACTACAGAAGCCTGCGTGCCTAGAGCCCGTGCTCCACAACAAGAGAAGCCACCGCAGTGAGAAGCCCGCACACCGCAACGAAGAGTAGCCCCCACTCACCACAACTAGAGAAAGCTGGCGTGCAGCAACGAATACCCAACACAGCCAAAAATAAATAAATAAATATATAAATACATAAAAAAGAAAAAAAGAATACAAAGAATTGCAATATAGCCTTAACCCAAGTTTCTATTGTTTTAATACTGTATTTGATTGATCTGTCTCGTCTCTCTCTTTTTCTCTATACACACAGACACACACACACACATTATCTCTCTGAGCCATTTGAGGGTAATTTGCAGACAAAATAGATCTTTGCTCATCAATACTTCAGTGTGTGTGAACATTCTCTTATATAGCTACAGTACAATTAGCAAAATCAGAAAATTAATATTAAGACAATACTATTATCAATATACACAAATATTGAATCATTATGTTGTTACACCTGAAACTAATATAATGTTATATGTCAGTTATGTCTCAATTTTTAAAAGATAATACCATTATCTAATCCATAGACCTTAGCCAGATATTGCCAATTGTCCCAATACTGTTTGTTTTTAATTAATTTATTTATATTTTATTTTTTGGCTGCACTGGGTCTTTTTTGCTGCGCACTGGCTTTCTCTAGTTGCGGCGAGCGGGGGCTACTCCTTGTTGCGGTGTGCAGGCTTCTCATTGTGGTGGCTTCTGTTGTTGCGGAGCACGGGCTCCAGGCACGCGGGCTTCAGTGGTTGTGGCACGCGGGCTTAGTTGCTCCACAGCATGTGGGATCTTCCCGGACCAGGGCTCGAACCTGTGTCCCCTGCATTGGTAGGTGGATTCTTAACCACTGCGCCACCAGGGAAGTCCCCAGTACTGTTTTTATGGACTCCAGGATTACATGTTGTGTTCAGCTGTCAAGGGTCTTCAGTCTCCTTTAGTCTGGAAGAGTTTATGAGTTCATGGATCTTTCTTGGTCTTTCATGATCATAGGTCAGTTATTTTGCAGAAATCTACCTATTTGGGTTTATCCAAAGTTTCCACAGATTATAATTGATGATGCTCTTTGGGCAGGAATGTCAGAGAAGTGGTGTCCTTAGAGCACCGTCCGTGATGTCAGTCTGTCCCATACCTGGTGATATACCTGCGCTGTTAACATGGTGTCTGCTGGTTTCTATACCGTAAAGCGAGAACTGCAAGAACTCTCGGGCCACCCTCCCTGGACAAACCCCTCACACTAAGAGGCTTTGCCCAAACTCAGCCTAAGGCTGCACACATCCCTGGGATGACCCAGCCCCCTTGAGTGCCAGGAAAACTCAAGGCTGACACAAGAATTTACCATTTGTTCCAGCCAACACCTGAAGCTAGGCTCTTGACCTCCCTGTTCTTAGAGCGTTTATTTAAAAACCCTACAATTGTTAAGAACTTCTTCTTTCCTTTTAAGATGTATTTGTATCTCCTACAACCCAGGAGTGTCCTTCTCAAGGAGCTGAAAGTCATCCCCTTGAAAAGTCATCATTAGTTAGGCTGGGGCCTCTGTCTTCCCATCTCTGAGGGAGGAGAGAAATCTAACTTCAGTAGTGCCAGTTAGCAGACAAGGATGGCCTAATCACCTTGACACTGACCAACTCTCTTACCCACTTTTTGTAATCTTTCACTTCCTGGACTCTGCTGGAGTCCCCACTCTGTTATCTCCCTTACCTAATGTCTGACTTTGTTTATCTTTGACAAAAGTAACTTTTTCCCCACATTGAAATAAATATCTTTGTAGGGCCACAATTTGAGATTGTGTAAAAAACTCTGTTTCTTCTCAAACTTTCATCCCCCAATTTTTTTTTTTTAAGTTTTCTTTTTTTTTTTTTTTAATTAATTAATTTATTTATTTATATTTTTGGCTGTGTTGGGTCTTCGTTTCTGTGCGAGGGCTTTCTCCAGTTGCGGCGAGCGGGGGCCACTCCTCATCGCGGTGCGCGGGCCTCTCACTGTCGCGGCCTCTCTTGTTGCGGAGCACAGGCTCCAGACGCGCAGGCTCAGTAGTTGTGGTTCACGGGCCCAGTTGCTCCGCGTCATGTGGGATCTTCCCAGACCAGGGCTCGAACCCGTGTCCCTTGCATTGGCAGGCAGATTCTCAACCACTGCGCCACCAGGGAAGCCCTCACCCCCCAATTTTAACAAGTATTGGTGATTCTTGCCTGAATCACTTATTATTTATTATTAGATGATTGCCAAATGATGATTTTGTAATTCCATCATTCTTTTTACCTTTATTACTAAGAAAGAGCTTTCCCTTCTTCTCCACTTAATTACTTATCTGAATCATTGTGGATTCATAAATTCTTTATAAATTTATTTATTTATTTATTTATTTTTGGGTGCGTTGGGTCTTCGTTTCTGTGTGAGGGCTTTCTCTAGTTGCGGCGAGTGGGGGCCACTCTTCATCGCGGTGCGCGGGCCTCTCACTGTCGCGGCCTCTCTTGTTGCGGAGCACAGGCTCCAGACGCGCAGGCTCAGTAGTTGTGGCTCACGGGCCTAGTTGCTCCGCGGCATGTGGGATCCTCCCAGACCAGGGCTCGAACCCGTGTCCCCTGCATTGGCAGGCAGATTCTCAACCACTGCGCCACCAGGGAAGCCCCATAAATTCTTAAATTAAAAATAAATTCTTATTTTACTTAATGGGTTACAATTCTTTATTGCCATTATTTATTTTGATGTACATATTGTCCCAGATTTGGCCAGTGGGTACACCTTTGAACTGGCTTCTGTATCCTTTTGACATGTCCCCATCTTCCTTTGAGCATTTCCTTATTTTCTATCACAACAAGATTCTCAGAGTGCATCTAAGTACTTTCCTTATTCCAGCTCTGGAATCAGTCATTCCTCCAAGGACAAGAAGACCTGTTCTTCTTAGTGGACAATGGTATTTAGAAACCAAGATCTGGGCCCAGGTGTGCTCACTGCTACTCTGGTCTCATTGCTTCTATGCCTTCTCAAGAGAAAAAACTGGGAAAGAGATGTATGTATACACATACACACATACATACAGGTTGTGTGTATGTATGTATATATATAAATATATATAGTGTGTATATGTATATACACACATATATATAGAGAGATACGTATATTTACATATATCTCTATGTACATTAAAAACCATGAGTTTGCACTAAGTTTTAGTTTTAAATCTAAAACCACAGGGTTCATTCTATCCCTCCTCCTTTCCATATTTGTAACTCTATCTTTCTCTAACAGTGAAAAATCTGGCTCCCATTATCCACAATGTTATTTACTTACTTGCACAGGCAAGAGTTCCAGAATTGCTAACTTATGCCTCCAGAAACCTACAAGCTAGAGTTGAGTATTTGTTTAGCTTTCCCTTTGTCTTCAGCCTGAGGGTATGTAGTCCAAATGTTATACATTTGAAAAACTGGTTCATGTGTTTGTCATCCTTTTTGACTTTATTTATTCTCTTTTATTTGTGAATGTAAAACATTCACAAGTTTCCAAAAATCGGCTCAGAGAAGCGTGTCTGCTTCCATCTCATTTCTTCAGTCTTTCCATTCCATCCCCACCCGCACTCCTAGTAACCATCCCTTCAGTTTCTGGCTTATCTTCCCTTTTTTTCTTTTTGCACAAATGAGCAGACACATGCAAATTTTCTTATTTCCTCTTTTTTCTTATACAAAAGTTAACATACTAGATATGCTCTTCTGCACTTTGCTTTCTTTCCTAAGGAAAGAGATCTTCCTAATTCTTTCTTACCGCTGCAGGCAACCCCTGCAGTGGGGAGGTCCTGGAGTTTATCCAAAGATCCTGCTGCATGGGCAGTTAGGGTGATTCCAATATTTCGCAATTACAGATTGCTTCAGTGAATACTTAGTTGTATTTTTTTTAATATAATGATTTTAAAAAAATTAATTTTTATGAATAGCTAATACATTCACTTGAATAAAATATAAAAATACAAAAACAAGCTATCTTTATAAAATGAAATTATATCGATACTGATTTAAACATCATAGGCAGTAAGACTTTTTGATGACGTTCACCAAAATTCTCTACCTGGTAGTTTTCTTTCTTTTTTTTTTTTTTTTGGCCACACAGCATGTGGGATCCTAGTTCCCCAACCAAGGATTGAACCCGCGCCCCCTGCATCGGAAGCTCAGAGTCTTTTTTTTTTTTTTTTAATTTATTTTTTGGCTGTGTTGGGTCTTCGTTGCTGAGCGTGGGCTTTATCCAGTTGCGGCGAGCCGGGGCTACTCTTCGCTGCGGTGCGTGGACTTCTCATTGCGGTGGCTTCTCTTGTTGCAGAGCACAGGCTCTAGGTGCGTGGGCTTCAGTAGTTGTGATGTATGGGCTCAGTAGTTGTGGCTCGCGGGCTCTAGGGTACAGGCTCAATAGTTGTGGCACATGGGCTTAGTTGCTCCGCGGCATGTGGGATCTTCCCGGACCAGGGCTCGAACCCATGTCCCCTGCATTGGCAGGCGGATTCTTAACCACTGCGCCATCAGGGACGTCCGAAGCGCAGAGTCTTAACCACTGGACTGCCAAGGAAGTCCCTACCTGGCAGTTTTAAGAGAGCTTAAAATCAGTTAGAAGGAAAAATCCCACAACACTGAAAATGTTCATTTCGCAGAAGCCCCACGCACATGCTGGGAGGCCACAGTGCTGGGAAATAGCTGTTCTCATTCCTGTAGGCTCTTCTAGAGGCTGAAGGAGGGTGGGCTTTCAATTGACCTGTTTTGGGCCGCAAAAGCCTTTGAAACGCTGATAAATCTACCCTCAACAAAAACATACTTAAACGTAAAACCTTCCATTTTTATGGATTGAGTTCCTCAGAAACAGAAGATCTGAGTGCTAGGAGTTTCGTGGGAATTGGGCCTGGAAACATCAGCTGTAAAAGACAGGAGGAGAGTAGGGCAGGTCACAGGGAGTGTTGAGCTGTGATGTGGTTGCAGCCAAGCTTCAGCTCGCCCCAGAGAGGGCCCTGGAGCTGGAAAGTCCTTGAGAGTGGCCCCAAATTGGGGCAAGCAGGTTGGGCCTGTGCACCCCCCCCACAGGGACCAGGCATTGTACGCGGGCGGCCCTGGGTCTGGGTTGTAAACCGGGGCTAGACAGCTCCCTTGCCAAGGTGATTCCCAGGGAAGGGATCCTGTTGCCATGTACCCATGGTAGCACTGCTGTGGAGAGGGTCCCTTGGTCCAAAGCAACATAAGATGTATTCTGTACTGGCAGGTCAAACACTCGATCCCTTGGATAGCAGTGCTGGTCCCCACTCACCTGCAGGACAGGCAAAGCCACACCCGGACTTTGTGTCCATTCCAGGAGATGTGAATAGCTGTTGCCAAGTACATAAACAACAAAGACATAGGAACTGTCACAGACCGGGGATACTAAGGAGACTTGACAACTCACTGCAGTGTGATTCTGGATAGGATCCTGGACAAGAAAACGGGCATATGAGACATTTGGTGAAATTTGGATAAGATCTCTCCATTTGGGACTTCCCTGAGCCTACAAGCCACAACTACTGGAGCCCGTGCGCCTAGAGCCCGTGCTCTGCCACGACAGAAGCCACTGCAATGAGAAGCCCACGCACCACAATGAAGAGTAGCCCCCGCTCGCTGCAACTAGAGAAAGCCCGCATGCAGCAACGAAGACCCAATGCAGACAAAAATAAATAAATTAATTAATTAAAAAAAAATTTGTCCATTAGTTAACAGTCTCTGTTTCAATATTAATTTCCTTTTTTGAATAATTGTACTGTTGCTATAAAAGATGTTAACATATGGGGAAGCTGGGTGAAGGTATATAAGCATTCTTTGTACTATTTTATTTTATTTTATTTTATTTTTTAACTTAAAAAAATATTCATTTGGTTACATTGGGTCTTAGTTGCGGCAGTCGGGCTCCTTAGTTGTGGCTCGTGGGCTCCTTAGTTGTGGCAAGTGAACTCTTAGTTGTGGCATGTGGGATCTAGTTCCCGGACCAGGGATCAAACCTGGGCCCCCTGCATTGGAAGCGTGGAGTCTTAACCACTGTGCCACCAGGGAAGTCCCTCTTTGTACTATTAAAAAAAAAAACTTTATTGAGGTATATAATTTATATACCATAACATTCACCCAATTAAAATGTACAGTTCAATGACTTTTAGTAAATTTACCCAGTTGTGCAAGCATCATGATAATCTGATTTTAGAACATTTTCATCTCCCCCGTAAGATCCCAGCCCCAGGCCACCACTGATCTGTTTTCTGGACGTTTCATATAAAGGGAATATACAATATGTGGTCTTTCGTGTCTGCCACAACTTCACATAATGTTTTTGAGGTCTTTGTATTACTTTCACAACTCTTTTTGTAAGTCTGAAATTATTTAAAAATGAAAAGCTGCAGGGAGGGAAAAAAGAAGGAAAGGAAAGAAAAAAAAGATGAATGTCTTCCCCTTTTTGGCATGGAAGGGACCAATGTGCCACCAAGTAGCTAGTTGGTCTCCTCGAGGGATGGGTTGACTCAGAGGCTTGGCATTGGTCTCTGTCACTGGCAGGATGGACATTCGGCAGTGACAGAGCTCGAGTAGCCTTGGTGAGTTGGGGCAATACTGCTGGGATCATGTGGAGCCTCCACCACTGCCATCATAGCTAGTCCATTCATAAGCCCCTTTTTTCAGCACCAGGGTGGCTGATGGCAGAAGTTGGCTGATGTTCATCGCAGCTGCAGTTTGGACTCAACTTGGCTGAGTTTGCAGCAGTCCAAGTCCTCTGCCAGGGACTATCTGCTATTTGTAGTGGCTGGTGGATTAAATGAGCATATGGGAGGGAGACCACCACCTCTGCATCCTATAAGCCTTTTAGGGTGGCACTAATCTCTGCTTTTCCCTCTGGAATGCAACATTGTTTTTCATATACTCTCTTGTCTGGGAGGAGCAGTTTCCAAGGCTTCCACTTGGCCAGTGGGAGGGTTCTGTAATGATAAGGTGTGTCCACTCTGATTAAACCTCAGGGCTAGGGAAGTAGTCAGGTGCAGCTGTGGATCCAGTGGTCCCATCATGAGCTAGACCTGGGCCAGGGCTCCATTTCATGTATCGCTCTTACACCCCTAACCTAACTTGGGAGCCACGAAGGCACCTGGCACCCCCAGTTGTCAATGTCAACTCAGACTTCATATCCAAGTAACCTAGCAAAATCTAGGTATTCCTCCTCCCTGGGGTATGGTTCTCTGAGTAAATGACTATGGGTCCCTTTGGGGAGGACAGGGAGAATCATTACTGTGTCACTCACAGTGATGGCTGCCTGTCTGGAAACTGGGCAATGTTTTGTAACTTTTGTTTTGGGACAGCTTCCCTCAGCCAACCAATCAATGACCCACTGTTGATTCCTTCTGCTTGTATAAAGGAAGCCAACCCTTTGTCAGCTGCCCTGCACTACACTGTAATCCATTAATAGCTCCCTAGCTCTCTGTGGGTTAGGTCCTCCAACCTGGTCACTCGTTATGATAACTGTTCACATGTGGCTTCTGAAAGGTCCATGCTGCCACCTGGCCCTATTGCTTTAGGATTCCCCACAACCCCACTGCTATCAGGGAGGCTGGTTCTGTTATGTCTTCTACTGTCAGTCTGGGCCTCAGAGGAATGGCCACCCAGCTTCTCAGTGATGTGGTGCCCCTCTCTAGTGTGCCTTCTTTTTTGGGTAAATGGGATGTCCTCTGGGTCCTCTTGCAGAACATAATTGGCTGGTAGGGTTTGTGGCCCATCACAAATATAGAGTCTGTCCACTCTAGCATGCCCTTCACCGAGTGTGTGGAGCCCTGCCTCTACTGCCTGCTGCAGCAGCTCCTGCATTTCTACTTCCCTGAGCATGGGCCATGGCTTTCGCAAAGCTTCCAAGAGCCAAGCTAGGGGCGTATTAGCAATGTTTCCTGGGGGTGTAACGTTCAGGGTAATAAGTCCTGTGTTACAGCAGGGCACTCCCATATGGATAAAGCCCTCCCTGGACTGATTTCCTGTTAGCACCGCCTTGCCCCCACCCCAGCCCTTTCAGTCCCACACACCCCTGGCTCCTGCCCATCCATCTTGGCAAGGTCCTTCAGTGCCTTCGGCATATTGTCCCTTTCCTCTCTCGACAGGCCCAGCACTTACCCAGCCAGGTTGTTATTACATCACCCTCATTATTGGTCCAGTGGCCAGAAAGGGAGGTGGGGAAAAGGTCTGTGCATGATTTTTAAGCAAGATGAAGGCACCAATCCTTAAGAGGGAGGAGCAGGC